>NW_027205115.1:600000-1118211 GCF_024711535.1 Dipodomys merriami | reverse complement strand
ATTGCAAAGCTCATAGAATTCATAAATGTTGTAGACCATAATAGACAATTTGCTCCATCGAAGTTAGAATGTGTTTGTGACTTAAACTAAGCATCACTATCCCACAATATTTTGAAATTTGGGAAATTATTTAACCACTTAATCACAATAAAAACATTTGAAAAAACGATGAAGGTGGAAAACTAAGTTGCTCTAAAAAACAAAAAAGGAAAATGTTCTGTGTGTATTTGTGTGTACACACACGCACACACATATACTATATATATATATATATATATATACATATATATGTATATTAATTCTATGCCTCCATCAGAAAGAATGACATCGCTCAATTTGTTAGGAAATGGAAAGACTTGGAAAAAAATTATATTAACTGATGTAAGCCAAGTCCAAAGAAACATAGGCCCCATGGTATCCCTTATTTGCAATAACTAGTATATGTCTGGGATAAGCAGAAAAGTTGAAAGCCTATGTGTATATGACTAGATAAGTTGATGTTAAGCTAAATAACCCCCAAGATAGAGACACAAGTGTTTTTTTTTCTTTATTGCTGTTGTTTCTCACATATTTATAATGTATGACGTGATTGTTTTTCTTTTTTATACGTTCCTCCCCAACAGTATAACCCTGTTTTCACTTTATTTGATGTTGGTGCACCTGCATCTTGAATGTACACTTCTCTAATTTGGGGAGGGAAAGGGAAAAAACATGCTTAAATAGGAATACAGTTTGACCCATTGTAAAACAATAGATGCACAAGACATTATTTTGAAAAACGAACTTTACAATTTAGGCTAGGGACATTTGGTGGGGCTTTGGGGTATGAGGAGTGTACTTGTGGAGGTGTAAGGGAAGGAATAGTGGGGGAAAAACAAAGGAGGAGGTAACAATGCTTGATAGGAAATGTACTTATTACTTTGCTCATATAACTATAACCCCTCTGTACAGTATTTTTACAACAAAAATGTATAAAAATGTTTTGAGATGGAAGAGTTTATGAAGCCCATTTTACCCATATAATATCGTTAACAAAGAAATTAATGCAAAACACTGATATGAAGATATTTTGAAAAAGTGAGTGTGTATGCATTCCTGTGTGTTGGCATGCTCAGAGTTTGAAATCAGGGCTTCAACATCTTGCTAAGTCTTTGTCTCTAGATTGGTGAGTTACTATATGAGCTACATCTCCATTCCTGGCCCTTTGCTCTTTCGTTAAAATTTTGAAAAATAATCTCATGAATTTATTTTGTCCTGTTGGCTTCCAAATATTATCCACAGATCTCAGGCTCCTTAGTAGGTATCCTGAGTAGTTAGGATTACAGGTGTGACAAATCAGTACCAGGCTTTCAGAATAATTTTAAAAGTAGAAGAAAATTTACTTCACAGAGGCCTGTTTTATCATCTCCTAGTCTTAATGCATTTTGCAGTGATTATATGTGAAATTTTTCATTCTTGAATTATTAAAATAGAGTAAGTGATGATATTTAAAAGATTTAGTACTTTTTAAAAATGATACTGGAACTATGGGACAGAAGAAATTTGCCTCTCTTTGGACCATAATTTATAATCTCAGCTCTGTGCATGATAACCCAATGTCACCAACACAGTCTGTGTTGAAGACAAAATGTAACAGAAAACAATTACCATGGGCAATAATTGCTATGTTATTATTTCTTGGACAGTATGGATATTGAATTGAGAGTATCAGAGAATGGAGAGAATTTATCTACCTTTTGTGTATTGCTGGAAGACTTTTGGAAAATTTGACTCATTTCCTTCCTCACTGTGTGTCTTGGGCCATGCACTTAGTGCCTTTAATTACAATTTTTCCCAACACTAAAATGGTAATAACATTAGCATTATAGCAAATGTTATCTTAGAATTAAGGGTCCTTAGAATGATGAACTCTTTTCTCATTCTTGTAGAGGCATTATCAGATGAGAGGAACTGTATTTTTTTTTGTTTGCTTACTTCCATTTATTCTTGAGTTTGAAATCTGAACTTCTTAAGACTGAAAGAAACCAAAATTAGACACACAAGCTTTGGAAAGAGCAATCAATGTAAAATAAATAAAATACGTATAGATATGTAAAAAGTCTAACTAAATTGTTATATAGTCTCCAGCATAAACAGAAAATGATTTAAGCAATATCATGTTATTGAAAATTGAAAAATGTTAGGAGTTGCTTAATTTTTTCCTTTTTACTACCTTGAATTAATTATTTTTGTATAGAGAGATTAAAGATGAGTTTAACAAGAAACTTGATTAAAAATGGACAAAAGTTTGAATAGACATGTTTTCCATAAACCCCTCTATATCACCAGTGGGTTTACACAGTTGTGTTTAATACAACTTCTGTGCTGGCTTAATGCTGTGAGAAGTCATTAGAGAAATGTAATTCAAAATTACTATGATACTACTTTATAACTATTATAACTCTTATCAAAAAAAATCAAAGGAACCAGGTGTGGTGGTAAAAGTTTGTAATTCCAAGCATTTAGGAGGTTGGATTTCAGTCTTAAGCCAGTCTAGGGTACTGAATATAGTAAAAACTTGCCCTTTATTACCTTTTGAATAAAAGGTAATCATGTTGGTGAGAGTGTGAAGAAAAGGAAATTTTCTACACTCTTGGTCAAAATCCAGGTTAGTATTCTCCTTGTAGAAAGTAGTATGCAGTTTTCTAAAGAAATCATACTTGAAATATCATCTGACCCACCAATCATGTGATTATTTCTCTCTGGGTAATTCATAAATATATCTGTAGTTCATTGTTATTCACATTATTCACATCAACAGCTAAGATAGAAATCGAAGTCCAGTGTTCACCTACAAACAAATAAAGCAAGTGTGGTACATGCACAAATATCTTTTTCTGTTGATCCCAAAGTACACACACACACAAACACTCCAGTAAGCACAGCCAGACAGGGTTGCTATCACAGCCTACAAGAAGTCAGGCAAAAAACAGAAGCTGAGAATCATTTAGCTGATAACTAATATCTTTTTTATGAGGCATACTCAAATGAGACTCCAGAGAGAGGATTAGAAAGACTGATCAGACTAAAATTGGTCACACAAAGATTGGAAAGTAGAATTCCTTGTAGAACAAATAAATCATAGAAAGCTTGTGCATGTAAGAACATGACAGAAGACCAAATTCCAGAAATGCACATTTTCTTAGAAGTCAGCTTAATCAATTTTCAGTGCAAATCTTTGAATTCTTAAATATTTGACCACATGTGGGAGAAGGTTGAAAATAAAGAAAATTTCATCACTCTATTAGGAAGTCCAATATCACATTAGGGAATAATCAAGCACAGATTTGTAATAAAAAGAGAAAACAATTATTCCAAGTAAGGATTTCATTTCTTCTGATGTGAAAGTTCTTAAATTAGGTGTTAGCAGTTACCATACAATTGATCCAGTCCCCCAGCTGAGTTGATATTGACTGCAGTATTCCCACATGAAGGAAAAGAGAAAATTTACAAATGTCTGATGAAATGAGGTGAAGGTGAAGTGTTCTAATAGTAATATCTGAGGTTTAGACACAGGTGAAGAGGTGGATTTTCATTTCTAAAAATCCCCCATTTTTACCTGGTGCCAGTAGCTCACAGCCGTAATCCTAGCTACTCAGGAAGCTGAGATCTGAGGACTACAGTTCAAAACCAGCCTGGGCAGGATAGACCCGGAGACTCTTATTTCCATTTAACCATCAGAAAACCAGAAGTGGCACTGTCACTCAAGTGGTAGAGCACTCACCTTGAGTTGAAGAGTTCAGGGACAGTGTCCAAGTCCAGACTTCAAGCCCCTCGAACAACAACAAAAACAAAATCTCCTTTTCATGGACTACCTACATCTCTTCCTAACATTCAACAAAGGAGCCATTTTATCACCCACTAACATTTAAGTCCTAATCTAGCTACTGCAAATAGATTGATTTGGTATCTTATATAAAATGGTTCATATTTACGGAAACAAATACCAGCAGTGGTAACATTTTTCAAGTCCTTGAACTCTGGGTCTGAGCCCTGAACACGGTTATGCTGGTAGCTTTCATGTGAGCTTGTTTGTTATTTATTGGATTACTGCCCATGAGGGGAATTACTGAGTCTTAAGGGAGATCTATATTTATTCTTTTCAGGAAACTCCGTACTGCCTTCCGCAGTGGTTGAACATGTTTAATTTCCCACCAACAGTGTAATAGAGTTCCCAATTGGCTACATCCATGCCAGAATTTGCTATAGTTAATTTTCTTAGTAATGGCCATTCTAAGGGACGGTAGAATCTGTCTTGTTTACTTATAGATTTGTAAGCATCTTCTAGCTATCATAAATGAATGAATCCATGAAACCTATATTGCTCTGAGTCTGCATTCCTTTCTCTTTTCTCTTAATATAATTTTCCCAAACCTTTCATTTTCCTTACTACTGGTAAAAGTCATCTTTCTGATGGGTGAATATAATTCCATTTGTGTGTGTGTGTGTGTGTGTGTGTGTGTGTGTGTGTGTGTGTGTGTGTGTGTGTGAGCGTTTGTGTTGGTAGGATGACTATAGGCCTATGTATTCATTTCTAAGCATTCTGTTTCATCTGTAATTTTGTAATTCCATATTATAGTTGCATTGCTTCTCTTCTACTTTGAAGAATATTGTTGGGATTTTGATGAGTATTGCATTGCCAATTGTTTAGAGGAAGTATTGCAGTTTTCAAAATGTTAATTCATCCAACCAGGAACATTGAAATACTTTCTATTTCTTTGAATCTCCTTCAATTTCCCTTTTTATATTTTTAAAGTTTTCACATATAGGGCCTTCACAATTTTAGATAAATTAATTAATTCCTAGTTTTGTTGTTGTTGTATTGTTTTGTTTAGATTTGATTTGATTTTGAGGCTAGTACATATGAGGTTGTGTTTTGGATTTCAGCGTGCATCTTCCCATTGTTGGTAACAGAAAAACTACTGATTCTTGTGGTTTTTATACCTTGCTACATTGCTGAAGGTTAACATCACCTTTACTAACTAGAGGGAGGAATCCACAGGGTCCTTTAAATACAGGATCATTTCAATTGTAAAATGAGATAGTTTTACTCCTTCCCTATTTGGATCTGCTTTATGTTTTTCTCTTGTCTATTGCTCTTGCAAGAAAGTCCACTACCATATTGAAGAGTAGTAGAGAGTGGACATCCTTTTCTCATTCCTCATGTTAATGTCTTCATGCTTCCACCCTTAGGTAAATGCTAATTATCTGTGTCATATACATACTCAGTTTAATATTGAGGAATGTTCCATATATTCCTAGGTTCCCAGACCTTTTGATCATAAAGGGGCATTGGAGCTTGTTAAAAGCTATTTCTACATCCCTATTGATGATCATGTGTTTCTTGTCCCTGCTTTTGCGGATGGTTTGTATTATGTTTATTGACAAGAATATTGACTCAAATCGTATCCAAGCTGATTCCTATTTGATCATACCATATGATTTTTTTTGTTAGTTGCTGAAATTGGTTAGTGAGAATTTTATTAAGAAGTTCTGTATTAATGCTTACCAAAGAGTTTGGTTCATAGTTCTCTTTCTTTGGTGAGTCCCTATGTGTTTTGGGGAGGAGTCTAATTCTAGCTTCATAGAATGCGTTTGATAATGTGTCTCTCATAGATACTAAATGGATGCATCTTGGTTTTTGATACAACTATCTAATCTATGTCTTCTATTTGGAAATTTATGTCCATTGATATTGAGAGTTAAGACAGAAATATCTGATAAGTCCTGCTATGTTATACACCTGTTATTAGGAGCTGTGATTCATCTACTCTTAACATATTTACCTTGTTCTCTGGTAGGGAGCATTTTATATGACCAGTTCCTCTTCTTCTTGATCTTCTCTATGTAGGATATATTTGATCATATTCTATTCTGATAATTTGGTGGACATACTTTGTTTCAAGTTTTCTTTGTCATGAAATATGTTTATATATCGTTTAAATGTAAAGGAGAGTTTAGCTTGGGACCGTATTCATGGTTGGTAGTTGTTTACCTTTAATGTTTGTCATATATAATGCCAGGCTCTCCTTTTTACCATATCAGTTAAGAAATCTGTATTTATTCTGACTGTATATTCTTTATGAATAATCAATCTTTTCTCTATGGCATCTTTAAGAATCCTTTCCTTGATCTTTAATAATCCTCTAATGGATTATGATGTGGTGGTGGATTGTTCAGTTCTAGAATTCTGATTGGTTTCTAAAGGCTTCTCTTCTTTGAATGAGCCTATCTCGTTGGATTTTTGGCCTGTTCTCTGCTAGAATTCTGTAATATGCTTCCCATCCATTTAGTATCTTGCTCTTCTCCTTCTTGATACCTATCTCCCCGAAATTTGATCTTCTAACTGAGTTTTGAAGTTCTGGCAAGATCATTTCTTATTTCTTAGATTTGTTCTAAATGATTATTTCCTCTTTCCTATTAGATCTATTCTGTCTTTGACCCTGAGATTATCTTCTATGTCATCTATTTGCTGTGGAGACTTCTACTTTGTTTTTGTATTTCCCTGTCTTCTAATTGGTCATTTTTTAGGGGTTCTGTCTCTTTATTAAAGCTTTGTTTTAGGTCTTGTATGGACTTTCTGGACATTTTTTCTTTGGTTGGGGGAGACGTAAGGATTGTTTTCTTAACTGTGTCTTATGTCATATCTTTTAACTAGGCATCCATTTTTTCTTGGACTCCCTTGTCTTCTCAGAATTTATTTATCTTTCTGTTTGAAGTCTCCATGAATTATTTTGCTAATGACTGGTTGGTCTCATCTTGTTTACAAATTTCCTTGTAGAAGTTTTCTATCTTCCCATTAATTACATTTTCCATCAGTATCTGTAATACATTTTGATAACTATCTTCTACGTCCTTGATTGTCTATTCTAATGCCTGGTTATTTACTGTATGAATAATACTACTTTGACATTACTTTTTTTGTATTTTTCTGATTTTTTTCTGTCCATTTGGAGGTTTTCTTTTGGGGGATCTATGATATTAATACGTGAGTCTCTATGTTCTTAGTTAATTTGCAGGGTCTTGGTTTGGCTTCCAGTTGTAATGTGTTTTTCTGGAATTGCATTTTTGTCGAGTCCATTAAGTGTAGGAATAGAAATCAGTTGTGGTGAGATGTTGTGATGTTAATATTTGTGGTTCCAGTGACCATTTGGACTGTCCAGTGGTATGGCAAATTGTCTATGTATATGGATGTGGCTTTCTATGATGTACACTTCTGTTCCTGTTTTTTTTTTTCCATATTGCCTTTTATTTCCACACTGCACATGTGCTTTTGAATGTGTTGCCCAATATGTTCCTGGGTGGCACCTTTTCATAGATTTCTCTTTTTTTGTGAATACAGTATAAAACCTTCTTATGAATTGTATGTCTATAATTATATCTATATTTATAGCTGCATATCTATAATTATAGCTGATTTCATGTGACCCTCTAGCTGTGGAGTACCTGCTGTGACTCTAAATCTCTGCTTTATTAGAGATAGCTAGGATAATTTTCTGTTCTTATTCTGTCATTGTTTTTCCTCTTCCTCAGATTTATTTTTTATATTGTGGATTTTTTCACATAATTTAGGATTTGTGATTGTTGTATCAGGTTATTTTGTTTTCCTGCGTATGCTACTTTGAAATAGTGATTTCAGGCTTTTAAGAAGAAATAGAAATGTATGTTATTAAATTGAGAGAAAGAGAAGACTTTTAAACCTATTTACTACAAGTAAATTAATATTAAGCAAAGCTAATGAAAATAATTACTTATTTACTCTTCAGAGGATGACTATAGTACTCTTGGATATCTAGGAGGAAAAGACTTTAGACTCATTACAATTGATGACTTACATTGAAATTACTGGCTAAACGTTCTTCAGAAAGGGAAAAGCTCCATTACTTCCATATTAGTATTATAAAATCATAATAGCTGCATGTTGAATTGTTTTCCCTTTGCTATTTTCAATTCCATTATTCATCCATTATGTATCTAGGGCTTTGAATGACCACTTCCTTAAAATACCTGTATTGTTTATATTGTGATGTAAATCTCAGTAATATAAATATGAATTTATCTGTGAGTCTCATCTTTAGTTACATTCATATGAAATTCATGCAGTCTCAGGCAAGAAACCTGACTTTTTTACTCTATTCTATGCTTTAATCAATAAATCCAGTCTCTTTAGAAATGCGTTCTCAGCTTTTAAATTGCTTCAGTAAACATCATGTGTTTCTAGTACTTTTACTGAAGTAAATATAAAGTTTGGAACATGAGGACAACTCCCCTATTATCACTTTAAAGTAAACCCTTGGGAATTATTTTATATATAAAAATAAATAAGTGCAATGCAATGTTTATACATGAATAATATAATGGTTAAGTCAATTAGACACAAGAACTACCATGCAATTCTCAATTAACTTAAAGGCATCAAAATATTGTGTTCATGAATATCACTCATTTTTAAAAAATTACTAGTCAATACAAAGTTTACATTCTATTTGAAATTTACAAAATGAAAATTACACTCAGATTTGCTGTCAATATCCTGTTTCCAGGAATACATTTATTTAGCAAACAGGGAAACAAAAAATAAGGGTTTGTCACATAGAATGAAAAATGTAGAAGCAGACTGTCTTTCCTTAAGATGTTAAGTACCTGCAAATCATGTGATTTATTCAAAGATACTATACATACTCATAAGAGAATTTGTGATCAGAAGTGATAGGTAAGCAAAGTAACTGGAAAACTGTATGCTTAAATTGAGCTTTCAATAGAGGATGACAAGTTTTCAATAAATGAGCCTATTATTCTGTATCTCTAACACACATACAGCATTCTACATCTTCCCACATACTCCCATTCTCTTAGCTCAGTTCCTGATCGATATTCTTCTATTTCATGACTTCAATTCCTTCTGAAACAACAAAGTGGGCGTTTTTTTGTCTCGACATCCAATACATTCTAGTATCTTGGAACACTAGTGTGAATTCACGGAGTTTGACTTGAATGTCAAGTATGAAGATATTGTATTCAAGGTACTCTTAATTGGCCTGAAGCATACAAAGATACACAGTATACTTAGAACAAGGGACTTGATCTCAGGGAAACATACAAATCCAGGCAAGATCCTGAAGAAAAGAAAAGCAAGGGAGCACAAACATCAGTCAACTATAATTACAAAGGAATGGAACTGAGCTCTGATGTGTCTGGGTGGCAACTCTATGTGTTTGTATGTGTGTGTTTGTGTGTGTGTGTGTGTGTGAGTAGAGAGAGAGAGAGAGAGACAGAGAGAGAATTTAGTGTGGCTTCCATATTTACAGTCCATAGAGCATTACTTGTTAGGGAAGAGGTGCTCATATCAGAGCTGTGATACTACTGTCATCACTTTACTGCAAAAAAACACTTGCTTAATCTCTAATTAAATAGGGAAAATAAACTAACATCTTACACGAATGTTTTGACAATTAATTAGTATATTGAAGGCCAAAGGGAGGAATTGCAAATCAATATAATCTTTTTTTTCTCTCTTCTAAATATTACACTGCAATAGGTGTGATTTCAGGAGTCTCCTGCCATGTACTTCCAGTTGAATTACTAATATGCTTAATAATATGAAACATGTGATAGAGAAATAGATCAGCCAACAAGCACAAAGAATTTGTGATAAGATTGAGCTTCCAGCAGGGTTGCCACAACTTTTAGGAATGTAATTCCTTCATATGAACTTCAAATTTTGTGGCTTTCCCTGTGTGATTAAATGGCAAGAAAGTACTATAGAAACAAGAATTCTTGTTCAGCCAAGTAGAAAGTGCTCATGTTCCCATCTTCACGTTGCAAATTTCCATTCCATATAGGCTTTCTGTTAGAGTGCTTTCATTTAATATACTTCAGCAACTCATCCTTCCCTGTGGGAGACAAGAAAAAAGATAATTTTGTTTGTATATTAAATTATGTAAATTAGTATGTACAAGCATGATTTGTATAATTACAGAAGTTTGTAATAAATATAAGGAGGGATCATTTCACAATAAAAGTATAATTAAAATCATATAATAAGACTAGAAGTCACAGAATTTTTTGCATGAAAACATGCATTAGATTAGTTGCAGAATTTCTATTTTGAGATAAACTTTATATTGAAGTATAATGCACTTTACCTAAGGATTGAACCATTTTATTGAAAAATATATTTCCTGGAGATACTTTTGCTTCATAATTTTAGGGATACCGTTAGACCCATTGTAATAATGAGATGTACCAGACGTTATGTCGAAGACGAACTTTACAACTTTGGCTGGTGAGGGTGTGGAGATGGGTAAGGATGGGAAGGGGAAACAAAGGAAAAGGAAACTGCTTGATAAGAAATGTACTCATTACTTTGCCCATATAATTGTAACCCCTCTGTATGATATTTTCACAAAAAAATTAAGAAGAAAATGATCCCAAAGAAATCATTTTTTTTATTTTCTTATTTCCATGTGATTTACCTCCAATTTAGAAATCTAGATATATAAATTAATTTAATTTTACCAAAAATATTATTGAGTATAAGATTCTTATACTCCCTATATTCTTCACACTGAGATCATCAAATATGGTGAGTTTGAAATGATTAGTCTCTGTTTCACCCATGTGAATATTATTTACAATGTGAGTGAAATGTTTAAAAAGTAGTATTTATTTTAGTTGCTCTGAAGAGACAATAACTGATAAAAATCAAAGGCTAAAAATGATTAGATTTAAAATTTAGAATTCAGGAAATATTTTTGACCACACTGGTTACTGGAGCCTTCACAAAAACCTCATGAGATAATTTATATTGATGAAGCAAACATCCCACACTGGTTACTGGAGCTTTCACAAAAACCTCATGAGAAAATTTATATTGATGAAGGAAAAATCCCAGAGTTTAGACATTTACGAATAGAAAATCATGTCATTCTGAATATGTAGAGATACATAACAAACATAGAAA
This sequence comes from Dipodomys merriami, assembly GCF_024711535.1. Classification (NCBI taxonomy): domain Eukaryota; kingdom Metazoa; phylum Chordata; class Mammalia; order Rodentia; family Heteromyidae; genus Dipodomys; species Dipodomys merriami. The sequence continues at coordinate 1,107,209 of NW_027205115.1, read as the reverse complement.
ATTTAGCTTTTAAATATCTGAATATACTAATACATTTAATTGCAGGGTAAGTACTTGTTCTGAAAGTAGTTAAAATTGCATTTATTTTGAAAAGAAACCTAAGTATTTATTTGAATAAAAGACAATGTTTAAAATATCACTCATCAAAGACACAAGATGTACAGTTCATTGTTTTTATGCCTATTATGTTCTCTAAACTTACTACAAATATTAGATTAGTAAACCTAAATCATTGCTTTGTAGGGAAATAGAAAGATTCTTAAAACTCATGACTATAACTTTTTCTCAAACAATTACTACGTAACTGTTTTATATTTTTTGTCAGGGAATCTTACTTTTATTCATTAAGTTAAATAATTGGCCAATAACAATATAAATTATGCATGAACAAAGTTTAGAACAAGTATTTCTTTCACAAAACATATCAGAGTTCTCTTCACGAACACTGGAAGGCAGTGTGTTATTATTTTTTAATTTATTTTAATTTTATTTGTGAACATACTGTACAGAGTAGTTACAATTACATGGGCAGGATAATGAGTACATTTCATACTAAGCATTGCAGGCTCCTCCTTTATTTACCCTTTATGTCCCTTCCCAGCCTCCCCCCTACCCCCCAATCCCAATACTTCTTCTTGCCCCCCCCGTACCCCCACCCGCACCGACGTTGTAAAGCTAGTTTTGGACATGACAACTTGTACTTCTCATTGTTGCAACAGGTCCACCTGTATCCTTAAATAACTGGTTTTTCCCCATCTCCTCCACAAGTTATACTGACATCAAATATAGTGAAAGCAGGGGTTATACTGTGGGGGAGGGACATACAAAGCAACAAAGAGGTAATCTTATAAATGCGTTAGAAACACATGCATGAAAGAAAAAAAAAACATTAAAATACACATCTAAGGATTCATTATCCTGACATCTCATTATCTGACCTTTTCCGCTTGACTCATGCATATACTAGATATTACAAATAAGGGAAACCATGGGACCTATGTTTCTTTGGGCCTGGCTTACTTCACTTAATATAATTTTTTCCAAGTTTTTCCATTTCCTAACAAATGGGGCAATGCCATTTTTTCTGATGGAGGCATAGAATTCCACTGTGTATATATACCACATTTTCTTGATCCATTCATCTACTGAGGGGCATCTGGGTTGGTTCCAGATCTTAGCTATGGTAAATAATGCTGCAATAAACATAGTTGTGCTGGTAGCTTTAGTGTGGTCTTGTTTGTAAACATTTGGGTAAATGCCCAAAAGTGGGATTGCTGGATCATAGGGGAGTTCTATGTGAAGTCTTTTGAGGAACCTCCATACTGCTTTCCAAAGTGGTTGAACGAGTTTACATTCCAACCAACAATGAAGTAAGGTTCCTTTCTGTCCACATCCCCTCCAGCATCTCTTGTTGTTAGAGTTCTTGAATTTGGCCGTTCTAACTGGAGTGAGGTGATATCTCAATGTTGTTTTGATTTGAATTTCTTTTATGGCTAGGGATGTTGAACATTTCTTCATGTGTCTATTGGCCATCCTTCTTTCTTCTTCAGAGAAGTTTCTCTTTACGTCTTTTGCCCACTAATTTATTGAGCAGTTGTTTCTTTGAGGATTTGTTGTTGGGGGGTTTAATTTTTTGAGTTCCAAGTATATTTTAGATATGAGACCCTTGTCCGTTGTATGGCTAGTAAAGATCTTCTCCCAATCCGTGGGCTTTCTATTGATCTTGCTAGCTATGTCATTTGCCCTGCAGAAGCTCTGCAACGTTATGCAATCACATTTGTCCAACCTTTCTGTGATTTGTTGTGTTTCCGGATCTCTATTCAGAAAATTTCGGCCTCAGCCAAGGAGACCTAGGATTTATCCTATTCCATCCTGTAATGTTTTCAGAGTGTCTGCTTTGAGTTCAAGGTCTTTGACACATTTGGAGTTCATTGTGGTTCAGGATGATATATAAAGATCTAGCTTTAGTTTTCTAAAAGTAGTTAGCCAAGTTTGCTAGCACCATTTACTGAAGAGGTTGTCTTTCTACCATTCTATTGTTTTAGCTCCCTTCTCGAAGATTAGATGGCTATAGGTCTCTAGGTTCATTTCTGGGTTTTCAATTCTATTCCATTGGTCCTGTTTTGATTACTATGGCTTTATAGTAGAGTTTGAAGTTTGGTGTTGATATTCCTCCAGCAGTGTTCATTCCACTGAGGAGCGTTTTTGCTATTCGGGGTCTTTTATAGTTCCATATGAATTTTTGGATTGCCTCTTCTATTTCCTTGAAGTATGAGGTTGGAATTTTGATAGGTAATGAGTTGAATTTGTAGATAGCCTTGGGAAGTATTGCCATTTTCACGATGTTAATCTTGCCAATCCAGGAGCATGGGAGGTTTTGCCATTTTTTAAGTTCTGTGTTGATTTCCTTTTTTAAGATTTTAAAGTTTTCATCATAGAGGTCCTTCACTTGTTTAGTTAAGTTAATTCCTAGGTATTTTATTTTTTGTGGGGCTATTACAAATGGATTTTCTTTCCTAATTTCAGCCACACTTTTCTCATTGTTGGCATCCAGAAAAGTCATTGATTTTGGGGGGTTAAAAATATACCCTGCTACTTTGCCAAAGTTTTGAATCAGCTTGAATAATTTGGGAATGGGGTCTATGGGATTCTTTAAATACAAGATCATGTCACCTGCAAAGAGGGAGAGTTTTATTTCTTCTTTCCCTATTTGGATCCCCTTTATGTCTGCATCTTGTCTTATTGCTGTAGCTAGGCATTCTAATACTAGATTGAAGAGAAGTGGAGAGAGTGGGCATCCTTGTCTTGTTCCTGAGTTAAGAGGAAATGGCTTTAGTTTTTCACCATTGAGTATAATGCTGGCTGTAGGTTTGTCATATACAGCCTTTATTGTATTGAGGAATGTTCCATGGATTCCTAATTTTTCCAAAACCTTCAACATAAAGGGGTGTTGGATCTTGTCGAATGCTTTTTCTGCATCTATTGAGATAACCATGTAGTTCTTATTCTTCTCCTGTTGATGTGATGAATAATATTAATTGATTTGCGTATATTGAGCCAGATTTTCATCCCTGAAATGAATCCTGTTTGATCATGGTGTATGATTTTTTGGATGAATTGTTGAAGTCGATTGGCCAAAATTTTGTTGAGATGTTTTTGCATCAATGTTCATCAAAGAAATGGGTCTATAGTTCTCTTTCTTTGATGAGTCCCTGCCTGGTTTTGGGATGAGGATTATGATGGCTTCATAGAATGTGTTCGGTAGTGAGCTTTCTCTTTCAATTTCATTGAAGAGTTAGAGGAGTATTGGTGAGAGCTCTGCTTTGAAGGCCTTGTAAAATTCCGCTGTAAAACCATCTGGTCCTGGACTTTTCTTAGCTGGGAGGTCTCTTATTGCTGTTTCTATTTCAATGCTTGATATGGGCTTGTTACGCTGGTTTAACTTATCTTGGTTTAATTTTGGTATGTCAATATTTGCTAGGAAAAGGTCCATTTCTGTCAAGTTCTTAAATTTATTAGCATAAAGTTTGAGAAGTATTTCCTTATAATATTCTGAATCTTGGTTTTTAACGTGGTGATGTTTCCATTCTCATCTCTGAGTTTATTAATTTGGGTGTGTTCTGTTCTTTTTCTGATAAGATTTGCTAAAAGTCTGTCAATTTTGTTATGTTTTTGGAAGAACCATCTCTATGTTTTGTTGATTCTTTCTATAGTTTTTTTGGATTCTAATTCATTTAATTCTGATTTAATTTTGATTATTTCTTTCCGTCTACTGGATTGGGGTTTATCTTGCTGCTCTTTTTCAAGGAAGTTTAGATGTGTCATTAAATTCCTAGTTTCAGATCTCTCCAATTTGTTGATGTAGGAGCTCAGAGCTATAAACTTGCCTCTGAGTACTCCCTTTGCTGTGTCCCCGAGGAGCTGGTAATTTGTGTGTTCATTTTTGTTAAATAGCATGAACATTTGAATTTCCTTTCGAATCTCTTCCATGACCCACTCTTGATTCAGCAGTGTGTTGTTCAGCCTCCATATGATACCGGACTTTCTTTGGTGGCTTTTGGTGTTGAGTTCTAATTTTATTCCCTTGTGGTCAGAGAGAATGCAAGGTATAACTTCAATGTTTCTGAATTTAGACAAGTTTGTTTTGTGGCCTAACATGTGTTCTATTTTAGAAAACGTTCCATGTGCTGCTGAGAAAAATGTGTATTCTGATGCTGCTGGGTGAAATGTTCAGTAGATGTCTGTTAAGTCTATTTGATTTATGAAGCTGTTTAGATCTGCGGTTTCTCTGTTGAGATTTGCCGAGTAGGTCTATGTAGTGGGGCGAGTGGTGAGTTAAAATCCCCAACAATTAATGTCTTTGGATCTGTATGGGATTTGAGGGAAAGTAGTGTTTCTTTGATAAATTTGGGTGCTTCATTGTTTGGCGAATAGATATTTAGAATTGTAATATCCTCCTGAAGGAGAGATCCTTTAATTAGTATGTAGCAACCTTCTTTATCTCTTCTCACGAATTTTAATTTGAAGTCTATTTTATCTGATATTAGGATTGCAACTCCCGCCTGTTTATGGGGACCGATTGCTTGGTAGATTTTGTTCCAGCCTTTAACATTGAAAATGTGTTTGTTTTTATGGGCAAGATGTGACTCCTGCAGGCAGCAGATAGAAGGGTCTTGTTTTTTAATCCAACTAGACAGACTATGTCGCTTAATTGGAGATTTCAGTCCGTTAACATTAAGAGATAGGACTGAGAGGTGTTTGGGAGTTACTGCCATGTTATCCACCTTCTTGGTGGCTGTGAAAAGTGTGTTCTTCCTAAGGTTCTTGGATTCTCAGTTTGGGTGCAGTTTCTTGGCCTTTGTTGCGGTCTTGTTGGTTTTCTATTTGTAGGACATCTTTAAGAATCTTTTGTAGGGCTGGTTTGGTGGAGATGTATTGTTTCAATTTTTCTTTGCTATGGAAGGTTTTTATTTGGCCTTCAGTTATGAAGGAGAGTTTAGCTGGGTACAGTATTCTTGGTTGATAGTTGTTTGTTTTTAAGGCATGGCATACATCATTCAAGGTTCTTCTTTCTTTGATTGTCTCTGCTGAGAAATCTGAGGTGATTCTAATTGGTTTCCCTTTATAGGTGATTACCCTTTTCTCCTTGACAGCTTTAATTATCTTTTCCTTGGTCTGAGTTGATCCTGTGTGGATTATAATGTGACAGTGGGATGTCCTATTCTGGTCTGGACTATTTGGGGTTCTAAAAGCTTCTTGTATCTGAATAGGCCTATCTTTTTGTATGTTTGGGAAGTTCTCTGCTAGGATCCTGTTACACAAATTTCCTAGACAATTAACTTCTGTTTCTAGGTGCTCTTCTACACCCATTATCCTTAGATTCGGCCTTCTGATGGTGTCTTCCATGTGTTTGATATATCTATCATATTTCTTGGACTTGTCTTGGATGGTTGTATGTTCTTTCTCTATAATATCTAGGCTGTCTTCAATCCCTGAGATTCGATCTTCTGCATGGTCTAACCTGCTGTCAAGACTCTCTACTTTGTTTTTTATCTCTTTTCCTTCTAATTGTTCAGCTTTGATGGCTTCAAGTTCTTTGTTGAAGCTCTGTTTTAGGTCTTGTATGAATTTCTTTACATCCTTAATTTAGTGTTCAGTGTTTGTTCTCAAATCACTTAGTTGATTGGTTATGGTTTCTTTGGACTCCCATTCCTTCGGTTGGGTTCCATTCAGCATTCCCTTTGTGGTCTCCCTGACTTCCTTCAGCTGTTTGTTAATGGATTCCATGAATGCCTTTAGTGATCTTTGTGTATTCTCTACCTGGTCTCTCAATTCCTGAATTACTCTTTGATTAGCTTCCTCCCGTTTGTGGGATTCCTGCAGTTCTCTTTCCTCCCGTTCGTGGGATTCCTGCAGTTCTCTTTGAGTGTTCTCATCATGCTCGCGCCATTCCTCCCTTTCTCTTTGAGTATTCTCAAGTTGTTCACGCAAATCCTGTGTCAGATTTTGAGTAGCTTCCTGATGCTTATGATATTCCTGTATAAACTTTTGCAATGCCTCCTCTCTCTCCCTATCTCGCTCATACAGAGTCCTTTTTAAGTTGTCAAACTTCTCATTTATCATGTTTGCCACCAGTGTTTGTAGAGCTATTTGGGAACTCCCCTCTGGATTGTTCATTATCTGATCTGACCCGTGATTATCAAGATTGGGAATTGAGATACCCGGATTTGCCATTTTTCTTGTGTTTTTACGGCTTACTCTGCCCATTTGAGATGAATATAGCACCAGTTTTGTTCTAAAATACTATCTTAAGCAACCATCAACCAACGTTTGCATTTATACAGTCAATAGTCTATAGATACAATCTAGTTCAACAGATACATCTATTCAACATTAAACCAGTATATGTTAGTGGGCTTGGAACCTCAGAGAAGAATTGGGAAAAGCAGAAATTTTTAGGGTTAGGGAGTGATGTGGGTAAAAAATAGGAATAGATTGGTGTGGGGAGGCACAGGGAGAGTTAACTATTTCCTAATCTCAATGAAGGAAATAGCTTTTGTAGGATGCAATTAGAGAGAGAGAGGAAAAGAAGAAATGGAAAGGGAAATGAAAAGAGACCAGAAAAAAGAATAGAAACGTAAAAATTAATATAGTTATAATGATTGAAAGACCATCTATTTAGAGATTAATGTGAATATATTGAGAAAACAGGAGGGAGATAGAGGAGATGTGAAAAACTTTAAAAAATGCTTAAAATATTATATAGCTATAAAGAGGTAGTACTGCTATTAAGCAATTTAAGTCTTAGAGGTTTTGGATTGAGTAATAAATTTGTGGATTAAGTGTGTACACAATGGGGGTTAGGGTATACTAGTTAACTATGTGTTTATCTGAGGATGTGCAGGACAATAGTTAAGTCACATACAGAAGAACAAAAGAGAGGAAAAGGTGAAAAGGATAAGAAAGGCAGAAAAAAAAAGATCAGAAGTTCAGTAGAGCTAACCAATACCAAAAATTTAATTAAGAAAGAAAGAAAAAGAGAAAGAATACAAGAAAAGAAAGGAAAACGCACATTCATGTATTCTTAAAATAAAAATTATAAGAGGGAAAAAAAGTTACTGGAAAACAATTATTTTTTCAAAAAAGGCAAAAATTAAAGATTAATAAAAGTTTTAGAAAAGGAAAAAAATTTTTTATATATATATATAAGGTACCAAAAAAAAAAAAAAAAAAAAAAGAAAAGAAGAAGAAGAAGAAAAAAAAGTTCTTTGATTTTTTTTTTTTGGGAGGAGAGGTGGGAAGAATCCTGTATCCCTCTTTTGTCTGTAACCAGCCTCTTGTTGGAGTCTCTGGTCAACTTGAGGTCTTGTGGCTTGATTGGTTTCTTAAGACAGTTTGTTCGAACAGGCAGAAAAATGCTCTGCTTTACCCAAGATTTTGAGATCCCCCTCCCAGATTAGTTTACTGGGAGGGTGATCTGCTTTGAGAATCACAAAAGAGGGGTGATGAGGCTAGGTTCTGGTAGAGTTGAGGCCTTTCAACACACAGTAGCTTTTCCCTGGGGCTATTTTGTGAAAAACTCACAGAGCCCAGCCTGGAGCCATTCTCAGGGTTTCTGTTTTTCAATTGATTGTGGTGGCTGCTAGAGGGAGGGGCAGCCTCTGGCTCTGGTTACCCAGTGAGGAAAGCCACTCCAATGGCTGGTGCCTGAGCTGGGTGACTTTTCCCTGGATGGAGCTGAGTCTGGCAGGTCACTTTGCGTTAAGTTCTTGTGACCTGCTAAATGACTCATTTTATTCCAAGGCCTGAGTTGGAGCTAGCAGCTCCTCTGAGCTTTGTCGGTATCCAAGATGGAGATCACCGGTGCTGGAGGGGTAGGGGTGGCCTTCCCTCTTCTGCTCCCTGAGAAGGAGTGAGGACGTCGGGCTTCTCCTCACGCCGAGTGTTGGATCCTGGGTCGTCTCTGGTCTGCAAACTGCAGGATGAAGATGTCTGCTCCTTGTCAGTTCTTGCTGGTGTTGAGTAGAATCCTCTCGCCTGCTGTGTGTGGCTCCTTCGTCCCGGACTCTCTGTGTGAGCGCTCAGGTATGGCCGCGGCTGCGGTCACCGCTGTGACCCTGCCGCCGCCGAGGCGGCTGCTGGCAGGCGCTCAGATGTGTCTCCTTGTCTTGGCTTCCCCTCTCTTGTCTAACTCTCTGTCCTGTGATGGCACACTTGGTGTGATTCTCTGGCTTAGGACTGTTCACTGGAACTCTAAAACTGCTTTCTATGCGAGAACTTGTTCAGATTCCAGCTTCTCCTCTGCCATCTTCCCGGAACTCTAGGCAGTGTGTTATTTATTTATTTTTAGTTATTTTATTAATGATTATTAATTTTCAGAAGTGGCAGTTTCATTATTCTCTTTCTATAATATATTTAAAACATTTGATTATACGCACTCTATTTCCTTTTTGTTACTCCTTCCTCCAAAGATCTTGTTTTTTACATAAAATTATATCTTTATATATGCACATATAAACTGTTTTGGAAGATTTAAGCTAAACTGCAACTTAATTTTGAAGTAGGCCCTGAGAGGAGTCTCGAGCTAGTACAGCTTCTTTACAGACTTTGTTTTTGTTTTAGGGATTTTAGGAAAAAAACCAAAAACCTCTAAACAAGGTTAACTGGACCTTGGCTCCAACCAGCCCAGTTCTTAGAATGAGAAGAATGCCCCTAGGTTCCCCTCCCCTTAACAACTTAACCCACCTTCATTGTTCTGTTAAGGACTGACCTTTTAAACAGATAGCCAGTAATCAGCCTCATGCTGGCAACATCCTGAGTTTACCATAAACTCCGCCTTTTTCACATGCTTATGTTGAACTCCACTAAACTACTTGTATATGCTTACCTTAATCTTCACTTTACTATTGAATTCGTGAGTCATTTAAACAAAAAGTTATAGGCTGGTTTAAACAGCCATTATGTGACAAAGTGTAACCTCATTGTTCACCTGTGTGTGGTCTGGTATGACTGTGCAATCTTTTTGGTGTGTGACAATCTCATTGGTTGCCTACATGACCAGGCTGTGATTTTTGCCTTTAAAAACCTAAGTACGTGGGCCGCTGGGGGTCGCAGTATCAGCTCCTGACCCTGTGCTGCAGCCCTGGCCGGTCAGTGTAGAATCCTTCTCAATAAAGTTGCTGCTTTAATAACAACTTTGTTGTGGTGGGCTCTCTCACTCCGGACGACTAGGTGGGCTTGCCTGCCTGAGTAGGGGGTCTTCCTACTACAAATTTAAGATGTACAGAGGATTAACAGGATGAACAAAAACGAGTATTTTTGTTAACTTCTAATTGAACTATCATTATTATTATGGTTAGGGTTAGGATACCAGAGAGAATTAGAATTAGGGAGAGAGAAATAGCAAATTTAGGTTCAACTCAGGATGACCTATTGCAACAATAATACTAACAGCACACTGTACTGAAAATGAACTTTACAACATGGAGAGAGAAGAGTGATGGAGATGGGAGAGGGAAGGGATAGTTGGACAACAACAAAGAAGGGAGTAACAATGGTCAACAAGAAATGTACTCATTACCTTACGCATTTAATTGTAATCCCCCTGTCAGCCTCATTACCTACTCAGGAAGCTGATTTCTGAGGACCGCAGTTCAAAGCCAGTCCAGGCAGGAAAGTCTGTGAGTATTTTATCTCCAATTAACTACCAGTAAACCAGAAAGTGGTGCTGTGGCTCAAGTGGTACAAGCGCACACCTTGAGCTAAAGAACTCAGGGATTGTGCTCAGGCCCAGAATTCAAGCTCCATGACCGACAAAAAGAAAAAAAAGAAAAAGAAATGTGTTAAATGTTAAGTAAAACTGAACTTTTTTAGATTTTAGGAATTCAGGAAAATCTGGGATAATGGAAGCACAATGTATTTCATAATATCAGGATTTGAGATCAATGGGTATAATGATTCCTCTTATGGAACAAGATAGGTTCAGAGATAAGAGTGAGAAAATCTGTAGGGCTTAGGAAAACCTGCAATTTATTTCGAGGATTACAGTGGAATTTCAGGATTGCAAAAAATGAGCATTTTTCATAAATTTTAGAATTGGGATACCTTTAGAGGTAAGTTTATGGTTAGGATTCCAGCCATGGTTAGGGTTAGGTTGAAAGAGAAAAAAAATGAGGGTCAAATTGAAGGTAAATTTTAATATAAGCCTGGCAAGAATTAGAATGAATGTGAACTAGAGTATTGCTATTAATATTAGAATCAACATGCAATTAGGCTTATATTTATTCTCAATATTCCAGGTAAGATTAAGTTTAGGGTTAGAAAATGACTAAGATATTGGAAAAAAAATTGAAACTTATGTTTGGAAGGCTTATTTGAATCAAGTTAGGATGAATGAATACTAGTGTAATACTAACTAGTTAGTGTTAGTATTGATATATAATTTGGATTAAAATCAGGGTCAGTATTTTGTTCTGATTATGATTAGCGTTATGAATAGGAAAGTTTTACTATAAAATTGAGATTTCACTAACAAGTAGAAGCAAAAATGTGAGCCTTAATAGTAACTAGAGCATTATCATTATATTTATTTCTCAGTGATCATTCTTGTAATGATTAATGAGAGTTTTACAGCCAGTTTTAGGTTGAGAGTTAGCGTTAAGTAAAAGACTAGGTGATATGTAAATCTGAAATTGTTTTAGGATACAGTGGTGCAGGAAAAGGTAGGATTAATGGAAACTACAGTATTTTTCCTGGTAACAGAATTTGAGGACAAGTAATATCATGGTTCATGTTAGGAAACAAGATAACTTCACAGGTAGAGTCAGGAAATTTGTTGGAATTAGGGCAAATTGAAACTCATTTCCAGAGTGCAAATTGGAATATTCATTAAAATGAATAAATATAGAGTATTTATTATTATTAATTTTGGACTATTATTAGTTTGAAAATTAGGTTCAGTTCCAGCTGGACAGTGTTAGCATTAGGGAAATGGAAAATTTAGGGTCAAACTGAAAATAAATCTTTGAATAACAAGTCAAGATCGAATTAGGATGAACAGGAAATAGGAAACTGCTAATAATATTAGGATTAGGGTATGATTAGTGTGAGGGAGCCTGAATGTTGTGTTAGAAAATTGGCAAGATATTAAGTAGAAACTATTTTAAGAAAGATGAGTTGAATCAAAGACAGGATGTATAAATTTAATGTACTTTTGTGGCTTTTAGAATCCAAAGGCAATTGGTTCTAGGGTTAGGGATACTTTTTCTAATTTATGAACTAATGAATTAAAGGCACATTTCTTTCATTCTTACAAACCAAGACAGTCACGATTTGGGGAAAAAAAACAATTTCCTACATGAAAATGTGTCTTAAAATATTTTCCAACCAGGATTAAATAATAGTGAACAGGTTGTCATTTATTAAAATTGGGTAAGTTGATGATAAAACTTTCAAAAAATATCCAAACACATAAAATTGGAACTCAGATATGTTACTGGGAAAACAGATACTTGCTCTAGCTGGGAAATTGTGTGTGTGTGTGTGTGTGTGTGTGTGTGTGTGTGTGTGTGTGTGTGTGTGTGTGTGTGTGTGTGTGTGTGTGTGTGTGTGTGTGTGTGTGTTTCTGTCTGTATGCACCCACCACATGTCTTCAAATCAGGCCTGGGCCCTGTCCTCAGCTTATTCTGTAGAAGTATGGTACTAATCCACGTAGCCACAGGCTTTCTTCTGGCTTTTTAGTAGTTATTTTGAGATAAATATCTCATGGATTTTCCTGTCTAGACTTAATCTTCTGATCCCCAGCAATCTTTGGGTTAGTGTTACTGTGGGTGCTACCACAAAATGACAGTTCATTAAACTGGGAGCAATAGGGAAGTACTCTTGCAAGATATGAAGTAACCAGTTCATTAATGTGGGAGTAACAGGATCACATTAGATTTCCTTCAAACACATTATTTCTGATGAGTTTAACTGAAGCCCAAAGCATAATCCAAACCTATTTGCTACACTGTATGAAGTAGCACATATTCATGGTGTAGAATATGAGCAATGAATTAAATCATAAAGACTTTGTTGGGTTTGCAACAAAGAAATAGAGTGTCATTGAAATGAAGTCCAGACTGGAGGCCTGTAGCAAGCAGGAGAGCATCTGCTTAGTGTGTGTCCAACCCCCAGGACCATAAAGAATTAGAAGAGAAAGTGTAAGAGAAAGAGGAAAGGAAAGGAGGAAGAAGGGGTAAGAGAGGAGGAAGGGTATAGCAGAAGGGAGAAGAGGAGGGGACAGTGAGAAAGTAGAAGTAGGAGAGAAGGAAGAGGGAAACAGGACTCTGGAGAAGAGGAGCAGGTGAGGAGGCAGGAAGCGGAAGATAAATGCAATATATCAACAAAAATTGTTGGGAAACATTTTGCATAAGCGATCTGCATGTTCATGTCAAGATTATTTTCTAATCAAAGAGACAGCTAGCACAGTGACAATATGGGTGATACCTGTTACTCAATCATTTTATTCTCTTTCTTCAGTGAGGAGTTCAGAAGAAATGCTTAGTTCGGTGTTTTACAGATATACTTCAGGATTTCTTTTTCATGAATCAAACAATGGAAAGAACTAAATGCAACTTCCCTTAATTAAAAAAAAATAGAAGGTATATTTATTTGTATTACTATGCATGAAGAAATCCTGGAGATTTCTGGTTAATTCAGAGGGCCCCATGCAAAAATACAGGACAGGGGGAAAGTAAAACTGTTTTTAAAGTATAATAGGTTATCATTGCTGAAAAGTTTTACTGGACGTCTTTTTTTTTTTTTTTTTTGCCAGTTGTTCATTGCTCCAAAGCTGTGCCCTGGAGCCCTTTCCAAGTCACCACATGAAACTCCATTTCTGTTGTCCCTGTGGGTGTGGGTGCCTCCTCAGGTCTCCCGTTGAGATGTGTGGCCAAATCCTTTATGGTGGATGTGCAGTGAGTGGATGTGTGTGCATGCTCCCCAGCATTTCCAGATGAACCCAGCCCACCCATCGCACCTAACTTCCCAGTCTCAGTTGCTCCATTTCACTCAGGAGCTGGCAGCTCTGGGTATGGAGTTGAGGCCACTGTTGCCCTCTCCTCCTCCAGCTTTGTTGGTACTGGTCTTCTGTGCTCCTGAGTGCGTGGCCCATCCTAGGGAGACTCTGTTCTGGGGTCACTGTCTGCCCCCATTAGTGCGGGGTGGGGGACACCCTGTTTGTACACTGTACAGTCCATTGGTAAAGGAAGGCTGGGCATGCAGTCTGCCCCCTTGGGGCCAGGCAGCCCAGCCTTGGTTCACCTCATTTGTTTTTAAGGGGGTCTGGGTACTGGAGCCATGTGTTGGCCCTTCTGCCAGCTGGCTTGTGACAGATGCAGCAGCTCAGCAACCTGGAGCCCCTTCAGCAACTCTGTGGACCTCCATTTTCTGGTCCTTGTGGACTCGGGTACAGGGCCAACCCTACATAGTCCAATCAGCACACCAGCTGCAGCACCGAGGGAATGAAGTTCCTCTTGCTTTGCTGTGTAGCCTCCTCCGTCGCCTTTCTGGCCCACATGGGCCCAGCTCTGGGTGCCATTCCAGGGATACTCCATTTGGAGGCAATGGGCTCACCCCCTACCCTCGTTGTTCTCCAAAGCAGGGGAAAGGGCCTGGCCTTGGCAGTTTAGGCTGCACAGATGGAAGGCAGGACTTGCCTTGCCTTCCCCCTGGCTTTGGCACCTGAGTCTGGGTTGCTTGGTTTGGTCACCAATGGACCCTGGTTGGCTACAGCCCACCGCAAAGGTCCTGCACCTGCTGCAGCAACAATGCAGTGTCCTGGACCCCCTTAGGGTCACCACATGGACCCCTGATGGGCCTACTTGGGCTGGGTGTGGGTTTCATCTCAGGACTCCCATTAGGAAGTGCCACTCTCCTTCGTAGTACTGCAAGCAAGAGGTGCCACATATAATATCTACTTTCTAACATTTTCCTTCACTGAGATAAACAGAACTTGGAGATATAAATAAGTTTTATAAAAACAAAATATATAAACTATATCACTTCAACCTTTTAAACCACTATAATATTTTTACCCAGTAGGAATTCTGTCTGTAATTACCTATTTTACATTTGAATGTAACTAATGTAATGTATTTTGTGTGTATTTTACTATTCTAGTATAATTTCATTTGCACTACTTACAATTTTTTTTTAATTATGTGATTTAATCACGTGTTTATTGATAGGAGTTTTGTTGTACTTTTATTTCAGTTTTCCATTATGGCCTTATGAATACAAACAATAAAATCCATTCTTGTTGGTATAAAGTTCAATGATTTTGGACTAGAGACTCAAGGATATAGCATAGCATTACATATCATACAGTAATGTGTATCACTTTGTTTAATACTGCTCCAAAAAATAATTGATAATTCAGGTGGCAGCCACTTCATCTGGCATGCTGGTCTGTCTGGTGAAGTAGGATCCTAGTGGCAGCCTGCCCATATCAGGCCATTGCAGGCACCTCGCCTGGGACTGTGGGAGAGGATCAGGGTGCACCTGCTGTTCAGCTAGGGCAGCAACCCGGCAGCTGCTGGTGAATGACACAGTGTCACTGACTCACATCTAACACATGCCTGCCCCGTGGGCTTGGGCCCTGAGGATCAGCCCCTCCCTCAGACAGCAGAGTTATTCTGGGTTTTGTAAAACGTTCTGCATCTGAGCATTCCCAAGTTTGGTTTTTGTATTGTTTCTTGTAAATGCTTTGTGAAATTTGTGTTTTAGGTGTTGAGGTGCGAGAGAAGGAGCCAGATTATGAACACAGTTTCCTACCAGTCTTTCATTTAAAAATGAAAGCAGATTCTCTATAAAAATGCCATCAGGAAATAAATTTGAGAGGGGGAAAAAAGGCTGCTTTCTCATAAGATCAAAATGTGCTAGTTTTATATGCATGTTTTATGCGCTCAAAATATAATTAAGTAACTCACTATCTAGGAACAATTGTCCAGAGCTAAGAGTTAAGTGTCTGGGACCTAGAGGCATAGTGTTTGTGAGGTTTATCCAAAGGGAGGGAAGAAAGTTAAAATTCATAAATGACTTTGTAGAATCAAGGTAGCAATACAAAATGAGAATCACAATAAACTTCTTTGCTATTCGGGGTCTTTTATTATTCCATATGAATTTTTGGATTGCCTCTTCTATTTCATTGAAGAGTGACATTGGGATATTGGTAGGTATTGCATTGAATTTGGACATAGCCTTTGGCAGTATTGCCATTTTCATGATGTTAATCCTCCCAATCCAGGAGAATGGGAAGTTTCCCTCTTCCATAGCTCTGTTTTAATTTTCTTTTTCAGGTTTTTAAAGTTCCCATCATAGAGGTCCTTCACCTCTTAAATTAACTCCTAGGTATTTTATTTTTTTGTGCGGCTAGTAAAAAGGGGTTGCATTCCTAATTTCAGCTGCACTCTTATCGTTATTGGAATACAGGAAAGCCTTTATTTTCTGAGGGTTAATTTTATAATCTGCTAGTTTACCAAATTTTCTGATCAGCTCAAGTAACTTGGGAATGGAGTCCATGGGTTTCATTAAATACAAGACCATGTCATCTGCAAAGAGGGAGAGTTTTACTTCATCTTTTACTATTTGGATCCCTTTAAGATTACATCTTATCTTATTGCCCAAGATAGCATTCTAATATTAAGTTGAAAAGGAATGGAGAGAGCAGACATCCTTATCTTATTCCTGAATTTATAAGTAATGGGTTTAACTTCTCACCATTAAGTATAACGCTGGCTGTAGGTTTGTCAGTTCTTAGCAGAAAGAACAGCACTAGAGCAATATCAGTTCCAAATTTCAAACGCTACTAAAAAGTCATAGTAATAAGAACAGCTTGTTTCTGGCACAAGAACAGACCTGAGGACCAGTGGAGTAGGACTGAAGACTCAGAAATGAACCCCCTGACCAATAGCCACCTAATCTTTGACAAGGGAGCTAAAAAAAGAGAATGGAAGAAAGACAGACTTTTGAGTAAATGGTGTGGGAAAAATTGGTTAAACACCTGTTAAACTAAAGCTGGATCGGTATATATCATCCTGCACAAGAATCAACTCCAAATGGATCAAAGACCTCAAAATAAAAGAGGACACCATGAAAACATTACATGAAGGAATAGGATAAATTCTAGGGCTTTTTAGCACATACCGAAATTTTCTTAATAGAGAGCCAGAAACAAAGAGTAAAGAAAAATAAGTTAAGAAATTCATTCCTTAATTCATCTCTTTATGAAACAAGTAATTTACTATTACAAGATGAGATGAAATTATAAATTCCAAATGCTAATGCAGTCTGTATGTAATAAACATATTACAATATTCAGAAAAAGAAATCAAAGAAACGTTGCACAAATGGGATTGCATGAAACATGAGAGCTTCTGCAAGGCAAAGGTCATAGCTAGCAATATCAATAAAAAAACACACGTTCTGGGAGAAAATCTTCATGATGTATATAAAGGACAAGGTCTTATATCTAAAATGTACTTAGTACTCAAAAAATTAAATCCCCCAACAGCAGATCCTCAAAGAAACAACTGCTCGATAATTAAGTGGGCTAAAACTTAAAGAGAGACTTCTCTGAAGAGGAAATAAAAATGGCCATTAGACCATTAGCCACAAAAGAACTGAAAATCAAGACAACATTGCGATTGCACCTTACTCTAGTTAGAATGGCTATAATCAGGAAATTTAATAACAACATGTGGGAGGGGATGTGGCTAAAACGGAACCCTATTTCATTGATGGTGGGAGTGTAAACTTGTTTAACCACTTTGGAAAGCAGTATGGAAGTTCTTCAAAAGACTTCATGTAAAGTTCCCCTATGTCCCAGCAAGCCCACTTTTGGGCATTTAGGCATTTACCCAAAAGATCACAAACATGGTCATACCAAAGTTGCCTGTGCAACCATATTTACTGCAGCATTATTCACCATAGCTAAGATATGGAACCAACCTCGATGCTCCTCAGTTCATGAATGGATCAAGAAAATGTGATACACACACACACACACACACACACACACACAACACACATACACCACACACACACACACACACACACACACACACACACACACACACACACACACACACACACACACACTCACAGTGGAATTCTATGCCTCCATTAGAAAGAATGAAATTGTCATATTTGTTAGGAAATGGATTTGGTACATATTATATTAAGTGAAGTAAGCTAGACCCAAAGAAACATATTTCCCATGGTTTTTCTTGTTTGCAAGGACTAGTATATGTCTAGGACAAGCAGAGAAGATCAAAGGCTATGGATGTAAAACCATATAAGATGATATTAAGTGAAAGGTACCCCAAGTCACACACACAAGTGATTTTTTCTTTCTTGTTTTTGTTTTTAATGTGCTTATAATGCACTATGTGATTCTTTTGTAGGTTCATCCCCCCATCGTATAATCACTGTTTTCATTGTATTTGATTCCAGTGTTCTGCATTTTTGTATACATTTTGTAATTTGGGGTGTGGAAAGGTTATAGCAGAATGCTGAAATGGGGATGCAGGTTGACCCATTGTGATGATGAGATGTACAGGACACTGTCAAAAATGAATTTACGATGTCGGGTAGGGGTCAAGGAGGGAGGAGTTGGAGAGTTGGGGAGGGAAAGGTAATAGGGGAAAAACAAAGGAGGAGATAACAATGCTCAATAGGAATTGTACTCATTACCCTACTCATGTAACTGTAAACCCTCTGTATAGTATTTTTACAATAAAAAATATAAAACTCTCTTCCTGGTATAGATTTCCAGTGCTGCCCTCAGCATTGCATTTTTTGCCTTTTCTGGCTGAGGTTAGGTCCATCTGCCTAGTGGATCAGTAGTCTTCAAGGCTTCTTGGTCCTGAAGTGGGACTTGGATTATCCAGTGATGGATGGAACTAGGCCAAGGACAGGACAAAACCACTTCCAGGGCATGGCTTCTTCATCCCCCCTACCCCCCCATGCAAGTAGGATTGCAAGCAGAATTTCTATGAATTTGACTCCACAAAACAACCACTGAACCAAAAGGAAAGGTCACCAAACACCTCCCTTCCTCCCCCATTCCTTCCTTTCTTCCTCCTTGGGAAAGTACAAAATAATTTTGCAGGTTTTGGAAAACACACAAATTGCCCACCACTTCCCCTTTTAAACTAGGTTTAAGGTCACTAAGTCATGTAAATGGATAATGCCACACTCATTATTCTGGACAACTTCAGGTTGTTTGATGCTTTAATTTGTTGTTGTTGGTGGTGGTGGTAGGAGGGCCTGAACTCTGGGTCTGGTTGCTGTATCTGATTAGCTTTACAGCTCAAGGCTAGTGTTTCTCCATTTGAGCCACAGAGCCATTTCCACATTTTTCTGCTTATGTGGTGCTGAGGAATTGAACCCAGGACCTCATGCATTCAGGACAAGCACTCTACCACTGAGTCTCCTTCCCAGCCTTAATGCTTCAATTCTTTAAATTTTATTTTTGTCAGTCCTGGGGTTTAATCTCAGGGTGTAAACATATCCCTGAGATCTTCAGCTCAAGTGGAGCCCTCTACCACTTGAGCCACAGTGCCAATTCCTGTTTTCAGATAAACATCTTTCAGACATTCCTGACAGGGTTTGCTTTGATCAGTGAATTTTAAATTATATTTCTTCTATGTATTTATTGGAATATTGCAGTTTATCTGAAATTTAAAGTTTTCTGTAAAACTTTGTCTTCAAGTATTCCAATAGTATTAAATATTACATTTACAATCTATTCTGTAGCAATACATTTTGAAATTATTATGTTAA
This sequence comes from Dipodomys merriami, assembly GCF_024711535.1. Classification (NCBI taxonomy): domain Eukaryota; kingdom Metazoa; phylum Chordata; class Mammalia; order Rodentia; family Heteromyidae; genus Dipodomys; species Dipodomys merriami. The sequence continues at coordinate 1,088,384 of NW_027205115.1, read as the reverse complement.
GATGAAAATCTTGTTGTTTGTAGAAAAGTCCCATTAAAGTCCAAATTGGAAATATGGTCATTTCAGCAGCCTTGAGTCTCCTTCATATTTATTTATTTATATTTGTGAAAATACCATACAGAGGAGTAACAATTACATGGGCAAGATAATGAGTACATTACTCATCAAGCATTGTTGCCTGCTCCTTTTTTTCCCCTTCCCATCTGTTCTCATCTGCCGCCCCCCGTGCTCTCCAGACACCCCTTTGCCCGCCCCCCACCCTCGCCGGCCAAGGTGTAAAGATCGTTTTTCTTTCATTTTTTATTTATTTTTTTTATAGTGAGAATACCAAACAGATGAGTTACAATTACATGGGCAAGATAACGAGTACATTTCTTATCAAGCATTGTTGCCACCTCTTTGCTTCCCCTTCCCATTCCTTTCCATACTCCCCTCCTCTCCCCACCCAACCCTGTCCCCACCCCCCATCAAAGTTGTAAAGTTCATTTTTTGACCTAAAGACTTGTATATCTCATTGTTGCAATGGGTCCACCTGTATCCCTAGATAAAAAATTAGTTTTTTCCCTTCCCCTACAAAATTATAACAACATCAAATACAGTGAAAGCAGGAGCTATACTGTGGGTGATGGACATAAATAGCAATATAGAAATCATCTTATAAATATGTTAGAAAATATCGCAAGGAAAAATATACATGGAATCCTTATCTTGTGGTTCATTTCACCTAACACCAAATTCTCTGACCTATTCTGCTCGTCTCAGACATATTCTGGCTATTGCAAATAAGGGAAACCAGGGGAACTATGCTTCTTTGGGACTGGTTCACTTAATATCAATTTTTCCAAGTCTTTCCATTTCCTAACAAATAGGGCAATGTTATTCTTTCTGATGGAGGCATAGAATTCTATTGTGTGTGTGTGTATATATATATACATATATATATATATTGAACATATATATATATATATCGAACATATATATACATTGTACATATATATGATACATATATACATAAATATATGTTATATATATATCATATATATGTATATATATCATATATATGTATGTATATATATCTATACTTATATATAACATATATATATACATATATAGTATATAGATAGATATATATCATATATATCATATATATAGTAGATGCATGGATCAATAAAATGTGGTACATATATATATGATCAATAAAATGTGGTATATATATATAAAATGTGATATATATATATATATAATATATGTATATGATCAATAAAATGTGGTATATATATATAAAATGTGGTATATATATAATGTGATATATATATATATATCACATTTTATTGATCCATGCATCTACTAAGGGGCATCTAGGTGGGTTCAATATCTTAGCTATGGTAAATAATGGTTCAATAAACATAATTGTGCTGTTAGCTTTAATATGGTCTTGTTTGTGACCATTTGGGTAAATGCCCAAAAGTTGGATTGCTGGGTCATAGGGTAGCTCTATGTGGAGACTTTTGAGCAGCCTCCATACTACTTTCCAAAGTGGTTGAACAAGTTTACATGCCCACCAACAATGCAATAAATTTCCCTTATGCCCACATCCCCTCTAGCATCTGTTGTTATTAGAGTTCTTGATTATAGCCATTCTATCTGGGGTGAGGTGGTATCTCAATGTTGTTTTGATTTGCATTTCTGTTATGGCTAGAGAGGTTGAGCATTTCTTCATGTGTCTATCGGCCATCCTTCTTTCAACTTCAGGGAAGATTCTCTTTAAGTCTTTAGCCCACTTATTTATTGGGCAGTTGTTTCTTTGCGTATTTGTTTTGGGGGGATTTAATATTTTTGAGTTGCAGGTATATTTTAGATATGAGACCCTTGTCTCTTTATGGTAGTGAAGACCTTCTCCCAATAAATGGGCTTTCAACTTATCTTGATAGCTATGTCCTTTGCCATGCAGAAGCTCTGCAATTTCATGCAATCCCAATCGTCCAACATTTCTTTGATTTGTTGTAATTCTGTGTGTCTATTAAGAAATTTCAGCCTGTGCAAAGGAGACCTAGGATTTCTCCTATTCCATTCTTTAATGTTTTCAGAGTATCTGTTTGACTCCGAGGTCTTTGATCCATTTGGAGTTCATTCTGGTTCAGGATGATATATAAAGATCTAGCTTTAGTTTTCTACAAGTAGTTAACCAATTTTGCTAGCACCATTTACTGAAGAGGTTGTGTTTCTTCCATTCTATTTTTTAGCTCCCTTATCGAACATTAGATGTCTATAGGTCTGTAGGTTCATTTCTGGGTTTTAATTTCTAGTCCATTGGTCCTATGGTCTGTTCTTGTGAGAATACCAACCTATTTTAATTACTATAGCTTTGTAGAAGAGTTTGAAATTTGGTATTGATATTCCTCCAGCACTGTCGTTTCCGTTAAATAATCGTTTTTGCTATTCGTGGTCTTTTATTGTTCCATATGAATTTTTGGATTGCCTCTTCTTTTTACCAAAAGAATGAGGCTGGAATATTGATAGGTATCATACTGAATTTGTAGATAGCCTTGGGAAGTATTGCCATTTTCACTATGTTGATCTTTCCAATCCAGGAGCATCGGAGATTTTGCCACTTTGTAAGTTCGGTTTTGATTTCCTTTTTCAGGTTTTTAAAGTTTTCATCATAGAGGTCCTTCTGCTCTTTTTTAAGTCCTAGGTATTTTATTTTTTGTGGGGCTATTACGAATGGAGTTGCTTTCCTGATTTCAGCCCTACTTTTCTCATTGTTGGCATACAGAAAAGCCATTGTTTTTTGAGGATTAATTTTATACCCTGCTACTTTGTCAAAGTTTTGAATAAGCATGAATAATTTGGGAGTGGAGTCCATGGGATTCTTTAAATCCAAGTTCATGTCATTTAAAAAGAGGGAGAGCTTCTTCTTTCCCTATTTGGCTTCCATTTTATATTTGAATCTTATTGCTGTAGCTAGGCATTCTAATACTAGTTTGAAGAGAAGTGGAGTGAGTGTACATCCTTATCTCATTCATTAGTTAAGAGGAAATACCTTTATTTCTTCACCATTAAGTAAAATGCTGGATGTAGGTTTGTCATATACATCCTTTATTGTATTGAGGAATGTTTCCTGAATTCCTAATTTTTCCAGAACCTTCAGTATAAATGGGTGGTGGATCTTGTCAAATCCTTTTTATGCATCTATTGAGGTATCCATGTGGTTCTTATCCTTGCTCTTGTTGATGTAAGTTATTGTTTTAATTGATGTGTGTATATTGAAGCAGCTTTACATCCCTGAAATGAATCCTGTTTGATCATGATGTATGATTTCTTGGATGAATTGTGAACGTCGATTGACCAAAATTTTGTTGAGAAGTTTTGCATCAATATTCATCAAAGAAATGGGTCTATAGTACTCTTTCTTTGATGAGTCCGTGCCTGGTTTGGGGATGAGGTTTATGATGGCTTCATAGAATGAGTTCGGTAGTGAACTTTCTCTTTCAATTTCATTGAAGACTTGGAGGAGTATTGATGTGAGCTCTGCTTTGAAGGCCTTGTAGATTTCCGCTGTAAAACTATCTGGTCCTGGGCTTTTCTTAGATGGGAGGTCTCTTATTGCTATTTCTATCTCATTGCTTAATATGGGCCAGTTAAGATGGTTTAACTCATCTTGGTTTAGTTTCGGCATGTCTATATTTACTAGGAAACGGTACATTTCTGACAGGGTCTCAAACTTATTAGCATAAAGGTTTGAGAAGTATTCTTTATAATGTACTGAATCTTGGTTGTTTCTGTGGTGATGTTTCCATTCTCATGTCTGAGTTTATTTATTTGAGTGTGTTCTCTTGTTCTTCTAATACGATTTGTTAAGGGTCTGTCAATTTGTTAATTTTTCAAAGAACAAACTCTGTTTTGTTGATTCTTTCTATGCTTTTTTGGATTCTAATTCATTTAATTTTGATTTAATTTTAATTATTTCTTTCCATCTACAGGTTTGGGGTTTATCCTGCTGCTCTTTTTCAAGGAGGCTCAGATGTGTCATTAAATTGTTGGTTTCAGATCACTTCAATTTGTTGATGTAGGAACTCAGAGCTATAAACTTGCCTCTGACTACTGCATTTGCTGTGTCCCAGAGGAGCTGGTAATTTGAGTGTTCATTTTTGTTGAATATTATAAACATTTGAATTTCGTTTATGATCTCTTCCATGACCCACTGGTGATTCAACAGTGTGTTGTTCAACCTCCATGTGTTACATGACTTTCATTGGTGGCTTTTGGTTTTGAGTTCTAATTTTATTCTCTTGTGGTCTGAGAGAATGCAAGGTATAACTTCAATGTTTTTGGATTTGGACAAATTTGCTTTGTGACCTAAATGTGGTCTATTTTGGAAAAGTTCCCTGTACTACTGAGAAAACGTGTATTCTGATGCTGCTGGGCGAAAAATTCGGTAGATGTCTGTTAAATCTAGGTGATCTATGCAGTTTTTTATATCCATAGTTTCTCTGTTAATTTTTTGCTGAGTTGATATATGGGGAGAGTGTGTGTTAAAGTCCCCAACAATTAATATCTTTGGATCTATGGGAGATGTGAGAAAAAGTCAAGTTACTTGGATAATTTTGGGTGCTCTTATGGGAAATAGATATTTAGAATTGTAATATCCTCCTGAAGGAGAGATCCCTTAATTATTATATAGCAACCTTCTTTATCTCTTCTCACTAATTTTAATTTGAAATGTGTTTTATCTAATATTAGGATTGCAACTCCTTCCTCTTTATGAGGCCATTTGCTTGATAGATTTTGTCCAGCCTTTCACTTTCAACATGTGTTCCTTTTTATGAGCAAGTTGTGACTCCTGAATGCAGCAGACAGAAGGATCTTTTTTTAAAAATCCAACTAGACAGTTTATGTTGCTTAAGTGTATTGTTAAGTTTATTAATGTTGGGAGATAGTACTGAGAGATATTTGGAAGTTCCTGCCATTTTATGCACCTTCTTGGGGGCTGCTCCAACTGGGTTCTTCCTACGGTTCTTGGATTCTCAATTTGGGTGCAGTTTCTTAGCCTTTATTATGTTCCTGTTGGTTTTCTCTGTGTAGGACATCTTTAAGTAACTTTTGTAGGGCTGGTTTGGTAGAGATATATTGTTTCACTTTTTCTTTGGTATGGAAAATTTTTATTTGTCCTTCAGTTATGAAGGAGAGTATAGCTGGGTACAGTATTCTTGGTTGATAGTTGTTTGTCTTTAGGGCATGGCCTACATCATTCCAGGCCCTTCTTGCTTTAATTGTCTCTGCTGAGAAATCTGAGGTGATTCTAATTGGTTCCCCTTATAGGTGATTGATCTTTTCTCCTTGACAACTTTAAGGATCTTTTCCTTGTTCTGAATTGATCCTGTGCATATTATAATGTGTAGTTGTGATGTCTTGTTATGGTCTGGTCTATTTGGGGTTCTAAAAGCTTCTTGTATCTGAATAGGCCTATCTTTTTGCATGTTTGTTAAGCGTTCTGCTAGGATCCTGTGAAACAAATTTCCTAGACCTTCTGTTTCCATCAGCTCCTCTATACCTATTATCCTCAGATTAGGCTTTCTGTTTGTGTCTTCCAAATGTTGAATAGATCTATCATATTTCTTGGATTTGTCTTAGATAGTTGTATGTTCTTCCTCTATAATATATAGGCTGTCTTTAATCCCCGAGTTTCAGACTTCTGCATGGTCTAACTTACTGTCAAGAATTTCTACTTTTTTTAATTTCTTTTCCTTCTAATTGGTCAGCTTTGATGGCTTCAAATTCTTTGTTGAAGCTTTGTTTTAGATCTTGTATGAATTTGTTTACTTCCTTAATTTCGTGTTCAATGTTTATTCTCACAGGACTTAGTTGATTGGTTATGGTTTCCTTGGACTCTAATTCCTTCTGTTGGACTCCATTCAACATTCCCTTTCGGGTCTCCCTGACTTCTTTCAGCTGTCTTTTAATAGATTCCATGAATGCCTCTATTTGGTATGAAAGTAACACCAGTTTTGTGCTAGAACACTATTTTAAGGCAAGCATCAACCAAAGTCCTGTAGTTGCACAGTCAAAAGTCGACAGATACAATCTATTTCAACAGATACAATCTATTCAACATAAAACAACAATGTATTAATGGGCTAAGAACAGCAAAGTAGAATTTGGCAAACCAGAAATGATTAGTTTTAGGGAGAAAAGGGGGGAAAATAGGATTAGAGAGATGTCGATAGGTAAACGGAGAGTGAAATTAACCAAGTCTTAATCTGAAAGAGGAAAATGGATTGGACAGAATGATAGGAGAAAGAGAAGAGAAAATAAAAGAGGCAAGAAAAAATGGAAAAACCAAAATTTAAATTTAAAAAGTGAAACACAAAAATTATTCAAGTTTAAAGAAGTAATATTGAGTGAAGAATGGGAAAAGGATGAGAGGAGAGGAGGAGTAGAAAGGAGATATAAAGAACTAAAAATACTTATAGTAAAAATAAAAATAAAAATAAAAAATAATTATAATATATAGGTATTATGAGATAATATGGTTATTAAGGAATTTAAGCCTAAGAGTTTTTGAAATAAGTAATAAATTTCTGGATTAAGTGTGTAAACAATGTGGAATAAGGTCTAATGATCAATGAAGGGTATATCTGAGAATGAGCAGAACAGCAATTAAGTCACCCAAAAGAGAATGAAGAGAAGAAAGTGAAAAGAATGAGAAAGAAAGAAAGAAAGAAAGAAAGAAAGGAAAAGGATCAAAAGTTCAGTAGAGATAAAATTAAAATACAAAAGTGCACATACATATACACCTAAAAGAAAAATTATAAGAGGAAAAATGATTAATAGAAAACAATTTAAAAAAAAATTACAAGTTAATAAAAATGTACAAAGAAAGGGTTCTTTGGCGGAGGGGGGGGCGGGCGTTAAATGGGATGATCCTGTATCTCCCTTGTGTCTATAACTAATCTGTTGGTGGAGTCTCTGGTCTACTAATGGTATTTGGTTTTCCTGTGGCTTGATTGGTTTCTTAAGTTAGTTTGTTTGGGCAGGCAGAAAAATGGTCCGCTTTACCCAGAATTTTGTGAACCTCCTCCCAGGCTAGTTCAGTGGAGGGAGATCTGCTTTGTTTCTTACAAATGAGTGAGTTGGCTGTTTCCTCTTGTTTGGAAATGCTGTGATGAGCCTAGGTTCTGGGTAGAGTTGAGGCCTTTCAGCAAACAGTAGCTTTTCCCTGAGGGGCTATCTTCTGAGACACTCACAGAGCCCAGCATGGAGTAATTCTCAAGGTTTATGTTTACTGAATTTCAATTGATTATCTAGGCTGCTATAGGGAGGGCAACCCTCTGGCTCTGTTTACCCAGTTTGCCCCCTCTGGGGGCAGAGTTTTCACTGCCTGGGCTGGGTGACTTTCTCCTGGGTGGAGCTGAGCCTGGCAGGTCAGGTCAGGTTCCTGTGACCTGCCAAATGACCCTTTTGTTTTCCTCCAAGGCCAGGGTTGGAGCTATATTCTGAGCCATTGCCAGTATCAAAGATGGAGATTTCAGATAGTGGCACAGTGGGGAGGAGGAGGGAGTGGGGTGACGTTTCCTCCTCTGCTCCCTGAGAAGGTGTTATTATGTCAGGGTTCTACTCATGCCAGTGTATTGATTCTTGAGTCGTATCTGGTCTGTGATCTGCAGGATAAAGATACCTGCTCCTTGTCAATTCTTGCTGGTTTTGGGTAGAATCTGATCACTTGCTGTGTCAGGCACTTTTGTCCAGGACTCTCTGTGTTGTAGGTATGGCAGCAACGGCCACTGCTACCCCGCTGTCACCACAGCCACAGCTACCGACAATTGCTCAGATCTGTTTCCTTTCCTGGATTTTCCCTTTCTGGCAAAACTCTCTACTGGGATGGCACACTTGGTATAATTCTCCCACCTAGGACTGTTCACTGGAACACTAAGATTGCTTTCTAGGTGAGAGCTTGGTTAGCCTCCAGGTTCTCCTCTGCTGTCTTCCCAGAATTACTCTTTTTTTTCTCTACAGTATATTTTTTGTTTTGGAACAAGTGTCATGGATTGTCCAACCATTCAAAAGGAAGCTTATTCCATTAATTTAATAGAAAAGGAATGCAGCCTGCCTGCCTCTCAAGGCAACTTTGAGTATAATCTTAATCTGATAATTCACATCATTGAATTTTCAAATTTGTATTGAGAATTTTTTGTTAAACTATTCATTAAAGAGGTTCCAAATATCAAGAATAAAAACAATGTTTTGCTTTCTAAGAATGTTTTAAAAGCTAGTAATTCAATAAAACACATTCTATTCTTCCAAGATTCCATGGTGAAGAATTTCTCTTTTATCGTAGCCCTTACCAGTGACCCCCTCCCTTCAAACTTGTAGCTTTATTCAGTTTTCTTGTTCCAGGTTTGATTTTGGTACTAGCACGAATAATCTCCGTGTAGTATTTGACAATGAAATTCCATTTGTTGTTAGATAGCTCAATACATATTACCAAAGGCAGACCCATGGGCATATCATAGAGCATAAACTATTGAATATCACTAACATGATCCTATTCAACTAGTCCATCAATTAATATAAATACCACATAAATGTGCATCTTCATATAATTTTTAAAATGCAATGTAGTTACATATCATATGTCATAAAATAATTCAGACCACTAGTAGAAGTGAGTAAGCTCAACTTTTGCATCGTTCCCAATGCTATTTGTAAATTTTTCTTTCTCATTAACTTTCACTGCAGGGCCTTCTTTTCCTAGCAATAAGTTATGTCATGTCCTTGGATTTTTGTCAACTTTGAGTAAGCTGTTTTCTTTCCACCACCAGTTAGTCCCACGCGTTAAAAACCTGAGGAATAACTTGTCCCAATATGCCTGCAAGAGGAGTATCCAAGTCAACTCTCTGTGCCCACTATTCCCTTACTTTGTTTAGGAATGGGGTATCAGAGACCGCGGAGACAGGGGTGTCAGGGTTCAGGTGGCTGGAACCATGGTGTTACGAATTATGGGTAGCAGAAAAGAGTAGTAGAGACTAGGATACCAGGTAAAGGTTAATTGTGACTGTAATTGCTGAGTTCCAGTGTTAGGAAATTGGTTAGCAGCAACAGCTTTGCAGGGGTTGGGGTAGCTAACACAGGTATCCAGAACTGTTTAGCAGGGACATGTAAGCATAGACAAAGTGAAAGAGTAAAAGTTGTGAAGGATTGTGGGGCACAATCAGGGTAACAAGGTCATGGGTGTGTAAACTGGGTAGCCAGTACTATGGTAGAAGCAATTGGCATGGTGGCCTGATGTGGTGCAGAGCTCTGGGATTTCCTGTCCAGTTTTGGCTGTTAGATCTTTAGGGAAACTAGCTCTAGCAGCTCATTATCAGCTTGTGTTCAGGCACGTGCCATATATAAATATCTACTCCAAGTAGATTGCATTCTTTGACATCAGCTATAGGATCTTTGCTCTAAGCATCCTGAGAGACCACACTCCACAATGCTACAGAACAGGCTCCACATAGTGAGCTGCAATCACCGCATACAACTCTTGCTGCTCCTCTCCAGTGTCAATTATAATGGTAGCAAGGGATCTGAGATGTGCTAAGCAGCAGTGCTCTGAAAAGCTACCAATTCTTACCATGGCAATTTGGGAGCTCCCTAGAAATGGGCAAGAGCACTTGCTGATGTTCTTCCAACTTATCTCTGTGGCTCTGCACAACCAGTTTGTTGTACCTCAGATGGAATACTTTGATGTCTAGGTGGCATCAAACTTGCTCTATCTTCTCTCTCTAGGTGCTCTTCTGTTTCAGCTGCCTCTCCATTTCCCTCCAGTTAGCTCGCTTCATCTCCACATCTTTTGAATTGTGCTTCATATCAACCTGTGGCTTTCACACCAAACCCTTCCACTTTCTCATCTACCTCTCTAGCTGTCAATATGGTACAACAAGCTAACGTCTGTATCTGTTTATCAAGATTTGAGCTGGAATCCAAGATGGTACTAGCTAACTGATAACATGGGGAGCTTCTTAAATATTCTGCTGTCATTCACTGCTCATTGAGAAAGATGCAAATGTGTTCTGGTCAGTCTCTCCTCAATTTCTGGTTCACAGCATAAAGTGAATTCACAATGGAGCTACCAGACAGCTGCTATGTCAGCAAGTGACAAAACCAAAGATAATTTATTGAGGGGATACTTACCAAGTGTAGTAGGATAAATGCACATATTTGTAGGATATTACTAAGAGCTTTCATCAAACTGGTTATTTTATGCTCAAAATAGCAGACCAGTGTTAATCTCTCCCCGAGATCTTCCTGTTGTGAAGGCCCTGAGGACTCCTACATACAACTCAGACCTAATGACATGGGTGAATAAAAAAGTAGGTGAGTATGGATTAGAATTTTGAAGGTGTGGTAAGATGTTGTCTTGTCATGACCAAGATGAAATCAATGTTTTTATGTCCTTTCTCTGACCTTCATCATATCTCTTTATTTGGCATAATTGGCAGATTTCTTAGTGTGTCATCTTCTCCTGTTAGTTCAGTGCACAAGTTAAAACATTAAGCATGCCAAACCATGGGTTTCCATTGTCCTAGTAGATGTTTTGCCTTCTAGGACCTTCCTTCCAGGTAACTCTCTGTTTAGCATATTGCACAATGTCCCAATCAATGAAATCATTTTGAGCCTAGGAGAAAACCTCCATTTGTAAAGCAGTACACATAAGAAGGAGATGATGCCCCACACTCAAATGCTCGAGGAGAACAGAGTGTAAGGGTGTCTACACAGTTGGGAAATAGGTTTCTGAGGGGTGGAAATGGATGAGTTTAGATAGCAAACTTAGAAGTAATTATAAGTTTCTGAATTACTAACCTTACTTCCTTCTGCACCTCAGGTTCAATTCAGGTAGTGTTGGAATGTCTATGATCACAAAAAGGAGTTTTTAATCCCAGACCCAAACTCTAAATGTTCTTGTTACATCTTCCCACCTGCTCCTGATGTAAATTGTCAGAAGGGCAAAGGGGAAGGGAGCCCCCTGCTCAGGAGTAGAAATGGAGCTTACAAGTAACTGCAGTCTCTGACTTTCTATTTTGAAGGTAAGATAAAACGCAGTTTGAGTTTCTACAAAATCAGTTTCTAGGCTCTATGCTTCCTTCAGAACTTCTTTCTCTCCTTCTATGTTTTGACAGCAACAGTTAATAAAGTGCTTCTGTCTCTTAGGGGCAATCCTTCTCTTCACACAATGCTTAAAGTAGACAATAGGTGGAAGCTGCCATTAAATTTTTAAAAAAAAACATAAAATAGCACACAGTGAGTTCTTTCCCTGAATTCCTGGTCCTAACAAGTTATCAATTCTGAAGAGAACGTTATTATTGGTGCGTACTAACAACCTCCACTGAATGGTGAGCTTAGAACACTTTTCCCACGACATGTTATGTCCAGGTTATTAGGATGGCTGAGTTCTACTGCATCAATGAACTTACAGACCATGCAAGACAGAAAAGTCTAAGAGATTGAGATCCCAAAAAGAAACTGGACCAACAAGAGAAAACTTATCATTGTTGAAAAAGTGGGAAGACTTAACTAGGAGAATGTTTCTCTGAATACAGATATGGATATAATTATAACAAAGTTCTAATTTGTGGCTCATCAGTAGAAACTATCAAGTCAAACCTCACTAAAGGAAAAAATAAAACTTATAAAATTAAAAAAAATCTATTTGGATTTCAGTACTAACATCTGTTTTAAGGAGTGCGATTGTGGTATGTGTGTGTGTGTGTGTGTGTGTGTGTGTGTGTGTGTGTGTGTGTGTGTGTGTGGTGTCTGAGATTATATATGGGACAGCATTAGTTCTTAAAACCCATCATTTTGTCAATATTCTTTAGGTTTCCCATTCAAGTCTTGTGGCATTCTAGCTCTACTATGTGAAACACACAATTCTCGCTTTCTTCTGGTTAAATGGAGATAAACATGTAATGAAACCTGGGTTGGTTTCAAACTATGATCTTCAGGTCTTACTCTCTGGAGTAGGTAATGTATAAGAGTGAGCCACTATGTTCAGCCCAGTATTTCCAGTGACTTACATAATCTTTCTGAATCTCAGTATTCCTGTGTGGAAAGTGAAAAGAATTACTGTGTGGACCTTAGAATCAGGTGGGAGTTATGACTTGGTGTAGAAAGTATACGTGTTTGGGATGTGTGTACAAAGCCTGAAACGCTCATAAAACTACTGATGTTTATATTGAAATGTATTCCAGGAATTGGAAACAGGAGGGATGTTTCTGTTCTAGTTTATCCATTTATGGCATTGAGGGAGCCAGAGACATTCAAGGAGAACAGGCAAACAAATGCAGTACTTGTACACTGTAGATATTGTGTTCACAATGAGCTATACCACTGTGGACAGGGACAGGAGGGATTGGATTGTCAAACAAGAAATGAACTCATTACCTGACTTACAAAATTGTTATCTTTTTATTTTATTTTATTTTATTTGTGAACATACTGTACAGAGGGGTTACAATTACATGGGCAGGATAATGCATACATTTCTTACCAAGCATTGCAGCCTCCTCCTTTGTTTACCCTTCACCTCCCTTCCCAGCCTCCCCACTCCCCCCCCAATCCTTTCCCCTCCCCCCCCAACGACATTGTAAAGCTGGTTTTTGACATGGCAATTTGTACTTCTCATTGTTGCAACAGGTCCACCTGAATCCTTAAATGACTTGTTTTTCCCGTCTCCTCCACAAGTTATACTGACATGAATATAGTGAAAGCGGGGGTCATACTGTGGGGGAGGGACATACAAAGCAACAAAGAAATAATCTTATAAATGCATTAGAAATACATGCATGAAAGAAAAAAACATTAAAATACAAATCTAAGGGTTCATTTTCCTAACATCACATTATCTCACCTTTTCCCCTTGACTCATACATATACTAGATATTGGATATAAGGGAAACCATGGGACCTGTGTTTCTTTGGGCCTGGCTTACTTCACTTAATATAATTTTTTCCAAGTTTTTCCATTTCCTAACAAATTGGGCAATGTCATTCTTTCTGATGGAGGCATAGAATTCCATTGTGTATATATACCACATTTTCTTGATCCATTCATCTACTGAAGGGCATCTGGGTTGGTTCCATATCTTAGCTATGGTAAATAATGCTGCAATCAACATAGTTGTGTTGATAGCTTTAGTGTGGTCTTGTTTGTAAACATTTGGGTAAATGCCCAAAAGTGGGATTGCTGGGTCATCAAGGAGCTCTATGTGAAGTCTTTTGAGGAACCTCCATACTGCTTTCCAAAGTGGTTGAACAAGTTCACATTCCCACCAACAATGAAGTAAGGTTCCCTATAACAATTTTTAAAATACAGTAACAATTTTAAAAATCCAGGTTGATTCTGTACTCCAGTTTTTGTAGGTGCCCTTAAGACTCAGGCCCACCAATGGAGGTTTTGAAGGTCAATTTATATGATAATTAATATAAAGCCATAATATCCTAAGAAATGTTATAACAAGTATTTCATTCTTAGTACTGGTTTCTCTTTGAGTAGCAATTCTATATGTTGTTGGCAGAGCTAATTTTTTACTTTCTGGTTTTAGTATTTGTTAGGTGTTGAAATCCTTCGTAAAGTTTTTCAACAGATTTCTGCTGTATCTTGGCAACCTGCCCCTAACTAAAATTGTAATCAACCTTTGAAATAAATGTACTTGAGTATGAGTTTTATTTATTTAATTTGCTGATGATGGTGAAATGTCGTTGTCCTTTAGCTCTTCAGCTCAAAACTAGTACTCTACCACTTGAACCAAAGTACCTCTTCTAGCTGTTTCTGCTTAGGTGGTGCTGTGGAATCAAACCTAGGGTCTCGTGCATTCAAGATAATCTGTCTATCCCTGATCCACCTTCTCAGCCCCCATAAGTGGTATTTTTGTGCCAGGGTGTATCAAACAAATCTATTGAGCAAATGTATTCATTCACCACTAGACATAATCAAAATTGATGAATTATCTGATATTTTAATGAATAAAACTGTTATCATTTTTACTAGGAATTGTTTGTCTCCCCATGCTGTAAACATGGAGGAGGTATTTTAAACTAAAACTACAAAAGTAATTTTAAGGTCTTGGTGCTAACAAAACTGTCGAGGTGTTATTACACTAAACAGAGATTTCAAAATGAGTTTTCTTCATAAATACAAATTCAAAATGCAAATGAAAGGAAAAATCAGTCAGGAGGTAAAATTTATATTGAATGTTAATTTTTGAAGAAGAAAAGAAGATCTTAGATGGCAGACTAAAAACACTATCAGAGCCCTTTATGCTGAATTATAAAAAAAAGAAGCTTTAATTGAAAAATTGAGCTGGAATGTGCACATCAGGCAAAGGCAAGCAATCAGAGCATAGCACCAACAAAGAAACGCCATAATGTATATCTCAGAAAAAGGAAACAAGTACAGACCAGGGCTCAACATCCTTTTCCTTGATTTCAATGATACACATATACCCCCCTACACACAGATGCACACTCACACACATACACACACACAAACACACACGAACACACAAGAATGTATGCAACAGCTCAACCTAATCACTTCCATTCAACATGAATCAAAGATCTTCCTGTACTTTTTGAAACTTTAAAAGTTTCAAGTCTTGTAAGTAATTGATAAAAGATGCATAGGCAATTATTTTCTGAATAGACTCTGCTATAGAAATGAGAGTTCATGATGGTTATAACTACTTAAACATCTTTGAATCTCAAAAGAATTAAACAAGAGACAATCTGAATTTTGGAACTATATTTCTACCAGCTATTCTTCAAAGGCTTAATAAGAGGTTACCAAATCCAAAATTGAATACCAAGTTAATACAACTAATACTTGTGTAAGTGAAGTGAAAAACACTTCTCAGTGACCTATGCTGCCTCAATTTCTAAGCCTGCTGCACATTGTGGAATCTTTGATTCTGCTGGGCCAGGCCCACAGTTGTCTTCCCCATAGCAGTAGCCCTGCTGGGGTTGGCACTGGGAGCTGTGTGGAGAGGAAGGGAGACCTCGGGGGAGGCTGAGCTGGGGTTGGGGATGGGGGTAGTAGGGAGAGTACGGGAGGCCCTGGCAGAGGCTGGTGAAGGAAGGAAGGAGGCAGTAGGCCAATGGCTCAGGAAGTAGCATCCCCAAATGCAGCTGGGTTCTGGGGAGTGTCTGTGAGGTGCAGAGTTTGGCCCCTGGGGCCTCGTGGCTGGGTGAGGAGAGGAAGGAGTCTTAAATCCCACCCAAACAGACAATGAGAAATGAGACAACCAGTGTTTGAAGAATTTCAATAAAAAAAGGCAGGGATTTGTAGGTAAACTCTGGGGGTGGGGAGGGCAGTAGTGCTGAGCTAGTGGTGGTCATGCCTCTCTGGAGGCCTTTGATGTGAGTGAGGGCCTGCTCTGCTGTGCACTAGGCCTCACTCTTGCCTTGAAGCAGGCACCAGGAATTGCAGGCACAGCCTCAGGTTATCCCACAGAGCTGGCCTGCCATGAGTGCTGGGGACCGGGCAGCTGCTGTGAGGTTATGTGCAGCAGGGCAGAGGAAGAATGGCTGGTGGGTACTGCTCCACCCTAGCCAGGCACAGGGCCACTGGGGAAGTTCTGGCTCTTTATCAGGACCAGGGACTGCCCCCCAGACAAGTGGCCTCTGGGGACTTGCATGGTGGCTGTTATGTGTCGGCTGGGAAATTTCTTAGCAGTGTCAAGGTGTCTCCACGGATAGGCACATTTACTCCTGTGCCCCTTCTATCTTCTGGATTCCCACTTTCCTCCTGCCTCATGCCATTTCCAACTATAGGAGTAAAGTTCTCCCGCCTCTAAGAGGCCATCCCGGAGATGCTTACAGGGCTTCCCACGTCTGGTTCACCATGCATGCAGGGCTCATAGGGTGCCATCCTCCAGGCAAAGGGTACCACAATTTCAGTTTGGAAGAGGGAAAAACTTCATTGCCCCAGATACAGCTGCCCTTGGGGTTCTCTGTGTACACTAGTCTTGTGCTGAGATAATGATCCCCAAAGACCACCAAGGAGCCATTTCTGATGTGAGCACACGAGGGTCACTTATTGCAAGCTCGAGCCTGGACTCACAACTGTCAGCATCGCAGTGGGTCAGAGTTGCAACCTCCAAACTTTCAGTTAACAGGGTTTTTATAGGGCATAGGGCTGAGGTAAGTTGGTTCATAGCTTGTCAGTTACGTGATTGGTTGACATTTAATGAGATAATATTGTAACAATCTTATTGGCTAACATGTGCAAGCTTAGCAGTAAGAAGCAAATTATGTTAACTATGGAATATTAAGAAACATCTGTAGCTTTAGGTACCTTCCTGTCATCCGCTGGTGGCTATTGCTAGAGGAGTTACGGGAAGAAGGTTATAGGGACATATCATGGTTTTTCCAGGAACCTGAGTCCTAACATTCGGTAAAAGTTTTTGCAATAGGTACTTTGAGTAAATGCCTTCACAATGGATACTTTCAGTATAGGCCTTCAAAATGGACTAAGTCCAGAATGGCTATACTTTGGCTAAGGTCTCTCAATAGGGGTGTGTGAGTGTGTGTGTGTGTTTGTGTGTGTGTGTGTGTGTGTGTGTGTGTGTTTGTGTGTGTGTTTGGTATGAGAGAGTCAGACACAGCTGAGGTTTGGTGTAAAACACTTCTTCCCTTCAGCATTGAGTTTTGGTATCTAGTGGTTGTTCCCCCTCCCGAATTCTGAACTCTAAATTTGTTCTTCTATATACTTTTATCCTTAGATCTTCTTAATATTCAGATTCCTAATATCTGCTGTGAACTTCGGAATTTGCTTCATAAAGGGGGTGCCTTTCTTCTAACTTTTATGAAGCCCTTTGCTCTATTTAAATGCAGGATGTGCTGTGTTAGCCCAGACTGTTGTGGCCCAAGCTGTGACTGTTAGTTCTGAGATTAGTTTAGGCTAATATGAAATACTATCATTTCAATCTATCTAGTGAAAAAAGTTCAGCATCTTTATTGAAACAATTTCCTGGCTGTAAAACTAATAAAAAATTCCAGTGGTATAAATGTACATTTTTTTGATTTTAGTTAATTTTGCACCACAGCAATGAAAAAATTCTTCTTACTAAAGTGAATATTTAGAACGTGAAAAAACCAAATATTATAGAACTTAAAAACTGATAAAATACCAAAAGTAAAAGAAAGACACTTATCAGGAATGCAGTACAAATGTAAGTGTTTAATAAATAAGTGAAATATTTGAGATTCTTATCCACATAGGAAATACAAAGGAAAATAAATAGGAAAGTCACTGAAATCCCATCCTACACACCAGAATAACTATCACCACTCGAATAAATAAACATCTGGAGAGGTTGAAATAAATCAGGAACTGTATTTAGTTTTGTGATATTGTAAACTAGTGCAATCCATATGGAGATCATAATGGAAGTTTAGACAATACCAAAAAGACACATGTGTTGATGACTTTTACTGCAACCTTGATACATAAAGAAGGAATATAAATCAACATCAACATCCATGTGCATGGCAGCAAGAAAGAAAGCTGTGCAATCAACTTAGGTGCACAAAAAAGAGGGAATAAAGAAATATGCTATTCATAACTATAAACATGTTCTGGTATATAAGAGAAGTGAATTTCTCCAATATCACTGCTAAATATTTTTGGTTATACACCTAATCCTAATTTCACAGGTTTTGTGGCTTCATGTTTTTCTTTAAAAGGGACCTCCATATTGATTTTTAGAGGAGTTACAATAGGTTGAAGATATCCTATAATATGTGGATATTAGAAGAAATTTAAATATATCAATGAACACATAAAGGACCATCATATACAGTTTATAATTTGATCCAATTTTAAGAAGGCAACAGTTGGGGGACGAGACAATGTTAGAAGCTTAATAACAAAAACACAGACATGGAAAAAAATTTTAAAAATGTGCAACAGATTAGTGCTAATACTAACAAAATATTTTCCTCAAGTTTTAAAAATGAAACAATTAAAATAATACTTAATAACATCAAATAAGTATGCCATGGAAGAAAATGTACCATAGACATATGTTCCCCATAATTTGTTTTAATTTATAACAAATGGACACAGGTCTCATGGTTTCCCTTATTTGCAATATCTAGTATATGTATGAGTCAAGCGGAAAAGTTCAGGTAATGTGATGTTAGGAAAATGAACCCTTAGATATGTATTTTAATGTTTTTTTTCTTTCATGCATGTGTTTCTAATGCATTTACAAGATTATTTCTTTGTTGCTTTGTGTGTCCCTCCCCCACAGTATAACCCCCGCTTTCACTATATTTGATGTCAGTATAACTTGTGGAGGAGATGGGGAAAAACAAGTCTTTTAAGGATTCAGGTGGACCTGTTGCAACAATGAGAAGTACAAGTTGTCATGTCAAAAACGAGCTTTACAACGTCGGTGCAGGGGGGGAGGGGAAGGATTGAGTGGGGGGGCAGGGGGGAGGCTGGGAAGGGAGGTGAAGGGTAAACAAAAGAGGAGGCTGCAATGCTTGGTAAGAAATGTATGCATTATCCTGCCCATGTAATTGTTACCCCTCTATACAGTATGTTCACAAATAAAATAAAAAAAATTATAAAAAGAAAATGTGATTACATGTCTGAAGATGATAACACATTCAAGTATCATTTACTGAATCCAGCAAAGAAAAGTAACAGAGAAGTAGAAAGTAAGAACAACCTGGGGCATGGATAAAGATACTCAGTAGAACTTTGTGAGGAAAAAATGTGTTCCATTTTGCTCATCAACGTTGAGCTAGGACAGCTACCTTTTGACAGAGCACTTGTAATGTAGTCAGAGCAGTGGAGTTTCGAATTTAGGCAGTAATTTATTACTTTTATTCCCTAATCTTATGATGTGATTCCCAAATGATATGAGTGATCCTAGATTTTCTGAGCCCTTTTTCACCCAAATTTTCTAATTCCTTCCCCTGCCAGTAATTCTTCTGCTATTCTCATTTCTCCTTGTTTCTGAACTCAACTCCTGTGACCTTTTGGTTCATGAGAAAGAGCTAAAGAAATATGAGGATGGTCTGGAATCTGAGGAACATCCACTCCAGCTTGGAGGATCTGGTAAAAGACCTCCACCTGGGACTCAGAATCAGATATTAATTGACCTCTTTGGAAATAGACCAACTCAATCCCTCAGGCAGGATTCATCATTCCTTGACTTTCTCTGAAGAGATTTGGTACTATGGCACAATTCAGAGAATGAGTTTTCCCACCACTCACCACAGCTTTGTCAGGACGAATAGGTTCAAAACTAAAAGTGACCTCAGTTCTCACAGGGCAAGTCAGAAACCAAGAGATCACATTTTTCTCCTCATCAGGCACCTTCTGTTAGAAACAGAGTCTGGGCAAAGTCTAAGATGGAGATCAAGTGAGACTGGGCCTAAGGAGTACACAAAAGAATGACCCTTTCTGACTAAAAGTGAGTTGTGCAGGGAGACATGATAACTTCCTTTATATATGAAAATTCACTAGGTGTGTTATCTCACTGCCATTGTGTGGGAGGTCAGTTTCCCCAAAGAAGTTGTTAAATGTTGTGTCTACCAGTTTGCTCTCTAGGCTATTGTCTCTCCCACCCATTCCCATGCCAAGAATGCATTGCTTCTTTCAGGTACTCAACTACTTGTCCTGAATCCTAAGCAGGAATATTGTAGGCTATACTTTGGCTAACCTCTTGCATTGGAGGTAGAAAAGGCCCAGTCTCTGCACATGCCAAGAGGTAGAAAAGGTGAGTATAAGCTCAGATTGGAACTGAACAACAATCATATTGAAAAAAAATAAATGAAATTAATGGTTGAGTAATTTAGAGTGGATAGCCACTAAATTTAGGTAAATATTAGTAACACATATACAATCATGGATTAGGAAGAAAACAGTGAAGTATTTTCAAGATAACATGGAAAAGACACATAATAACCATAACAGGAGATGAGAGTGTGAAGGAACTGTTGGCATAGGTCCATTTATATCTGAGGAGTGACCTTGGTTAGAAGGCTTTTAGAATAATATCTAAAAGAGACTGACTTGCTGGGCACTAGTGGCTCACACCTGTAATCCTAGGTACCCAGGAGAGTGAGATCTGAGTATTACGATTCAAAGCAAGCCCAGGCAGAAAAAGCCAGAAGTAGTCCTGTGGCTCAAGTGGTAAAGCACTAGCCTGGAGCTCAGGGACACTATCTAGGCCCTGAGTTCAAGCTTCATGATCATCAAAACAACAACAACAACAAAATAATGATAAAAAGAAATAAAAGAAGGACTTAAAGATATGCGATGGAATGATGATAGTGTGTAACAGTCTAGGGAACATAAAAGGAGACAAAATTTGGAGCAAAATGATACCTATTCTTACTAATCAAGGATGCTTAGCAAATGCCAAATTCCTCTTCCGAGAAACTTCCAAACCTGGGCTCGGAACATGGCTCATTGGTTGAGTGCTTGCCTTGCAGGCTTGACGCCCTGGGTTCAATTCCACAGCCAGAAGTGGTGCTATGGCAAGAGTGGTAGAGCATTAGCCTTGAGGTGAAGAGGAGAGGGACAGGACCTAGGCCCAGAATTCAGGCCCCATGACCTGCCAAAACAAAAAAAAACCCAAAACAAAAAAAGCTTCCAAACTTATTTTTGCTCATAAATTAGGAGAGGCTTTTTTTTTTTAACAGGAATTCTTATCTAGTTCAAGGTCATCAGAACTTCAGTAAAGTTTTCCTGTTGAGATATAATGTACCAACTCTGCTGAACTTAATCATGACTAGGAAAATATGGACACTAATGTGTTTATTATAATTTTCCTTATAAATATATAATTCTGTCAGATATTATATATAATATATAGTGTAAAATATATTATACATTATATAGTATAATAAATAAATTCTAATATAACATATATTATATATTAACAAACTTCCTAATTTTAGAGTTAGGAACAAGCAAGATATTGAAAGACAAATGCTTGAATCTCTGAGTAATTTCTCTACCACTGGACAATTCCAGGTTTCATTCTTATTACCCAAAGAGCAACATAAGCAAGCGGTGCCCATGGATGTGGTTCTCTGGATTCTGGAAACTGTGATCTGCATATATATATACATATACATATACATGTATATATGAAATATTGTTTTATACTAGTGAATGTGTAAAACTATAGCAACAGATAATTAAGTCAACATCTATGTGCACACACACTCAATCACTTTCAAGTATAAGAATTTCTTTTCTGGCTGGGAAGATGACTCAGAGGTAAAGCGCTTGCCTTGCATGTATGAGGCCCTGGGTTCAATTCCTCATAACCACATAAGCAAAAGGAAAAAAGCCAGAAGTGGTGCAGTGGCTCAAGTGGTAGAGCGCTAGCCTTGAGCAGAAGAGTCGAGGGACAGCACCCAGGCCCAGAATTCAGGCCCCATGACCGGACCCCCCCCCCACAAAAAAATAATGTCTTTTCTATGTTCCGTATGCACCTACACAGAGAGTACATGAGTTGCCCTTGAATTGTCCTGGTAGTTATTTATCTGGCTACTGTAGCTTAACATCCTTTGTTCTCATAGTAGCCAGATGTCATGTGTTCAACAACAATACTTGTTACAGGCAAAAGTATCTACCCTGACATACATAGGAACTTGGATTTCAGAAATGCCACAAATAATTGGGAGGTACAGCAGTACTTATCAAAATTAAATAGATTACATATTTATTAGAAAGTTTGTCAGAAAAATAAACTTCAGTGCAGGATGAAACACTTGAAGAAAATTACAGTTGAAATTACATATAGCTATGTGCTGGTAGCTCATGCCTGTAATTTTGGCTAATCTGGAGGCTGATATCTGAGAATCGGTTCAAAGCCATCTTGGGCAGAAAAGTTGCCATGAGACACTTATCTCCAGTTACTCAATCAAGACTAAAATTGATACTGTGGCTCAATGTTGTAGAGAGATAACCTTGAGCCAAAGACCTCAGGAACAGTGCCCAGGACTCAAGTTCAAACTCTGCAATAGACAATAAATAAAAATAAAAAATAAATTACATATAATTTATTATCAACTCTGTACAAGGAAAATAGGATATGACACATGGCAACATATGACTTCAAGTTACAAAGTTCCAAAGCATTTCCCCACTCTGGAGAACTAGGAGTAATCCACATTGAAAAAAATAAAAACATGAATAATTTATACCAAATTTCAAAGCATACTATATGTTATACAAAGGAAATGCAATAAACATGCATTTCACAATTTAGTAACATCATATAGTATAAAGAATCTGATTAACTGATTCATAAAAATCAATACAATCGAGATAAAACATCCAATATCTCAGGGGTCAAATTAGCAGAATACTTTCCATCTATGGTGGTTGTTCTGTAAATTATCCAGCCCTATCCATCCCACAATTGCAGAAGGCTCCTCCTGAGAATGGCCAGAAACCTGTCTACTGTTAGTGCTCAATGTAGACCTGGTCCCATTCTCTATTATTTGGGCAAGTGATTGACTGACTATCTGAAAACTTGCCAAAGGCACAATTTGGGAATGGCTTCCAGTAACGACATTTTAGTTCTCAGAAAAAAAGGGAAATTGAAGACAGTGGGAAAATGTAACAGACCCGGAAAGATTTCTATCATTGTATTAAAACTGTACCCTTCTACTGACACTTGAACAAACTGCAGCAATTGTCACTCCAACCACATGTCCAAAAAATAGCTTTCCAAATATTGACCTGTTTTCACGTTGGCAAATCAAGACACTCTATTGTGGCCCTGTTTTATTTAACCTATCTGCTATAGTTTGCCCAAGAGATAGTTGACCTTACCAATTTCTTAAATTTTAGGTCATCACATAAACACTTCATAGCCCTTAAACATTAAAAATACCTATCCATATAAGTCTGCATTATATACTTATTATTGTTTTTCTTCATTTGTCATATTATACATATTTGTGTATCCCATGGCTTAGTTCTGTAATCTTCCTTCTCATGAGTGTTACCACTGAGTACATGTAATTATTTCGTTACTTTTTCTCCAGCTCTCTTCTTTCTTTAATTCAATTCCTTAATAGCATCATGTCTACTGACAACTCCTAGCTATTGATTTTAACAAATTCAAAAGAGTCCAAAGTGAGCTTTGGTTGTATCCCTTATTACTATTTGATTAATTGATAACTCTTCCAGTTGCCTTGTCAAAATATCTTGTAGTCATACAAGACTTACCTACTATTTCACACATCATATGAAATGTATGAGCAGGTTTTGACAAATTAACTCACATAATATTTTAGGAACCATAAATATATAGTATATGAATACTAATACTATGACTTAAATTCGTGGCCTTGGTTGTTTTTTTTTTACTTTTCTTTTGTGCTCAGGTTGTCAGTCTTCCATTTGAGCCACAGCTCCACTTTTAGCTTTTTGGTTCTTAGTTGAAGATAAATGTTTCATGGTCTATTTACCTGGTCTAGCTTGAAACTATGATCTTCTGTTTTCAGCCTTATAAATAGCTAGATTTAAAGGTGTACACCAATAAAACCACCCCTATTATATTTGAATTAAAAATAAGTTCAAAGAACGAATATTTGTAGTATTTTCAAATCAATATGTTTTCATTTACACATTGTCTTAAGAGGTTTTTGTTATTACAGCTCACTTATCAAGAAAGGAAAGGAAAAATTCATAACCAAAGAACCTTTGTATGTACCAATGCTCAAGCCTGCTAACCACAATTTCTTTGCTGGGAAATAACAAAGATGATATCGTCTACAGGCAAAGCAAGAGAAAAAGCTCTTCACTGAAGTTGCTGAAAGACTGATAAAGATGAGGACAAGCAACTTTATCCAGAAAGTATCACAAAGTGTTTGCTGTGGATAAGTGTAGCCAATCTTAGAGGATGTTCATAATGATGAGGAGAATATTTGATTACAGAGGTGTGCTTTCTTGAAGATATCTATTTATAACATAGTTTGTGTACTGTTAAAAATGAGACAGTTACGATAGGGATATTGTCATTCCTTGTATCCTTCACAGTATAATATTAAAACCAGTTTTATACATATAGTATTTATAGTAATTATAGACTATCACTAATTATGCATATATTATAAATATATCATTTATATGTTATGTAATATAGTATATTACATATATTATGCACACATAATTTAATTTTTCTACTTGTCTATCCAGGAATTAAACTAGCAATATCTTTGAAAATGGATGATAAAGTAGGGTCCTTACAATTTCGATTGCAACATAGAGTTTTACTCAATTAGTAGTTATTTATTTTGAATTGGTTTAGAAATGGAATATCAGAATATAATTGAGCATTCAAAAATAATTATGTAAGAATATGCCAAGGATGTGGTTAAAAATCTATAACCTGACTCATGTATGTAATTCCTGCTACTTAGGGGCTGAGATCTGAAGATAGCTATAAGAAGCCAGTCTGAGTGTAATGGCTCAGGGACAAAACCCAGTCTCAGTAATGACACAAAAATAAATTATGTTACTAAAACATACATATATATATTTATTTACATAAAGTTGTCATTCCTTGTATCCTTCACAGTATAATACTAAAATGTTTTATACATATATTATTTATAGTAGTCGTAGAATATCAGTAATGATACATATATGTATATATATGATATATAAATATATAATTTCTATGTTATGTAATAAGATACATTACATATATTATGCACACCTAATTAATACTGATAACACTAATATCCGTTAAATTGATATATGTTTTAGAATAGGGAATAGATTTTTTTTGGTACAACAAGGAAGTAAGTAGTCACAAAAATTATTCCTTTTGGATTGTATATCCATAACAATCTATTCCCTGTGTATTGAGGGTACTGATTGATAAAAGCCTGTGTTCGCCAGCACAGGTGTCTTTGATACCAGGAATAATAAACAGTGGAAGCTGAATGATGTTCATTCAGGTATTTCTTTAGAAATTAAACTGATCTTCATTTGATATAAAGATCACTTGTGCTGTCATTATCCACACCCTTTTCATTTAAAAATATTTATATTCTGTATCAATGTTATTGATCTCATAACCATAATTAAGAAGATTATGTGGATTCATCTGCTCCATAGCTCTTGATAAGTAATGAATGTGACACAGAATATCCTCAGATGTGGCTGGTGGAATTCTGGATTTGATTTATGGGTCTCAACTGATCAGTCTTAGCAACTTGGGAAATTTGTTTGGGCTTCTTTCCTACTTTTGTTTTTAATAAAAAACTTAATTCATTTCCTAACTTGAAGAACACTCATGAGCACTTAAATTACCCTAATGCAGGTTCAGTGCTTGGAATGGTTTCTGCACCTTGTGTAGTAGGTCCCAAAGAAGTCAGCTTCCATCAACATGGTCACAGCATCCTTCCTGAAGGACTTAAGAAATATATACCCAATTGATGTTAATATCTTTTTTTGGGGGGGTGTCCGGTCGTGGGGCCTGAACTCTAGGCCTGGGTGCTGTCCCTCAGCTCTTCAGCTCAAGGCTAGTGCTCTACCACTTGAGCCACAGTGCCACTTCCGGCTTTTTTCTTTTTGCTTATGTGGTGCTGAGGAATCGAACCCAGGGCCTCAGGCATGCAAGGCAAGAGCTCTACCACTGAGCCTCCTTCCCAGCCCCTGATGTTAATATCTTTGAAAATTTGTCTTTACTAAAAAAAGTCTTGTCCTCATATGAAACAATGAAAGCAATGTTGGGGTTGTCCTGTGGCTTTTATTATGAAGGAGTTTTGCCTAAATTTCATTCTTACTCTATTAGTGGTAGCAGTAGCATTCTTTAGTGCTACCCTTCATATTTCTAGTTCTGTGTTCCAGTTGGAATACTATTGTAACTTCGTTTATAATCTTTGTTATAAGAATAAATAAACTACAACTGCTGAAGTTTTCAATAGTCAATGCATTACATTTTATGTGCTTAATATTTTGCTGAAATTATTACCTTTGGATTATATATCCCTAACAAACTATTTTTTATGATTTCTCATATGATTTATATAGATTTCTTATGTGATTCTTATATGACATCTTAGAGATCCATACATAAAACAGCTCACAATAGGAAAAGAGTAGGTAAGAAGTCATAAACAATACTATTATGGTGCTCTTAATGGCTAAGTGTAAAGAATATGTGACAAAACTGTTGGAAGATAGATTTGGTTTTTTTTTTTGTTCTTTTTGTTTGCTGTTCTCTCCCCTTTCTTTGTAGAAAAGTTTCTCACTATAAAGTGCCAATTGGTCTGGACCTTTCAAGGCTTGTCTCAGTGACATAAGTGATGGGATTAGGGACATGTGCTCCCATGGCTGGCTTTTAGGAAGTTCACAATATCGCAATACCAATACACATAAAGAAACTTTTGTGAGTAATGTGTATTCACTTCCTCAATAGCCACAATGTCAAATTACTAACAACTGGCATCACTAACACCTCCATAAATCAAATGCAAACTAAAAGCTCTACTTGAAAAACCAACATCTAAGACAGTGTTGGAAATACAAGAAGACACATAATACATCTAAAGGAGTGAGTTCTTTAACCCTGGCAATGAGCAGTGATAGCTGAATTTTTAACCAGGCTTGAAAAGTTCGGGTGTCCACTAACTATGTGATTAGAGTTGCAGAGTTGACCTTGGTATCAAGATTGGAGGTAACATTCTAAGGCAGCTAAGTTGCTGCAATATTGTAGCTCGATACAGTGTGACCCTTCCTGATAATGGTAAACAGAGAGTAGAAGCTAAGTCAGTAAAATGTATAGGAAGGATTCTCCACTGAGAATAATTTCAGGGGGTGATCATTACTCTTGCGTTGAAAATAAATAGCCCATCATTCTGCTTTAAGCTCTAGAATATTTATGATTTGAGGACAATTATAACAAACCACTGTGCCATGAATGCTGAGCAGTGTAGGTGTATATTACTATAATATATGTAAAAATCCTTACAGGTATGGAATGGCCTGACCCTGACACTTCATTCTGTGTTGTTGAGTTTCATGGAGAAATGTTCATAATTAGGCAATTCACACTCATCTAAATCTGAATCAGGCAACTGAGATAAGACATTAGGGTCATCACTCCAGTGACATGGTCTGTGACCTGTGAAATAAATAACATTATTTAACAATGCATATGTGTTTCTGAAAATGCATGCAATACCAAATACCAAATATACAAAAGGGACAATTATCCATCTCATATTATCAGAAGTAAAGATATTTCTGAATTACACTTACTTGCTAGAGGATCACAGGGACACTGCTAACGTTTGGTATCTTTCCAGGTGCTCAATCTTCCTCAATCTTTTTTGAGGAAGTGTGTTTCCATAGTTTGTTTTGAGGTATTCAGAAAATCAGTACTGTCACTAACCGCAACCATGGGACAGGAAAGATGATGGGATACCTGGCCAAAAAAACTGAGAAATCACTGGAAATGATAGGAAAGAAGACACCAGAGGACCCAAAGCCTCATTGCCAGCTTCTGGATCACCAAATCCTGCTTAACATGTTTATATTCCTTCTACTACAAGGCGGGTGGTGGTCAGTGGCTATAGGTATGTCCACAAACTAAGGCATTAACCTAGCTTAGGTTACAACTATTAACATGAGGTATTGTTTGTATACATAGTGATAATTGAATCCCTTATTGTTAGGGAGCAGAAGGGAATAATAGTCATTACATCCATAACACAGACATACATCTTGTCTCCAAAGTCTTAATCTTTTACTGTCCAACAGCTCGAATTTATATACTTTTGAGGTAATAACTCATACCCCTGTCTTCCCTTGACTGACCTTTCCAGAGCAGAGCTCTCAGTCTTTTGATTGCTGTTTGAGATGGCTTTGCAATCTATCCCTTTCCAGGTTTAACAGTTTGGCCCTAGAATCCCTCACAAGTACTGTGACAGATGTCTTATTTTGAAAACTATATTTTTTCTAGGATAGGTTCAATTTTTAGATTTTATTTTATTTCAAAAATACTGTACAGAGTGGTTACAGTTACATGAATAAGGTACATTCCTTTTTGAATATTTTTATCCACTCCATTGTTGTTCTCATTTCCCTTCTCACTCTCCACACATCCTCCCCACCCCATAGTTGTAAAGTTCATTTCTGAAAGTGTCTTGTGAATATCATTGTTGCAATGGGTCACTCTTTGTACTTCTTTCATCACTATATTTTTTCCCTTTCCATCTCCAAATCAGATAAATGTATATACAAGATGGAAGGTACCAAAATCAAGACAGAGTTTGCTAGGGATAAACCAATAGAAAAGACAAATGAAATAAAATAATATCTAGATACTCTACCGACATCAAAGTTGATATCTGAAAAAAAAATTGCTGTTTCCATGTCATGGAGTTCATTTCAATTAGTATCATTTTGTAAGGTCAAATGTATTTAACTCTGGAGCCAGCAATCCCACTCTTGGGCTTGTAGAAATGATCTCAAGCTAAAACACACTATCTACAACTATATTTTTTGCAGCATTATTACTATAACTAAGATATGGAACCAATCAAGATGCCCCTCAATGGATGAATGGATCAAGAAAATGTAATTTTATGCTTCTATCAGAAAGAATGATAGAATGATAGCCACTTTCTTAAGAAAAGGGAAAGACTTGGAAAACAATCATATTATGTGAAGAAAGCCTTACTCAAAGAAAAATAGGTTCCAAGGTTTGCCTCATTTTTATTAATTAATATATGCTTAGGATTGTCCTGACAGACAGGTTTACTTTTTAAACTCTTAATATTCCCTTTTTTTCTCTCGCTCTTCCTATTTCATGACAATTGTGTGTGTGTATGTGTGTGTGTGTGTGTGTGTGTGTGTGTGTGTGTGTGTGTGTGTGTGTGTGTGTACGCACATAGTAATGAAACTTGAGTGTACGCGCACAGTAATGAAACTTGATTCGGAGCCTCAAATTATTTTTTTTTTTTTTGGGTCCGGTTGTGGGGCCTGAACTCTGGGCCTGGGTGCTGTCCCTCAGCTCTTCAGCTCAAGGCTAGCGCTCTACCACTTGAGCCACAGTGCCACTTCCGGCTTTTTTCTTTTTGCTTATGTGGTGCTGAGGAATCGAACCCAGGGCCTTGAGCATGCAAGGCAAGCGCTCTACCACTGAGCCACCTTCCCAGCCCCACGGAGCCTCAAATTCTTGCTTGGTTTCTTCATTCATGACTTACTGAGTCTGTACTATTTCAACCAAGGTTTCATTCTGTCTTTGATTTAACAATTGAACATAAATATCTCATGGATTGCTACCCCAGCTATCTGTGAACCATGATCTTCCAATCTCAGCTTCGTGACTATATAAGAATAGAGATGAGGCACTGGCATCCCAAGTGTTTTTTTGCTTTGATTTGTTTTTGTTTTTGTTTTTGTTGTTTTGTGCATTCAAAATCTGTAAGGAAAACAAATCTCTTATAACCAAGAATATTCACATAAAATGTGTGTTGTTTAAATATTACTTTATTAATGTTATCCTTTTACATCCACATTATGTGATTTGATTTTTTTTGAACTCTATCGTTGCAAATGGTAAAATCACATATATAATTTGAATCTTCTTTTCTTGGTTTTAGAGTGTGTTTCAAAACAGAATTTACCAAGGTTTAACTCTGCACTACAGAAGCAGCACCTTTATGATTATTCAATGCCCTGTAAATCATAAGTTCATCACTTCTTGTGGCACCATATGAGCCTATAATAACTCCACATAGTTTAGAACTCAATGCCATGCACTCTTCTGCCAAATATGCAAGGACATCCTTTGTAATTCTCCTTGGATTTTCACTGTTCTTCTCTCTACTCTCCCATGCTAAGTCCTGTGATGATCATGTTGATTTTCTCCCCTGTTACATTCATCATTGCATCTTGGGAAAAAATGTTATGCACTACTGTACTTCTATCCATTCTCCTTGTGCTTCGTCTTGTACCCCTCTCACCGCAGAGGGTCAGAGATTGAGGATATTTTCTTCACTCTTTAGCTCAGACATCTATCTTTACTTTCTAGCAATACATTCATTGAATTCTTTCTGTAAAGTCTAATGCCTTGAAAATGATTACTGCATTTTCATGGCTTTATTATTTGGCATTAGGGAAGTTCATAGATTAGTAATTGTAACTCAGGTAAAAGAAGACTGCAATCATGCCTCCGTAGATGTTGTTCATTGGGTAATGTTTACTTCAAGGTCTTCCTGCCTGCTTCCTATTCACTGTTTATTTTTAAAGTAGCGTTTCCTTCTGGAAAGTATTTATGGGCCTAGTGTAGATCAATTCCTATTTTAATTACTCATTAATTTTTTTCCATCATCATTCTGCAGATCCTTCTGAGTTTCTTCAGGGTCTGTATAGTAATGCTTCACATTCTTAGATATGTTTTTAACATCGATGCATCCGATGATAAAGACACATTGCTTAAGTCACCATTTTGATGATTGAAAAGAAACCATGCTACAATCTCACTATATCGCAATTTTCTGGTATTAAATTCTTTTAGATTAGAATTGATGCTGGAGAACCAACATTCTGTGTACAATTTTATATTCTCCTAATTATTTTTAGTATACTTTCCAATATTGTATAAAGTTAACATTACTACTTACTTAGTGTTAGGATTTCTAAAATGGTTAGAGTAAAAGTTCTGTTCATTCACACTTTTAAGACAACATTGTCCATTATGACCAAGTGAGATATTTTAAACTTTTTATTTGTGGTCCTTAATGGTGGTGCTGGGGAATCAAGTTCTTAGCTTCATGTGTCTTAGTCTACTGTGTGCCTCTGAGCCTGATGTGACCTATGGTTTTATTTTCAATCAACTGGAATAAAGAAAAAATTCCCTAGGAAGGATTTAACACTTGGTTACTTTCTCCACTATCTCTCACACACATAAAAGTAATATAATTCTACACTGACAGAAAATGGTGTTCTTATATTTTATTTATTAGTAGTAACTTTTTGTTTTTTGTAGCCCCACTCTTCATTATGTCTTGCCCATTTGCTATCCCTCCTTCCCATAAAACTTGACTAGATCAACTGGAAACTCACTTCTAGTCAGCCTCCTCCTTAAAAAGCTCAACCTTAAATAACCTACCCCCTGGTAGCCCTGCTAAAAACTTTCAAAGGCCTGACTGCAACCAGACTCCTTCCTGAAAGCCCTCCTCTGCTTTAGGGAAATCCCTCTTCCACTCCACCCCTTCCTGGAATCCCTGCTCTGCACCACCAGAAACCAGGCCACATCCATATCTCCTTCTATGGCCCACCTTGCTGCAATAGAACCCCGCCTACACCAGGCTCCTCCCTCAAATTCCCACCTCGTCCACCAGATGAGATCCGCCCCTAACTACTCTAGTCCCTCATAGTCGCATTGCTCCCATATCCTAGTACCTCCAAACTCCTCCCTTCCCTTTCATACCCCATCCCCAACCAGCCTTCTCACTCCAGCCCCCCTGGATTCATCAGAATCTCTGCCCATAACTAGCCTACTTGAAAGAGGCCTAATCTCTCAGACACAGCCCTGAAACTACCTCTTCCCACAAAGCCCATTATGCTATACCAAAAACCCTTCATCTCCCTATAACTGCCCTTGAAGCCCTGCTTTGCTTGGCCAGAAGCTTCTCACACAGCCCATTTCCTTCCTGGAAAGGAAGCACAGCTCCACCACAAGCCTCTTTACCTCCCATATATACTCTCTCAGTGCCCTGACTTGCTCTCCAGATAAACCCACCCCCCCTTGGCTCCTCCCTCAGTTCCACATCCTACTCCACCAGATACCCTGCCCACAATTATCCTACACCACTGTAGTTCTTACATTCCTTCTCAAAGCCCCTCCTCCAACTAGCCCCATGGCTCCAAATTCTGCCCTGCTCCTGAAAAACTCCACTAGAAAACCCCCACCACACTATGCCATTTCTGGACACCCACATTGCTCCACTGATAACCACTGTTCCAGTTGACCTCCTTCTGGAAGCCTAGAAAACCTCCCCCACACTCTCCCATCTCTCGACACCATCATTGCTTCACTGGAAACCACTGCACCAGTTGGCCTCCCTCTGGAAGCCTGACTAGACTCAACTTTAAACCCCAGTCCCTTCATAGACCCTTTTGGAAGGTTGTTTTGCCCTGCTGGAAATCATGTCCATAGTCCATGTCCTGCCTTACAACACTGAAATACCCATTCAACCTCACTCCTCTTTTCGAAGTGGTAACTGGCAACACCAGAAACCCCATCCTAACTAGTCTAGTGCACTGGAATTTATCACTGCTCTCACAAAGCCCTGGTCCTGAAAAACGCCTCCATACATTGTGACTACATCCTGCTCTACTGGAAACCCCACCTCCACCCTAACACACTTCCCAAAGGACTGCCATTCTCCATGAGAAACCCCGCCCCTTACTAGCCTATGTCTTCCTAGTACACCCTGCCCTCTCAAAGCCACACCCTGAAAAGCCACTCCCTCATAGCTCTGCATTCCTACTCCAGAATCCCCACCTTCTGTCAACCTCTTCCCTCCATTCCCTGCCCTGCCTTATGGAAAACCTCACCCTACATGTCCCACAAGGGCTCACAGTGTTCCACCAGATCCCTTCCTCTAAGTAACCTCCTCCTTTGTAGCCTTGTTCTTCCTTCTCAAAGCCCTGTCCCAAACAGCCTCCTCCCCAGTGACCCCACCTTCTTCCAATGAAAACCTGTCCACCTGACAGCCTCCATCCTAAATCCCACCTACTGCAGAAGACACCCCTCTTCTAACAAGTCTAGTCCTTGCTGTTCCCTCCCTGATGTCTCAAAGCCCTACACAGACTGGCCTTTGCCCTCAAATCCCTGTCCTGTTCCACCATACAGGCTGTGCCAATACCAACTCCTCCCTTAAACCAGACAGAGCTCCACCAGAAACCCCATACCACCTCATCTATGAAGGTCTCATCTAATAACTATTATTACAAATGTGATTTTGAACATATCTGGGAAAATAGAAGTTCCAGCCTCCAGCTGGGCTCAGTCATAGAGAAGGATTTGTGCCTGGTTTTGACTTTTCAGCTTGTCCTGACAATGTAAAGTGCTCTTGTCTAAAACTGGATAAAAATCAGGCCAGTTTAATTTCAGGTGACTCCCCCCCCCCAGCCTTCCTCCAACAGAAGGGATGCAAAAGACCAATTTTTGAAATGCCTTGCTAAATTAGCAAGCCCTGGGAAAATGAAGCTCAACAAAGTTACTTAGATTAAAATAAATACTGTCTTAAATTTTTCTTTCAAAACTTTAAAATGTACATATAACTGATTTTGATTTTTGCGTGCTTAAAAATCTGAGTGTGTTTTGTATGTGCGTGTGAACATGTTCATGATAGAAATTATCAGCATGCTGTAACAATTGGCTGAGTTTAAGTTTAAAGTTCCAAAGGTTATGAGATTTGATCATTACTAAAAATTTTTTAAAGCATTTTCACATTGTTTGAAATAGCTTTTTAAGGATTCTTTAACTTAAAAATTAGAAAATCTGGTATTTTAGAATGCATAAAGCTGTTTACACTGTAATCAAGATATCTGGCTTAACAAAAAGGAGAAATTTAGAAGCCAACAGAAGACCTATCGTTAGGAGTGAAGGATGAACAGGCAGAAGTGCAGTTCAGCTGGTCATGCATGGTGGAACAGGCCCTGGGAAGAGTCCATGCATCGTGAATTAGGGCAAGTGGGCACAAACACAGTTCAACTAAATCTAAAGAGTCGGATTGGGTGTGTGCCCATTCCACAGGAAGGGCCAAGTGGCCCATTTTTATTCTGCCCCTTTTCCCTACAGATAGACACTGGAAACATGATGGTATAAATGAGTGATGTGAAGATCTGATTAACATTGCTAAAATTGCCCCTTGGATGTGTTAAAATTAAAATTAAGAAGGCCTTAAAAAGAGGATCAAAAATTTTATTTGTATAATGTGGTTTGCTCTCTGATATTCTGCCATTGGATATGTTATTTTTAAGGCATAAAGGTGTTAAGTCTAGCTTCTTGGTACAGTGATGATTCTAATTTTTGCATTGAGAAAAAAATGTTATTTGAGCTTAAAAGTTTTCATGTGTATTTGTTTAAAAACAAGCAGCCAAAAGGAAATGAGTGACACCTAGCCTCGAGACTTTAAGGGGTTTTTCAAAATGCAACTAAAAACTAAAGTATAGAATATTAAAACAGAGATTAATAGGAGGCTTACATGTTAGGAATGGATTTCTGTATATAAAGTTTAAAAGTAAAATTGTTCTAAACATTTGCCTCAAAGTACAAAAAGGAAAAATTAGGATTACCAAAGTTATTGCTTAATTCCTATTTCAGTTTGGTCTCATAGGTTTTTTCTTTTTTTTCCGTAACAGATCCCAGCAGATCCACAAAAAGGAGTGAGGATTCTTGGAAGTTTGTCAGATGTAACTTTGGCTCTTAATAAGTTTCAGGTAAGAATATGCTTAAAAGCTACTACTATGTTGACTGCCTTTTTGCTTTTAATTGGAGTAAAATGGCCTTTTATGAGACACATTGATCTGAAAATTGGTTCAAATCCAGCCTGGGAAGATGAAGGTCTCTGTGAGAATGTCACCTCTACTCAGCCAGCAGAAGGCAGAAAGAGTAAGCAGACCTGCTTTAGGATTCAATGTGGCAGAGTGCTAACCTTTAGCTGTAGAGCTGAGGCACAGCACTCAGGCCCCAATTTCAAGTCCAGCAACCAACTAAGGGAATTGCCATTGAGGCATTCTTTCCAGTGTGGAGAAGACACTCCTTGGACGAAAGTAATGGAGGAGCATCCAGAGACCGTAAGCCACTGCTTAGAAGGCAGAAATAATGTCAGATCCTTGAGTCATTTGTGCATGGCCCTTCACAAATTGGTCAGAGCCAGGAGGTCATGGGAAGATAGTTTGTAAGCATGTCTATGACTGAAAGGGACAGGAACTTGTCAGTCATCTGTGATATTAGTAAAAAGCTAAGGTTGCAAAATGTGGAGGATAGTTTAAATCCCAAGCCCTGTATGTGCCAAAAGCTCTAATTGGCAGTAACTTTTGAGCTGACACAAGCTACATGAAATTGATCTTCTCAGGAAAAGTTTGTAAACCTGAGAGTGTGTTTCTATTGATATCTGTCTGAAGGCCTGCATAGGTATCTCAGACATTGTTAGGATTACTAGAGATCACGTTCCGAAGCCATTCATAAAGATCCTTTTGCAAACCAGAAGACTAAAGAAGCTTCACTGCTGTAGCCAGAAAAATGGTCTGTGCATTTGTCAAAAGTTAAAATATTGTTCTTAATGACATCTAACCCTGGTAACCTCTTTGTAAAGTAGGCTAAGTTTATAGGTTCCTGGCTAGGTAGGATCAACACTCCTGAGTCAGCTTCAAGAAGTCACAGAAGATGAATCTTTGTCCATCATCCCTTATTAAGAACAAGGGAAAATATTCACTTTTTAAAAAATATGGCAAAATAGAAGGAAAAGGCATGGGAAATAATAGTACAGGCCTGAGTCCTCTATATCTGCTTAGAAAATCCTAGCTTTATTAAAAGATCTATTTGTTTAAAAAGTTGTCATCTTGGTAAATTGTGCTGGGCTATTGTGTAAATTGTCTTAAAAACCAGTGGAGTCACAGCCTGCCAAGCGTATGCAATGTATCCTTACCAGTCTATGTAGGAATTTGCAGTCCAGCACGAGGTGTGACAGTCCCTTGGAGCCACTGAGAGACCCTGCTGCTGTTGCTGCACATCCTAATGGGTAAAGTTCAACAACAGCCTGACAGTTACCTGGAGGAAATCTACATCATCATCCAGATTACCTCCACCGTGGTAAAGGTACACTGCACTCCTGACTGATTCCATCACCTGAAAATGCTTCCCGGTTGAAAGCTGCTACAACTAAGATTGTGTGGGACATTCACTTGGTAATATGCAGTAATTCTCTATACTCCCACAGTAGATATTGGGAACGAGGATATCACTGGCTTGCCTTAGCCTTTGGAGTCTAAAAGCCACACAAATACATTAGTTTTTATTCATCCTAACTTCAATTCAACTCATCTTTCTAAAAATAGTTTTTAGTTTCACTCATTATCTTGTCTTTATTGTAAACCTAACCCTAACCCTCACCCTAATCATACTCTAATCTTATTATTAGCAGTTCTCTATTTCACATTCATCCTAATTCTAACTCTATTTGTTATTTGAAGATTTACTTTGTTTGACCCTAAATTTTCCATTTCCCTAATGCTTACACTAAGCCTAGCTGGAACTAAAACCTAACTTTCACCCTAATGATAATCCAATTCTAATGTTTAAGAAAAATACTTTAGTTTTTAATCTTTCTAATGAATACTCCAGTTTTCACTCTGGAAATAAGTTTCAGTTTGCCCTAATTCTCACAAATTTTCTGACTCTACCTCGAAAGTTATCTTGTTCCCTAACAGAAGCCATTATATTACTTGTCCTCACATTCTCTTACCAGGAAAAATACTGTAGTTTCCATTGATTCTACCTTTTTCTGAACCACTGTATCTGAAAACAGTTTCAGATTTACTTACCATCTAGTCCATTACTTAACGCTAACTCTTAACCTAAACCTGTCTGGAAAACTCTCATTAATCACTACAAGAATGATCACTGAGAAATAAATGTAATGATAATGTTCTAGTTACTATTCAGCCTCATATATTTGCTTCTACTTGTTAGTGAACACAATTTTATACTAAAAGCTTTATTATTCGTAACAGTAAATATAATCAGAAGAAAATACTGACCCTAATCTTAATCCAAATTATATGACAATACTAACACTAACACAAGTACACTAGTTTTCACTCATCCTTCCAAACATAGGTTTCAATTTTTCCAATATCTTAGTCATTTTCTAACCCTAAACGTAATCTTTCTTAACTGGAACATTGAGAATAACCATCAGCCTAATTGTGAGTAGATTCTAACACTAATAGCAATACACTAGTTTACATTCATTCTAATTCTTACCAGGCTTATATTAAAATTTACCTTCAATTAGACCCTCATTTTTTTTTCTCCTTCACTCTAAGCCTAACCATGGCTGGAATCCTAACCATTACCTTGACACTAATCCTATCCCAATTCTAAAATTTATGAAAAATGCTCATTTTGTGCAATCCTAACTGAAATTCCATTGGTAATTCTTGAAATAAATTGTAGGTTTTCTGTAAACCCTACAGATTTTTCACTCTTAACTCTGAATATATTTTGTTCCATAACAGGAATCATTATACCCATTGATCTCAAATCTTGATTTTATGAAATACTTCCACTATCCCAGCTTTTCCTGAATTCCTAGAACCTAAAAAACGGTTCAGCTTTACTTAATATTTAACATTTCTTTTTTTTTTTCCTTTTTGTCAGTCGTGGGGCTTGCACTCTGGGCCAGGGCATAATCTCTGAGTTCTTTAGTCCTAGGTGTGCATTTAACCAATTGAGCCACAGCACCGCTTTTATGTTTTATAGTGGTTAATTTGAGATAAAAGTCTCATGGACTTTCCTGCCTGAGCTACCTTTGAACTGCGATGCTCAGAAAATAGCTTCCTGAGTAGCTAGGATAATAGGTGCGAGCCACTAGTTTAACCCATTTCTTTACTCTATCCTCAACTCCGGTTAACCAGAAACCTAATCCAAATCACATTCTGATTTAACATCAAATGGTTAATGTAAAGAAAATTGTCTAGATTCTATTCAATCACACATTTTTTTGGCTTCTAATTCTAATTGGAAAACTAAAATTCACCTTAAAGCTTATCCTTCCCTAACCCTAACTGGAACAAAAAAGTATCTCACACTTTAAACCAAATTATATCTGAATGTTGAAAGTAACACAGACTGGTTTTCATTCATTCTTTTTAAAATATGTGGCAGTTTTACACAATGTCTTACATGTTTTTCTCATCCTAACCCCGTTCTAACTAGCACAACTTTCCTAATCCTAAGCCTACATATAACCGAATCATCATGTTAGTAGCAAGCCTCTTTTTTCATATTTATCCTAACTCTTGCTCAGCGTGTAGGTCTAACTTTTACTTGCATTTTGAACATAAATTTTTAACTGTTTTTCTATGTCCTGTCAGGTTTTATTTTTCATTATTTTTAAAATTTTTATTTTGTTGAAAAGATGATTTAAAGAGGGATTAGTTACATATAAAAGGTAAGGAATACGTTTCTTGTTGAGCATTGTTACCCCTTCCTTTCTTGTTCTCCCACTATCCCGTCCCTCCCCACTTCTCATACCCTTCCCTTCCCATGGTATAAACTTCATTTTCAACATAGTGTCTTGTGAGTATCATTGTTGCAATGGGTCATCCTGTGATGAACCTAAATTTTCTATTTCTCTAATCCTAATTCTAATTCTGTCAGAGATCCTAACCCTAACCATAATAATAATGATAGCTCAATACAAAAGTTAACAAAAGATATTCAGGTTTTTATTTATTCTATTAACTCACTGTACATCTTGAATTAACTTGCAGTTTAGCTTAAATCTTCCAAATTAGTTTATATGCGCATATATAAAGATGTAATTTTATGTGAAAAACAGAAGATCTTTGGAAGAAGGTGTAATGAGAAAGAAATAGAGGGAATATAATCAAATACCGTTAAAGATTTTATGGAATTGTCACTTCTGACAATTAATATCTATTAGCAAAATAACTAAAAATTAATAAAGAACACACTGCATTCTAATGTTCTTTAAGAGAGCCATGCTCTATCTTCTGAAAAAAAACTCGTGTTAGATAAACTTTGTCCATGCATAATTTATATTGTTTGCCAATTATTTAACTTAATGAATAAAAATTTATCGAATAAGATTCCGTGACAAAAAATATAAAACAGTTACTTAGCAATTGTTTGAGAAAAAGTTATTGTCATGAGTTTTAAGAAACGGAATTGCTATTTCCCTACAAAACAATGACTTAGGTTTACTAATCTAGTATTTGTAGTAAGTATAGAGAACATAATTGGCATGAAAAACAACTAACTGTACATCTTGTTTCTTGAATGAGTGATATTTTAAACATTGTCTTTTATTCAAATAAATACTTAAGTTTACATTTCAAAATAAGTTCAATTTTATCTCCTTTCAGAACAAGTACTTACCCTGCAATTAAATGTACTAGCTTATTCAGGTATTTAGAAAATAAATTTTCTATGTTTTATATATAGCTCTACATATTCAGAATGACATGATTTTTTTATTCATAAATGTCTAACGTCAGATTTTTGTTTCATCAGTATAAATTGTCCCATGAGGTTGTAGTGAAGGCTCCAGTAACCAGAGTGGTCAAAACCATTTCCTGAATTTGAAATTTTATATCAAATCATTTTTAAGCTTTGATAATATCATTTATTGTCTCTTCAGAGCAATTAATCTAAAATAAATACTACTTTTAAACATTTCACTCACATTGTAAAGAATATTAACATAGGTCAAAAAAAGACTAATTATTCCAGACTCATCATATTTGGTGATCTTAGTGTGAAGAATGCAGAGAGTAGAAGGTCCTTATACTCAATAAATAGTTTTGGTTAAATTAAATCATATATCTGGATTTCTAATTTGGAGGTTAATCACATGGAAACAGGAAAACAATAAAAAAAAAGTACTTTGGGATCAACAGAAAAAGATATTTGTGCATGTACCACAGTTGCTTTATTTGTTTGTAGGTGAACACTGGATTTCGATTTCTATCTTAGCTGTTGTTGTGAATAATGTGCATAACAATGAATTACAGATGTATTTATGAGTTACCCAGAGAGAAATAATCACACGATTGGTGGGACAGATGATATTTCAACTTTGCATTTCTTTAGAAAACTGCATACTACTTTCTACAACGAGAACACTAACCTGTATTTTGACCAAGAGTGTCGAAAATTTCCTTTTCTCCACACTGTCGCCAGCCAACATTATTACATTTTGAGTTTTTTTAAAGGGCAGGTTTTTACTGTGTGCAGTACCCAAGACTGGCCTTAAACTCAAATCCTTTTACTCCAAACTCCAATCACTTGGAATTACCAGCCTTTACCTCCACACCTGGTTCCTTGGATCTTTTTGATAAGAGTTATAATAGTTAAGAAGTAGTATCAAAGTAATTTTGAATTGCATTTCTCTAATGACTTCTGTTCACAAAGCATTAAGCCAGCATTGAAGTTGTATTAAATACAAATTTGTAAATCCACAGGCAATTTTCAGGGCTTTTTGGAAAACATGTCTATTCAGAACTTTTGTCCATTTTTAATCAAGTTTCTTGTTAATCTCATCTTTAATCTCTCTATAGAAAATCAATAATTAATTCAAGGTAGTAGAAAGGAAAAAATTAAGCAGCTCCTAAAATTTTTAAATTTTTAATAACATGATATTGCTTAAATCATTTTCTGTTAACGCTTGAGACTATATAACTCAATTTAGTTAGACCTTTTACAAGTCTATATATATTTTATTTATTTTACTTTGATTGTTCTTTCCAAAGCCTGTACGACTAATTTCACGTGCTTTCTTTCAGTCTCATGTAGTTCAGATTTCAAACTGAAGAATAAATGGAAGGAAGCAAACAAAAAATACAGTTCCCCTCATCTGATGATGCCTCTACAAGAATGAGGAAAGTTTTCATCCTTCTAAGGACCTATGATAAAATATCAAAAAGACAATTTATTCTTCTAGGTCTTCCTTATCTTTGCTATGTAACTTAAATGATGTAAAACACAATATACTGCTCAGATACTTTTATGTTTTATCAGGTTTGCACATTTTTATATGGATTTCACCTCAGTCTACAACATTCCTTCATTGTTCTGTCTCTGATATTTTTACACTATCACGACATAAGATAACCATTTTGATTTACAGCATGAGAAGTTATCCACCTGGCTTCCTTGGAAGCTGAGCATGGTCAATAGATATTACTTCTGGTTGCTAACACTACACGTAATGGTTTCTGTACTACTTATCATATTCTATTTAGTATTTAAAAAAGAATGCTGGGTAAACTCAAAGTTCATTCATAGGTTTATGTTAAGTGTTTCACAAATTTTATTCTCTTACTTCTTAAGATAACATTTGGTATAATGCTAATGTTATTACCATTGTAGTGTTGGGGAAATTGTAGTAAAAGACTATAAGTGCATGGCCCAAAGATACACACAGTGAGGAAGGAAATGAGTCAAAGTTTCCAAAAGTCTTTCAGCAATACCAAAAAGGTGGGTAAAATCTCTCCATTCTCTTATGCTCTCAATTCAATATTCATATTGTCCAAGAAATAATAGCATAGCAAATATTTCCCATGGTGATTGTTTTCTGTCACATTTTGTCTTCAACACAGACTGTGTTGGTGACAATGGGTTTTCATGCACAGAGCTGAGCTTACAAAATGAGGTCCAAAGACAGCCAAATTTCTTCTGTCCCACAGTTCCAGTTTCTTTTTTAAAAAGTACTAAAACTTTAAAATATCATCACTTACTATCTTTTAACAATCCCCAAACGAATTAAATTGACATATAATCACTCAAAAGGCTTTCAAATTAGGTG
This sequence comes from Dipodomys merriami, assembly GCF_024711535.1. Classification (NCBI taxonomy): domain Eukaryota; kingdom Metazoa; phylum Chordata; class Mammalia; order Rodentia; family Heteromyidae; genus Dipodomys; species Dipodomys merriami. The sequence continues at coordinate 1,046,771 of NW_027205115.1, read as the reverse complement.
ATGATAAAACAGTCCCCCATGAAGTAAATTTTCTTTTACTTTTAAAATTGTTCTAAAAGCCTTGTGCTGGCTGGTCACACCTATAATCCTATCTACTCTGAATATTTGCTCAGGAGACTGAGATCTGTGGATAACACTTGGAAGCCAATCAGGGCCAAAAAAAACTTCATGAAATTATTTTTCAAAATGTTTAATGAACTAGCAAAGAGCCAAGAATTGAGATGTAGCTTATATCACAGCTCACCAATCTAGATAGGAAAGGCCTAGCAAGGCCTTGAAGCCCTGATTTAAATTCTGAGCATTCCAATATATATGCATGGTGTTTGTTCGCATGCACATGTGTGTATGCTTGTGCGCTGCCGCACTCACACACACACACACACACACACATTTATTCAAATTACCTTCATATCAGTTTTCTGAATTAATTTCTTTGTTAACAATATTATATGGGTAAAATAGAGGAAATAAACTCTTCCATCTAAGAACATTTTTATATGTTTTTTATGGTAATAATACTGTGCAGAAGGGTCACATTTACATGAACAAGGAAACTAGTAAGTTTCCTAACAAGCATTGTTACCTCCTCCTTTATATTTCCCCTACCATCCCTTCCCTCCCACCTCCACAAGTACACTCCCCTCCCCCTTCCTTCCTCCTCCTAAATTGTAAAGTTCATTTTTAAAAATAGTGTCTTGTGCATCTCATTGTTACAATGGGTCAACCTGTATCGCTATTTGAGCATTTGTTCCCTTCCCCTCCCCAAATTAGAGAAGCATACATGCAAGATGTAAGTGTACCAACTTCAAATACAGAGAAAACAGGGGTTATAGTGTGGGGAGAAACATACAATAAACAAAAAAAATGACATCACACATTATAAGTACGTTATAAACAATAGCAAGAAACAAAAAACCACTTGTGTCCCTATCTTGGGGTTCAATTTCTTTAACATCAACTTATCTGGTTATATGCACATATCTTTTGAATTTTCTGCTTATCCCAGACATACATTCGTTATTGAAAATAAGGGAAATCATGGGACCTATATTTCTTTGGACTTGGCTTACTTCACTCAATAATTTTTTTTTCAAGTCTTTCCATTTCCTAACAATTTGGGCGATGTCATTCTTTCTGATGGAGGCAAAGAATTCCATTGTGTATATATAACACATTTTCTTGATCCATTCATCTAATGGGGGCATCTGTTTTGGTTCCATATCTTAGCTATCATAAATAATGTTGCAATAACCATAGTTGTGCTGGTAGTTTTAGTATGGTCTTTTTTATGATCATTTGGACAAATCCCCAAAAGTGGGATTAATGTATTATAGGGGAGTTTTATATGGAGTCTTCTGAGGCACCTCCATACTGCTTTCCAAAGTAGTTGAACAAGTTTACACTCCCACCAAGAATGCGGTACGGTTCCCTTGTGGCCACATACGTTTCAGCATCTGTTGCTGTAAAAATATGAAACGCTCCAAGAGTTTGCATGTCATCCTTGCCCAGCGTGCATGCTAATCTTCTCTGTATGGTTCCAATGTTAGTGTATGTGATGCTAATTGAGCACAGAACAGTTTTTATATATAAAGTGTAACTTTTAATTGATTTTATTAAGCTAGGCAATTCAACAAAAAGTAAGTTCAAAAGAATTGTTGTGAAATTATAGAATCATGTATTTCTTACATAAGCACACATTAAAGAATAAAATCAAGATAGACATGCCAAAAACAAAATAATTCCAGATATTTGTAGTTCAAGAGATTTGGAGGAGGAGAAATTCAATTATTCTATACAAGGCACCTGTCGAAATGAACATTGCAGCAAGTGTTAAGGTTTGTTAAAAGTTTTAATGTTTTAAATATGCTTAATTTTGTGATTTTGCTTATATATGCCAAAAATAGGACTGTTTGGCAGGTATAAAACTTTTCTGTAAAGTATTTAAGATTTATGATAGCAGACATTAAGTACTAAGTATGTACATTTTAGAGTTTATGGAAACTTTATTAATGAGAAGTTGCAAAGTCTGTGTAAAGAAGCAGAGTGAAGAGTTACAACTTTAACTACACAGTTTCTGTTAAAACTTTAGTGATTCCTTACTTTATTTGTTAGCAAGGAATAAATGATGATATAAGCCATAATGTACACATGTATGTTACTATTCACACACATACATATTCTCATGTATACATGCACACATGGAGAAAGACACATAATTACAGCCAACACAAGTTTCACCAGTTGTTGAATATGCCTTAAAAGGAATACTTGGAACAATACATGCTGAAGATGTATTTGTCCCTAAGAGTTGATTTTCCACTCCTCTTATCTCTTAAAACTGGTAGTGTTAGAGAGATTTGACTTTCAAAATGCAGTACAAGTGATAACAAGTGACTTGGAAACATCAGTAAGTATAAGTCATATGGTGTCTCCCTGCTCCTCATGGAATGCTTACTCTTGTAGACATTCTCAGCAACCAATGTAGCAGGAGAATACCCTGGTAAAGAGTAAAGGTATAAGGCTTTAAATAGCATCCTTACTTGAGCTCTTTTTCCAACAACCAGCATGAATTCCTAGGCAGATGAATGAGTCCTCAGAAAACTGGACTCTACATATACATTTAACTAACCCATGTGAAAATTCCTAGGTGAGAAATGCTGACTGAGGTCTTGCTGATTAGCTGGCAAAGAAAATAAGAAAAAAAGAAAGTATTTTTAATGTTTTAAAGTTTGAGAATAATTTGTAACCTGTCAATAAATGTGTAGAACACAATTATACCAACTGACGAAAAAATGATGGCATTTCATTTATGTGCTCTTGGACTTGGGCAGTGATTTTATATGTGTCTACACAAGTAGAATCAGCATAAATCAAGCCAGCATTTCTTCATTTAAGATATAAGGAAAGGATACTGGTTGACCCATTGTAACAATGAAATATACAAGACATTCTAACAGAGGATGGGTGAAGGGGAGAGGTGGAGAGGTGTGAAGGGAAGGGATGTTAGGGGAAAAACAAAGGAGGGGGTAACAATGCTCAATAAGAAATGTACTCATTACCTTACTTATGTAAATGTAACCACTCTGTACAGTATTTATAATAAAAATATATGTTAAAAAGATACAAGGAAAACTTCTGTACTTACATGAAGTTGTATTTGTCACTCAATATAAGTAAGGTATTGGTTTTAGGACCACAGGCTTATTACTTTGGATACTCAAAATCTCTACATGAACACAGCATATTATTTACATCAGAATCTGCCCACAATCTAGCGCAGAATAATTGTTATGAGAATTTTTACTACATTCTATATTTGTAATGAAAACTAAAAGTATATGCAATATAAACAGATACAATTTTTTCAGATAAGTTTTGTATGCAGTTTGTGGATGGAATTTGGAGAGCAATTTTGAAAAGCACAAATTGCATCAAAAAGACCAGTCTGAAAATTGTAACAAGGAGCTAATACAGCATCATTGAATAGTATGGAACTCCAAGGAGAAGTACTTGAATTGAGACAATATCAGAAAGTGTAACAACCCAAGGTCTTTTTAGAGATGCAGCTGCTAGATTTCTCATGTAGAGCTTTCATAACAGTTTGTGAAGCACAAATCAGAACCTCACTGAAGTGTAGAAGGTTTTCCCTCAACTTTCCGTCATGATCAGTCATTATTAATCAACATATAGCTAATCTTGAATAATCCTCTAATAAAATGTTGATGGAGTATTTATATGCAAAAACCTCGGAAGGCTAACTTTTTCAATTAGGACAGTCTGTATTCTATGATCCAGCCGAGGGAAAACTAGGTAAGCATCCATTTACAACCTTCTGAATAATTCTGATTCTGCCCACATCACTTATCTATCCATACTTATGCACGAGTGAAACAATTTTAAAAGAGTTTATCATTTAAAATTTAAATTTATGGTTCCGGGAAGATAGTGAAGGAGAAGCTGGAAGCTTAACTAAGCCAAAGAATCACACCAAATGTGCCATCACAGTACAGAGAGTTAGGCCAGAGAGGGAAAATCCAGGCAAGTAGACAAATCTGAGCACTTGCCAGCAGCCGTGGTTGCAGCTATGGTGGGGGCGGTGGCGGCCGTAACCACCATACCTGCAACACAGAGAGTCTAGGACAAAGGCGCCAGATGCAGAAGGTGAGAGGATTCTACTCAACACCAGCAAGAACTGACAAGGAGCAGACATCTTCATCCTTAATATCGCAGATCAAAGATCACCCAGGAACCAGACTCCTGTGTGAGTAGAAGCCAGACTTCCTCACTCCTTCTCAGGGAGCAGAGAAGGGAAGGCCACCCCTCCCTGCCCACTACTGGAGATCTCCATCTTTGGTACTGGCAAAGGCCTGGCTGAGCAGCTAGCTCCAACTCAGTCCTTTGATGAAAACAGAAAGTAATTTAACAGGTCACAGGAACCTAACCTGACCTGCCAGGCTCAGCTCCACTCAGGGAAAATTCACCCAGCCAGGGCCTGCACCAGCCCCAAGCTTTCTTCATTGGGTAAACAGAGCCAGAGGCTGATCCTCCCTAGACAATCAATTGAAATTCAGTAACAATAAACCCTGAGAATGGCTGCTGGCTAGGCTCTGTGACTGCCTCAGAAGCTAGGCCTCAGGGAAAAGCTACTGTTTACTGAAAAGCCTCAACTCTACCCAGAACCTAGCCCCATCACAGCATCTCCAAACTAGAAGAAACAGCCATCTTTTGTGATACTCAAAGCAGATCTCCCTCCCATTGAACTAGCCTGGGAGGAGGATGACAAAATCCTGGGTAAATCAAAACATTTTTCTGCCTGCTCAAACAAACTGACTTAAGAAAACAACCAAGCTACAGGAAAATCAAATACCACAAGCAGACCAGAGACTCCAACAAGAGACTGGTTATGAAGGGAGATACAGGATCTTCCCTTCTCACCCCCCAAAAAGAAAGAACTCTTTTTTGTCACCTTTTATTAAAATTGTTTTAACATTCTTAATTTTTAACTTTAAAAAATTGTTTTCTATTAACTTTTTTTTCTTCCTCTTATAATTTTTATTTTATGGGTATACGTGTGTGTGTGTGTGTGTGTGTGTGTGTGTGTGTGTGTGTGTGTGTGCTTTTTTCCATTTTTGTTTAGCACTACTGACCTTTTGATATTTTTTTCCTTTCTTTCTCATTCTTTTCACTTTTTTTCTCTTTCGTTCTTCTTTGTGTGATTTAGTCACATTTCTGCTCATTCTCAGATATACCTGTAGTCGATTATTAGACCTTATCCCCGATTGTATACACACTTAATCCAGAAATATATTACTGAATTCAAAACCTCTTAGACTTAATTTCTTTAATAGCTGTACTACCTCTATATACCTATATAAAATATTAAGCATTTTTATTTTTTATTTCTTGACATCTCTTTTCTATCCCTCCCCTTCTCTTATCATATTCCAGTCCTTCTCTGAATATTACGTTTTTATTCTGCATAATATTAAGTGTTTCACTTTTCAATTTTTAATTTTTGTTTTACTATTTTTCCTTGTCTTTTTTTTCTCTTTTTCCTCCTCCCCCCGGTGTCTACTATCATTCTATTGAATCAATTTCCTGCTTTGAGATTAGGACTAAGTTAGCTCTCCCTCTACCTTTCCACATCCCTCTATTCCTATGTATACCCACATCTCTCACTAAACCTAATAATTTCTGGTTTGCCAAATTCTTCTTTGCGGTTCATAGCCTATTAATACATAGTTGGTTGATGTTGAAAATGTATCTGTTGAACTAGGTTATATCTGCAGGCTTTTGTAATATTTATTTGTTTATTTTTATTGTGAAAATACTGTACAGAGCGGTTACAATTACATGGGCAAAATATTTGCTGCCTTCAGGAGTCACACCTTGCCCATAAAAACAAACACATTTTCGAACAAAATCTACCAAGCAAACAGCTCCCACAAACAGGCAGGAGTTGCAATACTAATATCAGATGAAATAGACTTCAAATTAAAATTTGTGAGAAGAGATAAAGAAGGTCGCTACATAGTAATCAAGGGATCTCTCCTTCAGGAGGATCTGCAGGCTTTTGACTGTGCAACTACAAACTTCGTTGATGCTTCACTTAAGATAGTTTTCGAGCACAAAATTGGTGTTACTCTTATGCCAAATGGGCAGAATAAGCTGGAAAAACACAAGAAAAATGGCAAGTCCGGGTATCTCAACTCCCACTCATGATAATCAGTGGACAGAACAGATAATGAATAATCCAGAGGAGAGCTTCCAAAAAGCTCTAAAAACACTAATGGTAAACATTGTAAGATTGAAAACCTTCAAAGGACTCTGTGTGAGCATGATATAGGCAAACAAATGTCAAAACAGGAAGCTCATAGGTGTGAGGAAGCTACTCAAAGATAGATAAAAGAATTGCATGAGCAGCTTGTGAAAACTCAAAGAGAAATAAAGGAATTGTGTGAGTATGCTGAGATTGGTCAAAGAGAACTACAGGAATTGCATGAACATGAGGAAGCTGATCAAAGAGTAATACAGGAATTTCAAGAGCTGGATGAGCATAGACAAAGATCACTAGAGGAATTCATGGAATCCATAAACAGAGAGCTGAAAGAAGTCAGGGAGTCCACAAAAGAAATGCTGAATGGATCCCAACAGAAGTAATGGGTGTCCAAGGAAACCATAACCAATCAACCAAGTGATTTGAGAATAAACACTTGACACTAAATTAAGGAAGTAAAGAATTTCATACAAGATCTAAAACAGAAGAGTCCGGGAAGATGGTGGAGGAGAAGCTGGAGTCTAAGTAAGCTCTCCCATAGAAAGCAGTTTTAGAGTTCCAGTGAACAGTCCTAAGTCAGAGAATTACACCAAGTAAGTCATCACAGGACAGAGAGTTTGGCCAGAGAAGGAAACCCAGGCAAGGAGATACTTCTGAGCCCTTGCCAGCAGCCGCCGCGGCGGTGACAACTGTAGCAGTGGTGGGCAAGTGCAGCCACCATAGCTGAGCAACAGAGAGTCCCAGATAAAGGAGCCAGATGCAGCAGGCGAGCGTATTCTACTCAACACCAGCAAGAACCAACAAGGAGCAGACATCTTCATCCTGCAGTTCGAAGACCAGAGACGACCGAGGAACTAAGACTCAGCGTGAGTAGAAGCCTGACGTCCTCACTTCTTCTCAGGGAGCAGAGGAGGGAAGGCCACCCCTCCCCCCCAGCACCAGTGATCTCCATCTTGGATACAGACAAAGCTCGGCGGAGCTGGGAGCTCCAGCTCAGGCGTTGGAATAAAACGAGTTATTTAGCAGGTCACAAGAACTTAACAGGGGAGTGACCTGCCAGACTCAGCTCCATCCAGGGAAAAGTCACCCAGCTCGGGTGCCAGCCATAGGAGTGGCTTTCCTCACTGGGTAACCAGAGCCAGAGGCTGCCCCTCCCTCTAGCAGCCTCGACAAGCAATTGAAAATCAGTAAACAGAAACCCTGAGAATGGCTCCAGGCTGGGCTCTGTGAGGTTTTCACAAACCAGCCCCAGAAAAGCTACCAGAACCTAGCCTCATCACTGCATCCCCCTCTTTTGTGATACTTAATGCAGATCTGTCTCCCAATGAACTAGCCTGGGAGGAGGATGGCCAAATCCTGGGTAAAGCAGAGCATTTTACTGCCTGTTCGAACAAACTGACTTAAGAAACCAACCAAGCCACAGGACCACAAGCAGACCAGAGACTCCAACAAGAGGCTGGTTACGGACACAAGGGAGATACAGGATTTTTCCCACTCCTCCCCCCAAAAAAATCAAAGAAATTTTTGGGTTTGTTTTGTTTTTTGTTTTTTTGTTTTTCTTTTTTCTCTTCTTCATTTTCTTTCTTTCTTTTTTTTTTTTTTTTTTAGTTTTTATTTTTGGTACCTTATATAAAAAAATATATTTTTCTTTTCTAAAACATTTTTCAATCTTCAATCTTTGCCTTTTTTGATAAAAACAATGTTTTCCAGAAAGTTTTTTTTCCTCTTATAATTTTTATTTTGGGGATACAGGAGTGTGCGTTTTTGCGTTATTTTTTGACTTCTTTCTCTTTTTTTTCTTTTTTTAAATTATCTTTTTGTTTTTTGTTTAGCTCTACTGAACTTGATGTTGTTATAATTTGAGGAAGGGAAGGGAAAAAACAAATCGTTTATATAATAGGGATACAGTTGGACCATTAAAACAATGAGATGTACAAGTCATTATGTCGAAAACAAACTTTAAAATTTTGGTAGGGGGAGGACTGAGTAGGGAGCGGGGAGAGGATGGGAAGTTATGGGAAGGGGAAACAAAAGACGAGGTTACAATGCTTGATAGGAAATGCACTCATTATCTTGTCCATGTAATTGAAACCACTTTGTACAGTATTTTCACAACAACAACAAAAAAATAAATTTAAATATGGAATGAAATTAGTTCCAATAATGCATTGCATTAAGGTATTTAGAAATAAGTGAGAAACTTAAAGGTGCATACGATATTTTTTATTGGAAATGAAGCGATATTGGAATTTGGTTCTCTACATTTTAAGCAATTTGCTTAAAAGAATAGGCAAAATAAAATTTATATTTGCAGCAGACTTCACACATTAAATTTTGTACATTGAAAGGGAAACAAGCCTCAACAATATGTCAATTCTCTCTTCTTATTTATCTCTAAAGGTTTATGCTTCTGGTCTCTGAATATTAAAACTTCAAAAAAATTATGTTTAGCTAGTTGTGCAAAGGGCTTTTGCTTCATCATGTCTGTGTTGAATAGAGTGTGTGTGCATTTCAATATACAGTGCATTTTTCTTCCTTCCCTTACCCCAACCCCACCTATCCCTTCATGTTTCCTACTTATATTCTGACATGTGTACATTGAATGGTATGACTGTACTATTCCACCATTTCCCTCTCCATTCTTCTACCCTACTCCCTTTTAGCCCAGATCCCCTTTTAAGACTTGTTTCAACTTCATGGTATTTTGTTAAATATCTCTACTTTGGCATTTGGCTATGGGCTTGCCACATCCTCTCTTCCATGTTTGACATACATAAATGAGTATATTTCTCCACATTTCTAATCTCAGATTGGCTAAGATAAATCTTCTTTACTATTCGCCTTCTGTCCTAAATTTAGAATTGGACTTTCAGGGCCATCCAATAGAGCATTTTTATTCTCTACTCACTGAAGATGGAAGGGAAATGATTTCCATGCTGTCAGCATTATGTTATCCATCATGAATTCCCATTGCTTATCACTTCAGCAGTCTAAATTTAAAGTCATATTTTCTGCATTATATTCACACAGTATAAGTGAATATCAAGGGTAATTTACCTAGTATTGGACGTTTAGGGACAATCTTCAATTTCTGATGATAGAGGCAGGAATGAGTTTCAATTTTCAGATTCCACTATGTAGTGAGTTCTGAAGTCTTCTAAATTTTCGATAAATTTCGAGTTACTTTTTGTTAATAATTTAAAAAGTTTTATTTCAGTATTTGAAATGCTGCTCCAATTATTTTAAAAGTTTCACAATAAGTTAGACTGAACTTTTTCCTCCCATGTTCCCCACTAGTTCAGGTTAATTCTCCTTTCGCTTTATATTTTGAGAGACCAAGGGATGAGGGTAAACAGAGAGATAATCATTACTCACATATCTCCTTCCTCTCCTGTTTCTGCTGTTCTGTTGAGAGGAAGACTGAAGCAGGGAACAAGAGTGAAGCTTGACTTCACTATACAAGGGAGCATTCCTGGCATGTCCATTATTGTTTCTCAGAATTACTTAAATTGCTTACTCTTGCCTTCTCTCTGACAGTAACCTAACTGTGGCTTCCTTGGTGCAGAAGGAAGCACACTAACAGGTTATTACCTGTAAATTGGTATTTTATATCTCAGCTTACTACTACCAAAAATAAAAAGCTTTGGCTACATAAATGTAAAGGTACTGATTGTCCAACAAAACCTTAGTGAGGAGTAGACAATTCTACTCAGCTACCCCCTCCTCTTGTATCCTTCCTTCCACTCCCCTCCCTTCTTTTAATCTCCCTTCCTTTCTTCATTCTTTGTGTCTCTCTCCTGCATATTCATCTCTATTTTCTCTTTTTCCCTTCCAGTAGTAAGTGCTTTGGTTTATCAGACAACACATAAATAATTGAACAAATACTTTTTCTCCTCTTTTTGTGATTTTTTATTTTTAAGAAGTGAGTTCTAGCACAGAACCAGTGGCTTACATCAAGATAGTCGGTAGGTTCAAATTTGACAATTGAAATTCGAAGCTATTCCAAGTGGATAAACCTAAGAGATTCTTTTCTCCACTTGTGGTAAATGGAAGAAGTGAAGGTGTGGCTCAGGTGGTATAGAGCAAACATTGAGAATTAAAGCCCAGATATAGCTCAAGTCCAGGAGTTCAAACCCCAGTACCAGCACAATATTAAAAAAAATGAGTCCTTTGTCTTTGAAAAGGGATATTTCTGCAAAAATTCATACAAAGGACAGTTTCCAAGGTCCAAGACTGTTTCTAAGGCTCTTTCACATCTTAAACTGATTCCTCTGCTTGATTCAGATTAAGGAAAATAGGAGTCACACTTCATATTAAAAAGTATGCACATTACTGAACAGTTCTTACCATTTTTAATGTAAAGGAAGCATGAGAGAAGAATTCACCTCTGGGGTGAGTTAGGTTTGATACACTGACAGACTTTTGCAAGTAAATGAGGGTCTGTTTACATGTAAAGAAGTCTATATAGATTCTTTCTAGGAGAGAGAACAAGCTACCTCTTTCCAAGTTTGAATCAGATTAAGTTTATTTCTATGAAATGGTAAAGAGAAGCTCATCTCATACAACATTATGCAGACAGCAATTTCAAAAATATTAAAAACCTATGTCTATGTTTTGAACAGCTAAGTTTTCACAAACAAAAAACAGTTTACTGAACCAAGAACATATAAGTTAGAGCAATAGGAACTATGTGAAATATAGTTAATGGCTGAGTGATATGTGTAAAAGAGTTCTGTAATCACAATTAAACTATAATTTTTTTCATCATGTCCCTAACAAGAATCTCTAAGATAGGCCTTTCTAAATCTGTCATAGAGGGCGGTGTTTATGCAATTGTCAGGTTTGTTTAGGGTACAATATCTCCCACAGTCACTTGGGTTGCAAACTGCTCACACCACATGCAGTGTACGGAAACACATGCTGTCTTGCTAGGCACTTAAGGAGTTTTTGTGCAACTGTGAATAGTTATTGTTTTCTTCTTGTAATTATACCTGTCAGTGTGAAGTCCTTTCATGATAAGAATAATAGTTTCTGTATCCTTTGTTCCACTAACAAATCTCAGATATAAGTATGGTCGAGTGCCTGTGGCTCATGCCTATAGTCCTAGCTACTCAGGAGGCTGAGATCTGAGGATCACAGTTCAATGCCAGCTCAGGCAGGAAATTCCATGAAATTCTTTTGTCCAATAACCTACCAGAAAACTGGAAGTGGCGCTAGGTCTCAAGCGGTAGAGCTCTTGCCTTGAGCAGAAGAGCACTTGGACAGCGCCTAAGCCCAGAGTTCAAGCCCCACGACTGACCAAAAAAAATCTATCTATCTATCTATCTATCTATCTATCTATCTATCTATCTATCTATCTATCTATCTATCTATCTATCTATCTATCTATCTATCTATCTATCTATCTATCTATCTATCTATCTATCTATCTATCTATCTATCTATCTATCTATCTATCTATCTATCTATCTATCTAATCTATCTGTCTATCTGTCTATCTGTCTTTCTCTCTGTCTGTCTGCCTGTCTGTCTGTCCGTCTGTCTGTCTGTCTGCCTGTCTAGGTATCTATGATGAGATGAATTACATTTAAATATAAATCAATATTTGTGATACACATTTAAAATATAAGTAAATATATGATGTATTTATAATATATACATATACATAACATCATATTATATCTGTACGTTTATAAATATACCTGTAATTTATATCCAAAGAGTACATCTGAAGATTTTGGGGAAAATGTAGAGTGTCTAAAGGCTTACAACTGACCCACCATACTTTCAATCATTTTTTCCACTTATTGCAATGTCTGGATTACTAAGACTGAATGATTATGAAACAGAGTTGTTGTTTTAATCCTTACGATTTTGGATTAGAAACATCTACTTACTTGGTATAAAACCTACCAAAATGAGATCTTGAAATCACACTCCACAAACCAGACATATATATCAATTTAGCAACTTACAGGTCTTAAACTTTTATTTGAATCCTGTATCTCACATACATTCAGTTTCCTTCGAGTCAGCTACATGTACAAACATGCCTAGATTTTCATGCTCACATACATCCCCATACTCACATTACATACTAAATGTAACATTGTAATAAAAAATAATATATATACTGAAAAAGAACACCTTTGCAAATGTAATTAAATTTTATTTTTAAACACAATGCATTATTGACATACTGATGAAAGAGCAGTGGAGAGATGTTTCAAATAGTAGATTGCCTGCCTAAAGAGCATGTTTCTTATTCCAAACATCATTATTTCCATCCTTCCTTCTCCCACATAAAAAAGCATAAATAACTACAGAATTAACTGCATGTTCCTTAATCACTCCTTGAAGAGAGAAACTGTTATATATATATATATATATATATATATATATATATATATATATATATATATATATATATATAGAGAGAGAGAGAGAGAGAGAGAGAGAGAGAGAGAGAGAGAGAGAGAGAAATTGTTCAAGTTATTATATTAGAATATTTCCAATTGACTCTTCAAAATATTACCCTATAGGTATATACTTTTTGCTACTAATTGAATATCTTTCTACTCAATTACTATATACCATTTTCTGAATGAAGTTTGGTAAATGTAATTAGGATATATTATACCTGACCAGGAAATCAATTATTCAAACAGTTTTTATCAAAAATGCCTATAACAAAATAAAGATATAAATCCAAATTATGTATATTTGAAGACAATACTTGCTTAGTCCTCGTCTCGTATTCTTCATTCCCTTCTTGAGAATAATACACATTGTAAGGGAATGCTTAACATGTATCAGAGAAATAGATTGACTTTAGTCAAATGAGTTACTCTATGCTGCAGTTTGGTTTACTTTATATCCAGAAGAGCTAAATTCTTACCTTATGATTTTCCTTAGATTTTATACTCAGGATTAACCTCTGATAGGTGACAGATAAAGGTATAAACATTTTTTAACTGTGGCTAAATTTAGGCTGAGGAATCTAGGTACAACTTTACTCATGCAGATAGGCCTGATCAGTCATGAGACCACGATATCAAAATGTTAACCTATGCTTCCTGAAATCATGCTTATGAGATTTTGTGTATTATAAACAGAGGTTATTAGAATTTGTTTTGTAAACAACATCATTTCATCGGTTAAGAGCTGAAGTGAGATATTATATCCAGAACAAAATTTAAGGAGGCATCCAAAATCAGTTACCAAGATATAAATCATTTAACACAACGTTTTAAAAATGCAAGACAAAGGAAATAATTTATGAAAAAAGACAACGTTTAAAATAAATACAGAATCAGTATGACTGATTTTTCTTTTTATCCCAGTTGCAATACGGATTGCATGATGACTTTTCTAGTTATATGTTTAGTTAGGTCTTGATATTTAGTTGGAGAAGTTATGTTCTTTCATATACTCATTTGTCAGATCAAAGAGGAAATGAATTCCGTGCCAGAGTCAATATCAATAATAATGTTACTGATATATTCTACTACTTTGCCAGTTTCAAATCAGCTCGAGTAACTTTGGTCTTCTTTGGATCTAACTAATTAGGTATACAATTTAGTCAGTACTGGATTTTGACCACCATTTATTAAAGTATTATTTTCAGAAACTACTACTATTCTCTCTTTTCATGAGATTTTTAATTTCATTTATATATTGTGCTGATGTTTTCCTTTAGATAATCCACATTCAGTCTTCTAAAAACTGTATAATTTAGAGTATTTTTAAATTATGTACACTCATGTACACTGGTCAGATTCTATTATTTGCACATTTTGTTCTTGTTAAGTCAGTAAAATTTAGTTCTCATTATGGATATTTTGGAATTACTAATTGCATTTCAGAAATTTTAAGAATGGTATGATTTTTGTGATTTCATACTGTAGCATTTTTTCTTTTAAGTATGTGCAGATCTTTCTTTACATACAGTTACATTTGTTTTAAACAATTTGATCCATTCAAGGGATTTTCTATATTAGGTTGATCCAGATGAATTGAATTACAAATTAACACAACCTTATTTCTGAGGGACAGTTATAGCTCTAATTAAATTAACATGTGTTTGAAAGTTTTGTAGTTTAAAAAATAAACTGGGCACATGTTTTTGTTCCTGGGGAAGTTCCAATTTGTTGGTTGTTTTTCCAGCTGTGATGACTTCAAAATATGTGTGCATTTTATTTCAATAGTTTTGTACCTACATTTTCTTTCATATAACAGAAAATACAAAAAGAATCAGTGATTTAGGAAAGTTCCAGGAAGATGGCGGAGCAGAAGCTGGAATCTGAACAAGCTCTCGCATAGAAAGCAGTTTTAGAGTTCCAGTGAACAGTCCTAAGCCAGAGAATCACACCAAGTGTGCCATCACAGGACAGAGACTTAGAGAAGAGATGGGAAGCCACGGCAAAAACACACATCTGAGCGCTCACCAGCAGCCGCCGCGGAGGGGGCGGCAGGGTCGCGGCAGAGAATGCAGCCGGGGCCATAACTGAGCGCTCACATGGAGAGTCCCGGACGAAGGAGCCAGATGAAGCAGGCGAGCGGATTCTACTCAACACCAGCAAGAACCGACAAGGAGCAGACATCTTCATCCTGCTGTTTGCAGACCAGAGACGACCCAGAATCCAACACTCGGTGTGAGTAGAAGCCTGACATCCTCACTCCTTCTCAGGGAGCAGAGGAGGGAAGGCCACCCCTCCCCCCCCAGCACCGGTGATCTCCATCATGGATACCAACAAAGCTCAGAGGAGCTGCCAGCTCCAACCAGGCCTTGGAATAAAACGAGTCATTTAGCAGGTCACAAGAACTTAACTTAACGGTGAAGTGACTTGCCAGACTCGGCTCCATCCAGGGAAAAGTCACCCAGCTCAGGCGCCAGCCATTGGAGTGCCTTGCCTCACTGGGTAACTAGAGCCAGAGGCTGCCCCTCCCTCTAGCAGCTTCAACAATCAATTGAAAAACAGAAACCCTGAGAACGGCTCCAGGCTGGGCTCTGTGAGTTTTTTTTCACAACACAGCCCCAGGAAAAAGCTACTGATTGTTGAAAGGTCTCAACACTACCCAGAACCTAGCCTCACCACTGCATCCCCCTCTTTTGTGATTCTCAATGCAGATCACCCTCCCAGTAAACTAATCTGGGAGGGGGATCTCAAAATCTTCGGTAAAGCAGAGCATTTTTCTGCCTGTTCGAACAAACTGACTTAAGAAACCAATCAAGCCACAGGACCTCAAGCTGACCAGAGACTCCAACAAGAGGCTGTTTACAGACAAAAGGGAGATACAGGATTCTTCCCACCCCTCCCCCCCCCCAAAAAAATCAAAGAACTTTTTTTTTCTTTCTTACTTTTCTTTTCTTTTTTTTCCTTTTTTTTGGTACCATATATATATATATATATATATATATATATATATATATATATATATATATATAAATTTTTTTCTTTTTCTAAAAATTTTATTAATCTCTAATTTTTGACTTTTTTGAAAAAATAATTGTTTTCCAGTAACTTTTGTTTCCTCTTATAATTTTTATTTTAGGAATACATGAATGTGCGTTTTCCCTTCTTTTCTTGTCTTCTTTCTCTTTTTCTTTCAATTTTAAATATCTTTTTGTTTTTTTTGTCTAGCTCTACTGAACTTCTGATCTCGTTTTCTCCCTTTCTAATCCTTTTCACCTCTTCCTCTCTTTTGATCTTCTTTATGTGACTTAACTCTTGTCCTGCACATCCTCAGATAAACCCTTAGTTAATTAGTAGACCCTATACCCCATTGTGTACACACTTAATCCACAAATTTATTACACAATTCAAAACCTCTGAGACTTAAATTCCTTAATAGCAGTACTACCTCTTTATACCTATATAATATTTTAAGCATTTTCTAAAGTTTTTCACTTCTCCCCTATGTCCCTACAATTCTATTAATATACTCACATTCCTCTCTAAATAGATGGACTTTTAATCATCATAATAATATTAAATTTTACGTTTCTATTTTTTTCTGGTCTCTTTTCCTTTCCTTTACCCTTTCTTCTTTTTTTCTCTCTCTCTACATGCATCCTACCCAACCTATTTCCTGCATTGGGAATAGGACATAGTTAACACTCCCTGTGCCTCCCCACACCAATCTATTCCTATTTTTTACACACCTCTCTCCCTAACCCTAATAATTTCCAGTTTCCCAAATTCTTCTCTGCGGTTCAAAGCCCATTAACATATAGTTGTTTGATGTTGAATATATGTATCTGTTGAACTAGATTGTATCTGTAGACTATTGACTGTAGAAAAGCAAACTTTGATTTATGGTCGCCTTAAGATAGTGTTCTAGCACAAAACTGGTGCTATTTTCATCTCAAATGGGCAGAGTAAACCGGAAAAACACAAGAAAAATGGCAAATCCGGATATCTCAATTCCCAATCTTGATAATCAGGGGTCAGAACAGATAATGAATAATCCAGAGGAGAGTTCCTAAATAGCTCAACAAACACTGCTGGCAATCATGATAAATGAGAAGTTTGACAACTTACAAAGGATTCTGTATGAGCGTGAAAGGGAGAAAGAGGAGGCATCCCAAAAGCTTATACAGGAATATAATAAGCATGAGGAAGCTACTCAAAAACTGATACAGGATTTGCGGGAACAACTTGAGAATACTCAAAGAGAAAGGGAGGAATGGCGTGAGCATGTTGAGAACACTCAAAGAGAACTGCAGGAATCCCACGAACGGGAGGAAAGAGAACTACAGGAATCCAACAAATGGGAGGAAGCTAATCAAAGAGTAATACAGGAATTGAGAGACAAGGTAGAGAATACACAAAGATCACTAAAGGCATTCATGGAATCCATTAACAAAGAGCTGAAGGAAGTCAGGGAGACCACAAAGGGAATGCTGAATGGAACCCAACCGAAGGAATGGGAGTCCAAAGAAACCATAACCAATCAACTAAGTGATTTGAGAACAAACACTGAACACCAAATTAAGGAAGTAAAGAAATTCATACAAGACTTAAAACAGAGGTTCAACAAAGAACTTGAAGCCATCAAAGCTGAACAATTAGAAGGAAAAGAGTTAAAAAACAAAGTAGAGAGTCTTGACAGCAGGTTAGACCATGCAGAAGATCGAATCTCAGGGATTGAAGACAGCCTAGATATTATAGAGAAAGAACATACAACCATCCAAGACAAGTCCAAGAAATATGATAGATTTATCCAACACCTGGAAAACACCATCAGAATGCCTAATCTAAGGATAATGGGTGTAGAGGAGCACCTAGAAACAGAAGTTAATGGTCTAGGAAATGTGTTTAACAGGATCCTAGCAGAGAACTTCCCAAACATACAAAAAGATAGGCCTATTCATATACAGGAAGCTTTTAGAACCCCAATTAGACCAGACCAGAATAGTACATCCCACTGTCACTTTATAATCCACACAGGATCAACTCAGACCAAGGAAAAGATCCTTAAAGCTGTCAAGGAGAAAAGGGTAATCAACTATAAAGGGAAACCAATTAGAATTACCTCAGATTTCTCAGCAGAGGCAATCAAAGCAAGAAGAGCCTGGAATGATGTATGCCATGCCGTAATAACAAACAACTATCAACCAAGAATACTGTACCCAGCTAAACTCTCCTTCATAATTGAAGGCCAAATAAAAACCTTCCATAGCAAAGAAAAATTGAAACAATACATCTTCACCAAACCAGCCCTACAAAAGATTCTTAAAGATGTCCTACACATAGAAAACCAACAAGACCACAATAAAGGCCAAGAAACTGCACCTAAAATGAGAATCCAAGAACCATAGGAAGAACCCAGTTTTCGCAGCCCCCAAGAAGGTGGATAACATGGCAGGAACTCCCAAATAACTCTCAGTTCTATCACTTAATGTTAACGGACTGAACTCTCCAATTAAGCGACATAGACTGTCTAGTTGGATTAAAAAACAAGACCCTTCGTCTATCTGCTGCCTGCAGGAGTCACATCTTGCCCGTAAAAACAAGCACATTTTCAATGTTAAAGGCTGGAACAAAATCTACCAAGCAAACGGCTCTCATAAACAGACGGGAGTTGCAATCCAAGTATCAGATAAAATGGACTTCAAATTAAAATTCGTGAGAAGAGATAAAGAAAGTCGCTACATACTAATGAAAGGATCTCTCTTCAGGAGGATATAACAATTCTAAATATCTATTCGCCAAAAAATGGAGCACCCAAATTTATCAAAGAAACACTACTTTCCCTCAAATCCCATATAGATCCAAAGACATTAATTGTTGGGGATTTTAACACACCACACTCCCCACTAGATAGATCAACTCGGCAAAAACTCAACAGAGAAACCGCAGATCTAAACAGCTGCATAGATCAACTAGACTTAACAGACATCTACTGAACATTTCACCCAGCAGCATCAGAATACACGTTTTTCTCAGCAGCACATGGAACGTTTTCCACAATAGACCAATTTTAGGCCACAAAGCAAACTTGTCTAAATTCAGAAACATTGAAGTTATACCTTGCATCCTCTCTGACCACAAGGGAATAAAATTAAAACTCAACACCAAAAGCCACCAAAGAAAGCCCAGCATCACATGGAGGCTGAACAACACACTGCTGAATCATGAGTGGGTCATGGAAGAGATTAGAAAGGAAATTCAAATGTTCATGCTATTCAACAAAAATGAACACACAAATTACCAGCTCCTCTGGGACACAGCAAAGGCAGTACTCAGAGGCAAGTTTATAGCTCTGAGCTCCTACATCAACAAATTGGAGAGATCGGAAACTAACAATTTAATGACACATCTAAACCTCCTTGAAAAAGAGCAGCAAGATAAACCCCAATCCAGTAGACGGAAAGAAATAATCAAAATTAAATCAGAATTAAATGAATTAGAATCCAAAAAAACTATAGAAAGAATCAACAAAACAAACAGTTGGTTCTTCGAAAAACTAAACAAAATTGACAGACCCTTAGCAAATCTTACCAGAAAAAGAAGAGAGCACACCCAAATTAATAAACTCAGAGATGAGAATGGAAACATCACCACGGAAACAACCAAGATTCAGAACATTATAAGGGAATACTTCTCAAAACTTCATGCTAATAAGTTTGAGAACTTGACAGAAATGGACCTTTTCCTAGCAAATATTGACATGCCAAAACTACACCAAGATGAGTTAAACTATCTTAACAGGCCCATATCAAGCACTGAAATAGAAACAGCAATAAGAGACCTCCCAGCTAAGAAAATTCCAGGACCAGATGGCTTTACAGCAGAATTTTACAAGGCCTTCAAAGCAGAGCTCACACCAATACTCCTCCAACTCTTCAATGAAATTGAAAGAGAAAGCTCACAACCCAACACATTCTATGAAGCCATCATAACCCTCATCCCAAAACCAGGCAGGAACTCATCAAAGAAAGAGGACTATAGACCCATTTCTTTGATGAATATTGATGCAAAACTTCTCAACAAAATTTTGGCCAATCGACTTCAACAATTCATCCAAAAAATCAAACACCACGATCAAACAGGATTCATTTCAGGGATTCAAAACTGGCTCAATATATGCAAATCAATTAATATTATTCATCACATCAACAGGAGCAAGAATAAGAACCACATGGTTATCTCAATAGATTCAGAAAGGGCATTCGACAAGATCCAACACCCTTTCATGATGAAGGTTTTGGAAAAATTAGGAATCCATGGAATATTCCTCAATACAATAAAGGCTGTATATGACAAACCTACAGGCCAGCATTATACTCAATGGTAAAAAACTAAAGCCATTTCCTCTTAACTCAGGAACAAGACAAGGATGCCCACTCTCTCCACTTCTCTTCAATCTAGTATTAGAATGCCTAGCTACAGCAATAAGACAAGATGTAGACATAAAGGGGATCCAAATAGGGAAAGAAGAAATGAAACTCTCCCTCTTTGCAGATGACATGATCTTGTATTTGAGGAATCCCATAGACTCCACTCCCAAATTACTCAAGCTGATTCAAAACTTTGGCAAAGCAGCAGGTTATAAAATTTACCCCGCAAAGTCAATTGCTTTTCTGTATGCCAACAAGGAGAAAAGTGTGGCTGAAATTAGGAAAGCAACTCCATTTGTAATAGCCCCACAAAAAATAAAATACCTAGGAATTAACTTAACTAAACAAGTGAAGGACCTCTATGATGAAAACTTCAAAATGTTGATGAAGGAAATCAACACAGAACTAAAAAATGGCAAATCCTCCCATGCTCCTGGATTGGCAAGATTAACATCGTGAAAATGGCAATACTTCCCAAGGCTATCTACAAATTGAACGCAATACCTATCAAAATTCCAACCTCATTCTTCAAGGAAATAGAAGAGGCAATCCAAAAATTCATATGGAACAATAAAAGACCCCGAATAGCAAAAATGCACCTCAACGGAAAGAACACTGCTGGAGGAATATCAATACCAAATTTCAAACTCTACTATAAAGCCATAGTAATCAAAACAGCTTGGTATTGGCATAAGAACAGACCTCTGGACCAATGGAATACAATTGAAAACCCAGAAATGAACCTAGAGACCTATAACCATCTAATCTTCGAAAAGGGAGCTAAAACAATAGAATGGAAGAAAGACAGCCTCTTCAGTAAATGGTGCTGGCAAAATTGGTTAACTACATGTAGAAAACTAAAGCTAGATCCTTATCTATCACCCTGCACCAGAATCAACTCCAAATGGATCAAAGACCTCGAAGTCAAAGCAGACACTCTGAAAATATTACAGGATGGAATAGGATAAACCCTAGGTCTCCTTGGCTCAGGCCGAAATTTTCTGAATAGAGACCCGGAACACAACAAATCAAAGATCGGTTGGACAAATGGGATTGCATAAGTTGCAGAGTTTCTGCATGGCAAATGACATAGCTAGCAAGAACAATAGAAAGCCCACTGATTGGGAGAGAATCTTTACTAGCCATACAACGGACAAGGGTCTCATATCTAAAATATACTTGGAACTCAAAAAATTAAATCCCCCAACAACAAATCCTCAAAGAAACAACTGACCAATAAATAAGTGGGCGAAAAACTTAAAGAGAATGTTCTCTGAAGAAGAAAGAAGGATGGCCAATAAACACATGAAGAAATGTTCAACATCCCTAGCCATAAAAGTAATGCAAATCAAACATTAAGATATAACCTCACCCCAGTTAGAATGGCAAAAATCAAGAACTCTAACAACAACAGATGCTGGAGGGGATGTGGACAGAAAGGAACCTTACTTCATTGTTGGTGGGAATGTAAACTTGTTCAACCACTTTGGAAAGCAGTATGGAGGTTCCTCAAAAGACTTCACATAGATCTCCCCTATGACCCAGCAATCCCACTTTTGGGCATTTACCCAAATGTTTACAACCAAGACCACACTAAAGCTACCAGCACATCAATGTTTATTGCAGCATTATTTACCATAACTAAGATATGGAACCAATCCAGATGCCCCTCAGTAGATGAATGGATCAAGAAAATTTGGTATATATACACAATGGAATTCTATGCCGCCATCAGAAAGAATGACCTTGCCCCTTTTGTTAGGAGATGGAAAAACTTGGAAAAAATTATATTAAGTGAAGTAAACCAGGCCCAAAGAAACATAGGTCCCATGGTTTCCCTTATTTGCATTATCTAGTATATCTATGAGTCCAGCGGAAAAGGTCAGATAATGTGATATCAGGAAAATGAACCCTTAGATATGTATTTTAATGCTTTATTATATCATGCATGTGTTTCTAATGCATTTATAAGATTATCTCTTTGTTGCTTTGTATGTCCCTCCCCCACAGTGTAACCCCTGCTTTCACTATATTTGATGTCGGTATAACTTGAGGAGGAGATGGGTAAAAACCAGTTGTTTAAAGATACAGGTGGTCCTGTTGCAACAATGAGAAGTACAAGTTGTCATGTCCACAATGAGGTTACAACATCCGTGCGGGGGGGGGGGAAGGTGGGAAGGAGAATGATTGGGATTGGTGGGGAGGGGGGAGGCTGGGAAATGATGTGAAGGGTAAACCAAAGGAGGAGGCTGCAATGCTTGGTAAGAAATGTACGCATTATCCTGCCCATGTAATTGTAACCCCTCTGTACAGTATCTTCACAAATAAAATAAAATAAAATAATAAAAAAAAGAAACATAGTTTGCCTAATTTCCCTCATTTGTTGTAGTAGAATTTGCCTCTAATTCTACAAGTAAACGCAACTGGATGGTAAAAGAGAAAACATTACACTTGGACATGATAAATTTTATGGGATTGTAAACATTTATACAGTGAGATCAAATGAGGATACCCTTTGGAGAGGATCACAAAGGATCAATAGCTGTACGAATATTATCATATAAAATAATGTTCATTAAAATGATCTCCAAGAAATGATTATGAGAGTTTCTTTATTATTTTGCTTTTTCCTTCAGTGTTCTGATGCCATTTTTTTAAATTTCTGCACCTTTGGTCTTAAATGTACGTTTGGATAGGGCAAGGGGGAATACAGAAATGGTGGGACAAAGGCTTAAATGCAGCAGTGCTACTCAATAGACCTTACATTGTAAATGAACTATACAATTTATGTGAGAGGGAGTTTGAAAGGGAAAACTGGGGGAATATGTGTGAAGAGGTGACACTGTTCAAAAAGAAATGTGCTCATCACCTGACTTATGTAATTGTAACCCATCTGTAAATCATCTTTACAAATTAAAAATGGACCTCATAAACAGGAGAGTAGCTATACAAATATTAGATTAAAATGGCTTGAAAATAAAAGTGGTATGAAAGTAAAAAGAGACAAAGAAGGACATTAAATATCGACAAAGAAAACTCTCCATTAGAAGGATATAAAAATTCTAAATATCAATGTCATGAATCCTAGAAAAATTCATCAGAGAAATACTACTTACCCTAAAAACATGCATATATCCAAATAAATTGTTGGTTGCTTCAACAAATCCTGACAGGCCATCCAGGTGAAAACTTAGCAAAATTTTTTTACAGCTAAATAATTGTATTGACAAGTTATACCTAACAGATATCTACAGAGTATTTCACCTACCAGTGTCACAATATATATTCCACTCAGCACCCAAGGAATGTTCTCCAAATTAGATCATATCTTATATCACAAGGAATATCTTTCATAATTCAAAAATAAAAACAAAACTACTCTTTGTATCCTGTCAGACCATGATGGTACCAAATTAGATCTCGACATCAAAAGGCATCACATAACATTCTGAAACCCACAGAGATTGAATAACACATTGTTAAATCATCAGTGAGTCACTGAAGAGATATACAGGAAAGTTGCAACGTTTATGGAATTCAGTGGAAGTGAACACACAAAATATTACCTCCTCTGGGACACAGCAGCAGCACAGACAATACTCAGAGGAATATTTATAGCTTTGAGTATGTACATCAACAAATTAGAACAATCTTAAATCAGCACTAATGATGCACCACTAAGTCTTTGACAGAACAGGAAAAACAAAACCAAAAACCACTAGACAGAAATAATACAAATTAGATTAAAAAATAAATGAATCAGTCTCAAAAAACATACAATCATAATTGACTTTTATCTACTAGTAGCTCAAAAATTCACCCAATGAATGTCAATTTAGCTATTTTCAGAGATAGACTCAACAATCTCAAACCAGTGAACAAAAAAATCTAGAATTCTGACAAGCAACATTCTGTTTGACTTTAAAAATTCTCTGTTGTTATTATTAAGGTGATTTATAGATGGATTCTAATTACAAGGGTCAGGTAATGAGTACACTTCCTTTTGTGAAATGTCTTCAGTTCCCTCACTTGTTCCCAGTCCCACCCTTCTGTCCCCACCCATGTGTTAAATAGTTCACTTTCAGCAATGTTCAATGAACTCCACTGCTGCAATTTTTCACTCTTTTCCCTAAAGCTCTGTGCCCACGCCTCACTTTCCTGAAGACACACAATGAATATTCCAGGCATAAGGTAAAAAAGACAGAATCATCACAAACTATAAACAACTACAAACACAAAACAAAAAAGAAGTTTTCTGTTTCTGTATCTCATAGTTCATTTGAGTATGTATATGTTGTTATATAAATCTAATTGTTTTTTATCATGAAGTCAATTCAGGGATTAAGGTGTAATAAAATAATATTGCTTTCTATTTAGTAATGCTTTTTATTTTAATATTAAATTTGTAACACAATTCAAGTCCTAGTGAAATTTGAAAGTTCATATTTAGATGTTCCAAATGTCTAATAATTCCCTTTTGGCAACCAAAATTAAAAACAGGCATGTTTTATCCTCACGAATGTCATTATTTCATGTGTAAAAAGTAAAATAAATGTAATGTTAATTCAGGGGACATAAGGAATCAAATACTTATGCAATACATCAGTACCATAGATTATGACATCTATTAATAAAATTAATAAAACTTGTTTTAAGTAGATTACTTCAGACATGAACCAAGTGATAATTTTCTTTTCTAAGTGAAGTTATATAGAAATCACAGTCCAAAGATTCCAGAATTCTGTGTGCTTTATACATGTCAATTTACACATATGCTAGGCTCATCTCAAAGTTATTTGAAGATAACTGAGAACAGGATTAGAATAAAAAAATCACGTAAATGGTTAGCTGTATTTTGTGACTAAATAGGTCTCTTTTATATCTCTTTATTTTATTTGAAAAATCTGGAAAATTTTTTTAAGTCACATCAAAAATAATGAGAAATAAAGACCCTTAGCTCCTTAAAAGACAATCAATAAAAAAAGGAAACAACAAAGAAAAAATTGAACCTCATTTTGCACGTGGTCTTTGTATATTGTGGTGCTTTGTTACTGTGGATTATGTGACTCTCCCATGAATCTGGGCTCAAATCACAAGGGCTACAGGAAGAAAATTTCAAAATCTAGAGCAGCTAAAAACCGGTGCAGTTGTTTGTAGGTTTCACTAAAGTCGCAGCTGGATATCAACTGTACAAAGGAAATAATTCTACTTCTCTGCAGGCAAGAACGTGATGGAAATCATAGTGTTATCTTCTTAGATGAAATAAGAACACCACACTTTAAAAGCTGACTAAATGATCAGCCCTTTGAATAACAGTGCCATTTTTAATGCATTCTAGATAATTCAAATCCTTCATCCCTCCACAACCACTAATGACATTCACAAATCATTGCCGAGGGGAATTTCCAGTTCTATTTGATATTTCAAATGGATTAGGAGTAACATAAACAATAATTTCAAGTTGTTGAGAATATTTAATTTAGAATAAGCAAACAAATCAGATTCAACTCCATAGCATAACCTTTAGGAAAAGTGAATTAAGGTATATGGCATGTCCTTTGTAATTTAATTATAGACATTAGGGCAAAATGCCCGAAACACTCTCCAAGTAGGAAAGAGAAGTCTTTGATAAGATCTATTACAGATTACAAGTAATTTTACCTACAATTTCTATTATATGATAGCAAATTTTTTCTGCTAATCAGAGACAAAAATATTTTTAATTATGATATGAAAAATGCATCATCATGAATGAATGAAATCAGGGAGTAGATGGCTCAGTGCTGGTTGGTTCTGTTAAATATTCTCATTATTTTGAATGATCTGGTGTTTTTGTCTGTGTGGAATTATGAATGTATTTAATGTCTGGGCTGGAAAATTTGATTATTAGATCACTGCTGACACCCAATGTCAGGAATCTAACATGAGTCAGAGTGGTAAATATATATGTGTGCGTGTGTGATTGTGTGAGTGCCTCCAAGTTTGTATTTAGAAGGAAGTATCTTATTTCCCTCAGGGTATATACTTAATTCTATTAGTTATACTTCATTAATGACAGCAGATAAAGGTAATTAACATTGTGAGACATATGTTTATGTTCCTATGTTTGTATGAACAAACTAAAAAGTTATATTTTGGGTATGAGTTTTGTGGAAGGTCAGCTGAAAGTATAAATATCTTCAGAAAGATGTCAATAGCAATCATTTCAGTGTAGATCAATTTTAAACAACACTTGGAAGGATATGTAATCATATGTGAAAATGCAACATTTATTGATTTTCAAAAGCTACACTATTCGAGAAATATTTAGTAAAACAAGTTAAATTATGGAAAGATAAAAGTAATGTGATTATTTATTGCATACAGTTTTATATTTTAGTTTCGTCAAGTAAAAATGACATTTATTTCTACTGTATAGGAAGGTAAACCCTAAATATTACAGTTTGGCAGCTCCTCCTTCTGGAGTATGGATAATATACTCCTGATATTTTTAAGCCACTTACTTTAAAATATTTTAACAGCCCAATGGCTGACAAAATGCAAAGTTTTGATTTAAATATCACAAATTCTGATAGAAAAGATTCACAAGGTTTTATTATTTGAATTTTATTCTCCAAGTCTTCGGGTTTTAAATGGGAATTGAATTGAGGTTCAACTCTCTATTGAACTATCATAATTAATTTATTTTATTTTATTTTATTTTTAATTCAATTTTATTTTATTTGAGAACATACTGTACAGAGGGGCTACAATTACATGGGCAGGATAATGCATACATTTCTTACCAAGCATTGCAGCCTCCTCCTTTGTTTACCCTTCACCACCCTTCCCAGCCTCCCCCCTCCCCCCACCCAATTATACCCCCCTCCCCCCCCACACCGACATTGTAAAGTTGGTTTTGACATGACATTTTGTAATTCTCAGTGTTGCAACAGGTCCACCTGAATCCTTAAACGACTTGTTGGTCCCCATCTCCTCCACATGTTATACTGACATCAAATATAGTGAAAGCAGGGGTTACACTGTGGGGGAGGGACATACAAAGCAACAAAGAGATAATCTTATAAATGCGTTAGAAACACATGCATGAAAGAAACGAAAACATTAAAATACATATTTAAGGGTTAATTTTCCTAACATCACATTATCTGACCTTTTCCGATTGACTCATACCCATACTAGATATTGCAAATAAGGGAAACCATGGGACCTATGCTTCTTTGGGCCTGGCTTACTTCACTTAATATAATTTTTTCCAAGTTTTTCCATTTCCTAACAAATGGTGCAATGTCATTCTTTCTGATGGCGGCATAGAATTCCATTGTGTATATATACCACATTTTCTTGATCCATTCATCTACTGAGGGGCATCAGGGGCATCTTAGCTATGGTAAATAATGCTGCAATAAACATAGTTGTGCTGGTAGCTTTAGTGTGGTCTTGTTTGTAAACATTTGGGTAAATGCCCAAAAGTGGGATTGCTGGATCATAGGGGAGATCTATGTGAAGTCTTTTGAGGAACCTCCATACTGCTTTCCAAAGTGGTTGAACAAGTTTACATTCCCACCAACAATGAAGTAAGGTTCCTTTCTGTCCACATCCCCTCCAGCATCTGTTGTTGTTAGAGTTCTTGATTTTTGCCATTCTAACTGGAGTGAGGTGATATCTCAATGTTGTTTTGATTTGCATTTTTTTATGGCTAGGGATGTTGAACATTTCTTCATGTATCTATTGGCCATCCTTCTTTCTTCTTCAGAGAAGCTTCTCTTTAAGTCTTTCGCCCATTTATTTATTGGGCAGTTGTTTCTTTGAGGATTTGTTGTTGGGGGATTTAATTTTTTGAGTTCCAAGTATATTTTAGATATGAGACCCTTGTCCGTTGTATGGCTAGTAAAGATCTTCTCCCAATCGGTGGGCTTTCTATTGATCTTGCTAGCTATGTCATTTGCCCTGCAGAAACTCTGCAACCGTATGCAATCCCATTTGTCCAAACTTTCTTTGATTTGTTGTGCTTCCGGGTCTCTATTCAGAAAATTTCGGCCTGAGCCAAGGAGACCTAAGGTTTCTCCTATTCCATCCTGTAATGTTTTCAGAGTGTCTGCTTTGAGTTCAAGGTCTTTGATCCATTTGGAGTTGATTCTGGTGCAGGGTGATATATAAGGATCTAGCTTTAGTTTTCTACATGTAGTTAACCAATTTTGCCAGCACCATTTACTGAAGAGGCTGTCTTTCTTCCATTCTATTGTTTTAGCTTCCTTATCGAAGATTAGATGGCTATAGGTCTGTAGGTTCATTTCTGGGTTTTCAATTCTATTCCATTGGTCCAGAGGTCAGTTCTTATGCCAATACCAAGCTGTTTTGATTACTATGGCTTTATAGTAGAGTTTGAAATTTGGTATTGATATTCCTCCAGCAGTGTTCTTTCCGTTGAGGCGCGTTTTTGCTATTCGGGGTCTTTTATTGTTCCATATGAATTTTTGGATTGCCTCTTCTATTTCCTTGAAGAATGAGGGTGGAATTTTGATAGGTATCGCGTTGAATTTGTAGATAGCCTTGGGAAGTATTGCCATTTTCACGATGTTAATCTTGCCAATCCAGGAGCATGGGAGGTTTTGCCATTTTTTAAGTTCTGTGTTGATTTCCTTTTTCAAGATTTTAAAGTTTTCATCATAGAGGTCCTTCACTTCTTTGGTTAAGTTAATTCCTAGGTATTTTATTTTTTGTGGGGCTATTACAAATGGAGTTGCTTTCCTAATTTCTGCCACACTTTTCTCATTGTTGGCATATAGACAAGCCATTGATTTTGGGGGTTGATTTTATAACCTGCTACTTTGCCAAAGTTTTGAATCAGCTTGAGTAATTTGGGAGTGGAGTCTATGGGATTCTTCAAATACAAGATCATGTCATCTGCAAAGAGGGAGAGTTTTATTTCTTCTTTCCCTATTTAGATCCCCTTTATGTCTGCATCTTGTCTTATTGCTGTAGCTAGGCATTCTAATACTAGATTGAAGAGAAGTGGAGAGAGTGGGCATCCTTGCCTTGTTCCTGAGTTAAGAGGAAATGGCTTTAGTTTTTCACCATTGAGTATAATGCTGGCCTGTAGGTTTGTCATATACAGCATTTATGTTATTGAGGAATTATCCATGGATTCCTAATTTTTCCAGAACCTTCATCATAAAGGGGTGTTGGATATTGTCAAATGCTTTTTCTGCATCTATTGTGATAACCATGTGGTTCTTATTCTTGCTCCTGTTGATGTGATGAATAATATTAATTGATTTGGGTATATTAAACCAGCTTTGCATCCCTGAAATGAATCCTGTTTGATCATGATGAATGATTTTTTGGATGAATTGTTGAAGTCGAATGGCCAAAATTTTGTGGAGATGTTTTGCATCAATGTTCATCAAAGAAATGGGTCTATAGCTCTCTTTCTTTGATGAGTCCCTGCCTGGTTTTGGGATGAGGGTTATGATGGCTTCATAGAATGTGTTGGGTAGTGAGCTTTCTCTTTCAATTTTATTGAAGAGTTTGAGGAGTATTGGTGTGAGCTCTGCTTTGAATGCCTTGTAAAATTCCGCTGTAAAACCATCTGGTCCTGGACTTTTCTTAGCGGGGATGTCTCTTATTGCTGTTTCTATTTCAATGTTTGATATGGGACTGTTAAGCTGGTTTTACTCATATTGGTTTAGTTTTGGCATGTCAATATTTGCTAGGAAAAGGTCCATTTCTGTCAAGTTCTCGAACTTATTAGCATAAAGTTTTGAGAAGTATTCCTTTATAATGTTCTGAATCTTGGTTGTTTCCGTGGTGATGTTTCCATTCTCATCTCTGAGTTTATTAATTTGGGTGTGTTCTCTCCTTTTTCTGATAAGGTTTGCTTAGGGTCTGTCAATTTTGTTAAGTTTTCCGAAGAACCAACTCTTTGTTTTGTTGATTCTTTCTATAGTTTTTTGGATTCTAATTCATTTAATTCTGATTTAATTTTGATTATTTCTTTCCGTCTACTGGATTGGGGTTTATCTTGCTGCTCTTTTTCAAGGAGGTTTAGATGTGTCATTAAATTGTTAGTTTCTGATCTCTCCAATTTGTTGATGTAGGAGCTCAGAGCTATAAACTTGCCTCTGAGTACTGCCTTTGCTATGTCCCAGAGGAGCTGGTAATTTGTGTGTTCATTTTTGTTGAATAGCATGAACTTTTGAATTTCCTTTCTAATCTCTTCCATGACCCACTCATGATTCAGCAGTGTGTTGTTCAGCCTCCTGTGATACCGGACTTTCTTTGGTGGCTTTTGGTGTTGAGTTCTAATTTTATTCCCTTGTAGTCAGAGAGAATGCAAGGTATAACTTCAATGTTTCTGAATTTAGACAAGTTTGCTTTGTGGCCTAAAATGTGGTCTATTTTAGAAAAAGTTCCATGTGCTGCTGAGAAGAACGTGTATTCTGATTCTGCTGGGTGAAATGTTCGGTAAATGTCTGTTAAGTCTAGTTGATCTATGCAGCTGTTTAGATCTGCGGTGTCTCTGTTGAGTTTTTGCCGAGTTGATCTATCTAGTGGGGAGTGTGGTGTGTTAAAATCCCCAACAATTAATGTCTTTGGATCTATATGGGATTTGAGGGAAAGTAGTGTTTCTTTGATAAATTTGGGTGCTCCATTGTTTGGCGAATAGATATTTAGAATTGTAATATCCTCCTGAAGGAGAGATCCTTTAATTAGTATGTAGCGACCTTCTTTATCTCTTCTCACGAATTTTAATTTGAAGTCTATTTTATCTGATATTAGGATTGCAACTCCCGCCTGTTTATGAGGGCCATTAGCTTGGTAGATTTTGTTCCAGCCTTTAACATTGAAAATGGGTTTGTTTTCACGGGCAAGATGTGACTCCTGCAGGCAGCAGATAGAAGGGTCTTGTTTTTTAATCCAACTAGACAATCTATGTCGCTTAATTGGAGAGTTCAGTCCGTTAACGTTAAGAGATAGGACTGAGAGGTATTTGGGAGTTCCTGCCATGTTATCCACCTTCTTGGGGGCTGCGAAAACTGGGTTCTTCCTATGGTTCTTGGATTCTCAGTTTGGGTGCAGTTTCTTGGCCTTTGTTGCGGTCTTGTTGGTTTTCTATGTGTAGGACATCTTTAAGAATCTTTTGTAGGGCTGGTTTGGTGGAGATGTATTGTTTCAATTTTTCTTTGCTATGGAAGGTTTTTATTTGGCCTTCAATTATGAAGAATAGTTTAGCTGGGTACAGTATTCTTGGTTGATGTTTGTTTTTAAGGCATGGCATACGTCATTCCAGGCTCTTCTTGCTTTGATTGTGTCTGCTGAGAAATCTGAGGTAATTCTAATTGGTTTCCCTTTATAGTTGATTACCCTTTTCTCCTTGACAGCTTTAAGGATCTTTTCCTTTGTCTGGGTTGATCCTGTGTGGATTATAATGTGATGGTGGGATGTCCTATTCTGGTCTGGTCTATTTGGGGTTCTAAAAGCTTCTTGTATCTGAATAGGCCTATCTTTTTGTATGTTTGGGAAGTTCTCTGCTAGGATCCTGTTAAACAAATTTCCTAGACCATTAACTTCTGTTTCTAGGTGCTCCTCTACACCCATTATCCTTAGATTGGGCCTTCTGATGGATAGACCTATCATATTTCTTGGACTTGTCTTGGATGGTTGTATGTTCTTTCTCTATAATATCTAGGCTGTCTTCAATCCCTGATATTCGATCTTCTGCATGGTCTAACCTGCTGTCAAGACTCTCTACTTTGTTTTTTATCTCTTTTCCTTCTAATTGATCAGCTTTGATGGCTTCAAGTTCTTTGTTGAACCTCTGTTTTAGGTCTTGTATGAATTTCTTTACTTCCTTAATTTGGTGTTCAGTGTTTGTTCTCAAATCACTTAGTTGATTGGTTATGGTTTCTTTGGACTCCCATTCCTTCAGTTGGGTTCCATTCAGCATTCCCTTTGTGGTCTCCCTGACTTCCTTCAGCTCTTTGTGAATGGATTCCATGAATGCCTTTAGTGATCTTTGTGTATTCCCTACCTTGTCTCTCAATTCCTGAATTACTCTTTGATTAGCTTCCTCCCATCTGTGGGATTCCTGCAATTCTCTTTCTTCCCTTCGTGGGATTCCTGCAGTTCTCTTTGAGTGTTCTCTGCCTGCTCATGCCATTCCTCCCTTTCTCTTTGAGTATTCTCAAGTTGTTCACGCAAATCCTGTATCAGTTTTTGATACAGGATTATGATATTTCTGTATAAACTTATACGCTTATGATATTTCTGTATAAACTTCTGGGATGCCTCCTCTCTCTCCCTATCACGCTCATACAGAGTCCTTTGTACATTGTCAAACTTCTCATTTATCATGTTTGCTATTAGTGTTTGTAGAGCTATTTGGGAACTCTCCTCTGGATTATTCTTTATCTGTTCTAATCCCTGATTATCAAGATTGGGAATTGAGATACCCGAATTTGCCATTTTTCTTGTGTTTTTCCGGCTTACTCGGCCGATTTGAGATGAAGATTGCACCAGTTTTGTGCTAGAACTCTATCTTAAGGCAACCATCAACCAAAGTTTGGGTTGTACAGTCAATAGTCTACAGATACAA
The DNA here is from genome assembly GCF_024711535.1 of Dipodomys merriami. NCBI lineage: Eukaryota > Metazoa > Chordata > Mammalia > Rodentia > Heteromyidae > Dipodomys > Dipodomys merriami. The sequence goes on along the minus strand of NW_027205115.1, from coordinate 1,014,050 downwards.
TCTAGTTCAACAGATACATCTATTCAACATCAAACAACTATATGTTAAAGGACTTCGAACCGCAGAAAAGAATTTGGAAAACCAGAAATTATTAGGATTAGGGAGAAATGTGGGTAAAAAATAGGAATTGATTGGTGTGGGGAGGGTCAGGGAGAGTTAAATATGTCCTAATCACAATGCAGGAAATGGGTTGGGTAGGATGCAAGAATAGAGAGAGAGAAAAAGAAGAGACGGAAAGGGGAATGAAGAGAGACCAGAAAAAAAATAGAAACGTAAAAATTAATGTTATTATAGATGTTAAAAGACCGTCTATTTAGAGAGGAATGTGAATATGTTCATAGAAGGGGAGGGACATAGAGCAGATGTGAAAAACATTAAGGATGGGAAAGGGAGAAAAAAAGATCAGAAGTTCAGTAGAGCTAGACAAAAAACAAAAAGATAATTAAGAAAGAAAGAAAAAGAGAAAGAAGACAAGAAAAGAAAGGAAAACGCTCATTCACATATTCCTACAATAAAAATTATAAGATGAGAAAAAAAAATTACTGGAAAACAATTATTTTTTCAGAAGAGGCAAAAATTAAAGATTAATAAAAGTTTTAGAAGGGAAAAAGTTTATATTTATATACATATATATATATATATATATGGTAACAAAAAACAAGCAAAAAAAAAAAAAGAAGAAGAAGAAATAAAAAGAAAAAAAAGTCTTTTGATTTTTTTTTTTGGGTGGGAGGAGTGGGAAGAATCCTGTATCTCCCTTTTGTCTCTAACCAGTCTCTTGTTGGAGTCTCTGGTCAGCTTGAGGTTCTGTGGCTTGATTGGTTTCTTAAGTCGGTTGGTTGGAAGAGGCAGAAAAATGCTCTGCTTTACCCAAGATTTTGAGATCCCCCTCTCATGTTAGTTTGCTGGGAGGGTAATCTGCTTTGAGAATCACAAAAGAGGGGGATGTGGTGATGAGGCTAGGTTCTGGGTAGAGTTGAGGCCTTTCAACAAACAGTAGCTTTTCCCTGGGGCTATTTTGTGATAAAGCTCACAGCGCCCAGCCTGGAGCCATTCTCAGGGTTTCTGTTTTTCAATTGATTGTGGTGGCTGCTAGAGGGAGGGTAACTAGAGCCTCTGGCTCTAGTTACCCAGTGAGGCAAGGCACTCCAATGGCTGGCGCCTGAGCTGGGTGACTTTTCCCTGGATGGTGCTGAGTCTGGCAGGTCACTTCGCCGTTAAGTTCTTGTGACCTGCTAAATGACTCGTTTTATTCCAAGGCCTGAGCTGGAGCTAGCAGCTCCTCCGAGCTTTGTCGGTATCCAAGATGGAGATCACCGGTGCCGGGGGGGGGGGGGGGAGTGGCCTTCCCTCCTCTGCTCCCTGAGCAGGAGTGAGGACGTCGGGCTTGTACTCACGCCGTCTTGGATCCTGGGTCGTCTCTGGTCTGCAAACCACAGGATGAAGATGTCTGCTCCTTGCGGTTCTTGTTGGTGTTGAGTAGAATCCGCTCGTCCGCTGCGTCTGGCTCCTTCATCAGGGACTCTCCATGTGAGCACTCAATTATGGCCCCCTGCATTCTGTGCCGCGACCCTGCCGCCCCTGCCGCGGTGGCTGCTGGTGAGAGCTCAGATGTGTCTTTTTGCCTTCGCTTCCCCTCTCTTCTCTAAGTCTCTGTCCTGTGATGGCACACTTGGTGTGATTCTCTGGCTTAGGACTGTTTACTGGAACTCTAAAACTGCTTTCTATGCAAGAGCTTGTTCAGATTCCAGCTTGTCCTCCGCCATCTTCCCGGAACTCCAACCTATTTTTCTTTGAATCTGTCTTTCTTCACTTAATATAAGTTTGTTCCACGTCTTTCCATTTCCTTATGAATGGTGTAATATCATTCTTTCTGGATCAATAGAATCGCATCATACTGAAGAGTTTCTACATGGCAACGGAAAAAGTAAGCATGATATATAGAAAGAGAACAGAATAGAAGAAGATTTTTATTAGCTAAGCTTTAGACAAATGTTTTAATAACTAACCCATATTTAGAGATCAAAAAGTTGAACCCAACAAAAATCAACCCTCAAATAAACAAGAACTCAATTAATATATGGGATAAAGACTTAAAGATAACTTCTTAGAAGAAGTAAGAATGACCAATATCTGCATCTCTCTGCATAAAAGAAATGCAAATCCAAACAACACTGAGATTCATCTCACCCTTCTTACGATGCCATTATGAAAAAAGGAAAAATCACAGATACTGATAGGGATGTGGCCCAAAGGAAACTCTATTACACTGTTGGTGGGAATGTAATCTTGCTCAATCACTTTGGAAAACAGTATGGAAATTGCTCACAGAACTCAATAGAGAGATACCCACCTATGATCCAGCAATTCCACTTATGGTCATTTTTCCAATAGAGCAGAAACAAGGCCACTCTGAAGTTACCAGCATAATCATGTTTATTATCGCATTATTTTCTGTAGCCAACATATGGAATCAGCCCAGATGCCTCTCATTGTAAAAAGAGATCAAGAAATATATATGTATATATATATATATACATATATATTCCTTGATATATATATATACATATATATATATAATTTTATTGGTCCCAATTTACAAGTATATATGTACGTATATAAATGTATGTATACAAACATATATGCATATATATATGTACAAACATATAAATACATACATAATGGAATTCTGTTCATTCATCAGAAAGAATTACATTGCACCATTCTAAAGGAAAAATGAAACACTTAGAAATAATATTAAGTGTATAAAGCAGACCCAGAGAAACTTACTTTGCATGACTTTCCTCACTTGTGGTAGATAGGAGTGTCTATAAATGTAAAAGTAAACACATTGGATGGTATGCAAGGAGGTACAAATGAATTAGCTGAAGTGTCAGAGTCCATGGAGAGTGAAAATACTATAATTCTCTTAAAAGGCTAAGTGAAAACCAACAAAATGAATACCAGTAAATGTGTAGTGAAAGAGAGGATAGTGGTGGGCAATGTGAGAGGGGTAGGAAATTGAAGGGGAAATGGATAGAATACAGGCAAGAATCCATTGTATGCTTCCCAGAATTGAAATGTACAAAGCACGGGGTAGTTTGAAATGAGGTTGAAGACGTTGAATTGGTGACACAATTCCAGGTGCATTGTATACCTAAACTGCTTTGTTAAATGGCAAGAAATTCCATAATATGATATTGAGATACATAAGGATTGGATGAGAGTGTTGAAAGGGGTGACACTGATCAAGATGCACTGTATCCATATACTGTTTCAGTGAATAGCAACAGCTTTGTACAACTAAAGAAAATAAAAATATTCAAAAAATTAATTATGAGGTTCAGGAGCCTGGGAAACTGATAGGAGTCTATGGCGGTAGAAAAGATGACTAGGAGAAGATGGCGGAGGAGAAGCTGGAATCAGAATAAGCTCTCCCATAGAAAGCAGTTTTAGAGTTCCAGTGAACAGTCCTAAGCCAGAGAATCACACCAAGTGTGCCATCACAGGACAGAGAGTTAGACAAGAGAGGGGAAGCCAAGGAAACACATCAGCTGCCGCTGCGGCGGCAGGGTCACGGCGGTGACAACCGCAGCGAGGTCGTACCTGAGACACAGAGAGTCCGGGACGAAGGAGCCAGACGCAGCGGACGAGCGGATTCTAATCAACACCAACAAGAACCGACAAGGAGCAGACAGACATCTTCATCCTGCTGTTTGCAGACCAGAGACGACCCAGGATCCAAGACTCGGCGTGAGTACAAGCCCGACATCCTCACTCCTTCTCAGGGAGCAGAGGAGGGAAGGCCACCCCTCCCCCCCCCAGCACCGGTGATCTCCATCTTGGATACCGACAAAGCTCGGAAGAGCTGCTAGCTCCAGCTCAGGCCTTGGAATAAAACGAGTGATTTAGCAGGTCACAAGAACTTAACGGCGAAGTGACCTGCCAGACTCAGCACCATCCAGAGAAAAGTCACCCAGCTCAGGCACCAGCCATTGGAGCGCCTTGCCTCACTGGGTAACCAGAGCCAGAGGCTGCCCCTCCCTCTAGCAGCCACCACAATCAATTGAGAAACAGAAACCCTGAGAATGGCTCCAGGCTGGGCGCTGTGAGCTTTATCACAAAATAGCCCCAGGGAAAAGCTACTGTTTGTTGAAAGGCCTCAACTCTACCCAGAACCTAGCCTCATCACCGCATCCCCCTCTTTTGTGATTCTCAAAGCAGATCACCCTCCCAGAAAACTAACCTGGGAGGGGGATCTCAAAATCTTGGGTAAAGCAGAGCATTTTTCTGCCTCTTCCAACCAACCGACTTAAGAAACCAATCAAGCCACAGGACCTCAAGCTGACCAGAGACTCCAACAAGAGATTGGTTACAGACAAAAGGGAGATACAGGATTCTTCCCAATCCTACCCCCCAAAAAAAAATCAAAAGACTTTTTTCTTTTTTTTTTCTTCTTCTTCTTTTCTTTTTTTTGCTTGTTTTTGTTTTTTGTTACCATATACATATATTTTTTCCCTTCTAAAACTTTTATTAATCTTTAATTTTTGCCTTTTCTGAAAAAATAATTGTTTTCCAGTAACTTTTTTTTTTCTCATCTCATAATTTTTATTTTAGGAATATGTAAATGAGCGTTTTCCTTTCTTTTCTTGTCTTCTTTCTCTTTTTCTTTCTTTCTTAATTACTTTTTGTTTTTTGTCTAGCTCTACTGAACTTCTGATCTTTTCTTCTCCCTTTCCCATCCTTAAAGTTTTTCACATCTCCTCTATGTCCCTCCCCTTCTCTGAATATATTCACATTCCTCTCTAAATAGACGGTCTTTTAACCTCTATAATAACATTAATTTTTACGTTTCTATTTTTTTTCTGGTCTCTCTTCATTCCCCTTTCCGTCTCTTCTTTTTCTCTCTCTCTGTACTTGCATCCTACCCAACCCATTTCCTGCATTTTGATTAGGACATAGTTAACTCTCCCTGTGCCTCCCCACACCAATCTATTCCTATTTTTTACCCACATCTCTCCCTAATCCTAATAATTTCTGGTTTTCCAAATTCTTTTCTGCGGTTCGAAGTCCTTTAACATATAGTTGTTTGATGTTGAATAGATGTATCTGTTGAACTAGATTGTATCTGTAGACTATTGACTGTACAACCCAAACTTTGGATGATGGTTGCCTTAAGATAGAGTTCTAGCACAAAACTGGTGCAATCTTGATCTCAAATGGGCCGAGTAAGCCAGAAAAACACAAGAAAAATGGCAAATTCGGGTATCTCAATTCCCAATCTTGATAATAGGGATTAGAGCAGATAAAGAATAATCCAGAGGAGAGTTCCCAAATAGCTCTACAAACACTAATAGCAAACATGATAAATGAGAAGTTTGACAATGTACAAAGGACTCTGTATGAGCGTGATAGGGAGAGAGAGGAGGCATCCCAGAAGTTTATACAGGAATATCATAAGCGTGAGGAAGCTACTCAAAAACTGATAAAGGATTTGCTTGAACAACTTGAGAATTCTCAAAGAGAAAGGGAGGAATGGCATGAGCAGGCAGAGAACACTCAAAGAGAACTGCAGGAATCCCACGAACGGGAAGAAAGAGAACTGCAGGAATCCCACAGACGGGAGGAAGCTAATCAAAGAGTAATTAAGGAATTGAGAGACTAGGTAGAGAATACACAAAGATCACTAAAGGCATTCATGGAATCATTAACAAAGAGCTGAAGGAAGTCAGGGAGACCACAAAGGGAATGCTGAATGGAAAACAACAGAAGGAATGGGAATCCAAAGAAACCATAACCAATCAACTAAGTGATTTGAGAACAAACACTGAACACCAAATTAAGGAAGTAAAGAAATTCATACAAGACCTAAAACAGAGTTTCAACAAAGAACTTGAAGCCATCAAAGCTGAACAATTAGAAGGAAAAGAGATAAAAAACAAAGTAGAGAGTCTTGACAGCAGGTTAGACCATGAAGAAGATCGAATCTCAGGGATTGAAGACAGCCTAGATATTACAGAGAAAGAACATACAACCATCCAAGACAAGTCCAAGAAATATGATAGGTCTAACTAACACCTGGAAGACACCATCAGAAGGCCCAATCTAAGGATAATGGGTGTAGAGGAGCACCTTAGAAACAGAAGTTAATGGTCTAGGAAATTTGTTTAATAGGATCCTAGCAGAGAACTTCCCAAACTTACAAAAAGATAGGCCTATACATATACAAGAAGCTTTTAAAACCCCAAATAGATCAGACCAGAATAGGATATCCCACCGTCACATTATAATCCACACAGGATCAACCCAGACCAAGGAAAAGATCCTTAAAGCTGTCAAGGAGAAAAGGGTAATCACCTATAAAGGGAAACCAATTAGAATTACCTCAGATTTCTCAGCAGAGACAATCAAAGCAAGAAGAGCCTGGAATTACGTAAGCCATGCCCTAAAAACAAACAACTATCAACCAAGAATACTGTACCCAGCTAAACTCTCCTTCATAACTGAAGGCCAAATAAAAACCTTCCATAGCAAAGAAAAATTGAAACAATACATCTCCACCAAACCAGCCCTACAAAAGATTCTTAAAGATGTCCTACACATAGAAAACCAACAAGACCGCAACAAAGGCCAAGAAACTGCACCCAAACTGAGAATCCAAGAACCTTAGGAAGAACCCAGTTTTCGCAGCCCCCAAGAAGGTGGATAACATGGCAGGAACTCCCAAATACCTTCAGTCCTATCTCTTAACGTTAACGCACTGAACTCTCCAATTAAGCGACATAGACTGTCTAGTTGGATTAAAAAACAAGACCCTTCTATCGGCTGCCTGCAGGAGTCACATCTTGCCCATAAAAACAAACACATTTTCAATGTTAAAGGCTGGAACAAAATCTACCAAGCAAACGGCCCTCATAAACAGGCGGGAGTTGCAATCCTAATATCAGATAAAATAGACTTCAAATTAAAATTTGTGAAAAGAGATAAAACCAAAATCAGAGTATGCTAATTTCGCTGATAAAACACATAAGAAAATTGTTACAATTAATATAACATAAAGACTAATATTAATAGCATTATAATTACTAGTATTCACATTATATAATATATTGACATCTCTTGGTTACTTGAATTTTTAGAATATTTATAACTAAATGTAAATTGTTTGCAAATAATTATTTGATGATGGATGTAAAATGAGAAAAATATTTGCATACATTTTTACTACAGATGCAAACAGATTCACCTGGTTATTTCTGAACCGTCATTTGTTGGTTTCATTCATGCATTGGGAACATGCAGAGAAATGAAAATTGCAAACTTGCATGTACTAAAGGGTTAATTACAAGTTTATGTTGGGCTAAATAGCACATTTTATGAATTAAATTGTTTTTGTCCCTTCCTTCCTCCCTCCCTTCCTTCATTTCTTTGTGCCTTAATTCCTTAATTCCTTCCTTTTTTCCTTCCTTCCTTCTTTTCTTCTTTCCTTCCTCCCTCCTTCCCTTCATCCCTACTCCTCTCTCTCTTTCTCTCTTCCTTCCTTTCTTTCCTTCTTTCTTTCATTCTTTTTCTTCCTTTCTTCCTTTCTTTCTTTTACTCAGACTATCTCTTATGGCTATAGAAAAAATACCAACTCTTATACTCCAAGATATTATGAGTAATTATAAATATACTATATTAACATTAATTTTAATAACCTAAGTTATATCTTAAGACAAATGATAATAAAAACAACTTCACAAAATTTCAGGATATGTAACAAATATTACTTTCCATGATGTTGTTTATTTCTTTAAACTAAAATAACAATTTATACATAATATTGTATGTGTGTTGTTCTTGTGATTTGAACTCCAGACCTATCCCTTGATTTTTTACTTAGTATGGACATTGCTCTAACATTTGAGCCACAACTCCACTTCTGGCTTTGTGTGTGTGTGCATGTGTTCTGATGTGTATGTGATTAATTGAGATGTGACTCACAAACTCTTGGCAAGTCTGGACTTTTTTATTTTTATTTTTTTTACTGTGAAAATACTGTACAGAGGGGTTATAATTACATGAGCAAGGTAATGAGTACATTTCTTATCAAGCATTGTTGCCTCCTCCTTTGTTTCCCCCTCCCAAACCTTCCCATTTACCCCTCCTCCGCCCCTCACCCGGCCAAAGTTGTAAAGTTCATTTTACAATATAACGACGTTTACACCTCATAGTTTTAATGGGTCCACCTTTATCCTTATTTAAACCATTTGTTTTTCCCTTCCACTCCACAAATTGTACCAACATCAAATACAATGAAAGAAGTGGATGAGGGACATATCTGAGACAAGCAGCAAAGGTCAGATAAGTTGATGTTAGGTGAAATGGACCCCAAAATAAGTATTCAAATGTTTTTTTTCTTGTAATTGTTTCTAACATATTTATAAGATGATATCATTGTTGTCAAGGCTGGCTTTGAACCCCAGCTTCCTGAGTAGTGAGGATCACAAGCTTGAGATACCCATATTCAGCACTGATATAATATATGTAAGAATAAAATAAATTTGTTATTATTTGAATTCTAGAGGCTCAATTTAACCAATTAATATTTAGATATTTATTTAGTTAGTGAATCTGAACCTGCAGTGTGAAAAAACGTTTTCATTTTTATGAAAAATATACACTCAAAGGTTTAAATGACAGAATCTTTGCACAAATTGAAATACTCTAATATTCAAAAGTGATGAAGGGATCGTTAATCAAATTTCTCATGTAAGCTAAAAGCAATAGGCTCTGTTAGGGTGAATGAAGTAATTTTTCATTAAATTAAATATTATCTACTCTGGTCACATAATTTTCTCTTCTTTTAAACCAAAACTTTTTTGGCATAAAATATAGATTCATACATTTTTGGAGTATATAAACATCTTAATTACTAGTTATTTATTTCTGAGGTTTGAGTACCGAGACATTTCAGAGAAACACTGAATTTCATGTATTTTATGTCAACAGTGATTTTTAGAAATTGAATCGGTCTCCATATGAAATAGAGCAAGATATTCCATTACATGCAATTATTCCTATAGACTTGAATATAACTTATTTTTGAATGGTAGGAAATTCATATTATTCCTACTCTATGGAATGATTAAGAAATAAATGATTGTGATAGTATTTATTTTTCCTTCAACTAGAAAGAAAGAATCTAACTATAGATGACAAAAACTTGAATAGAAATGTCATAAAATTATGAAAAATTAAAGTCATTATGAGTTAGATGAAATCGTCATTTTTGAAGGTCACCAAATGAAATCTCTGAAGCTTCCTTATCTGTTAAATAAAATGTATTTGCACTCAAAATGTTTCTCCAGCAATGGTATAACCAAACCACCTCCATGCCAAATAGCTTCTTTGATTAATTCAAGTAAATATTTAGGAACAGAAGTTATCACAATGTATAGAAATATCTACCCACCACTCTAGAAATTGAATCTGAAATCATAAAGGATTGAGATTAATAATTAGCTTTCACTAAGTTGCCATAAAGAGGTGAAACCTTTCATGTGGGCATAGTTGTAGAGATTTGGTCGCTGAGAACTTGTGATCAAAGGTGTTCAGATCAAAGTCCTTTCCTCCTCTTCCTTCTTTTTCTTCTCTGTCTCCTTCTCCTCCTTCTTTTCCTTCTCCTTCTCTTCCTCCCTCTTCCTCCTTCGCCCTCTCCCACTCCTATTCTTGTCGTTCACGAATACACATATTCCAACACATATTCCTGACATGGGGTACTGTGCCACCACCAACCCATGTCAATGAGGATAAGAAACATAATCTGAAATGTATAAAATCAGAAGTCAAGTTTAATCTTTCCCCCTTTTAAGTTAATTTTATAAAGTATTTTTTCATATTAATAGAAGACTGTCACAGCATGCTCTCATTTATTATAGGGATAAGATTTACTGGAAAAAATCTAACCAACCTCACCCTAATGAAATGATTGATTAAATTAATATTATATTAGGACAAATCTACTTTAAAATATCAGATATAGTTCAATACAAGGCAAAATATCACCTCTATGATTTCGTATAAAAGACAGCAGCGTACAATGTGTTCCTCAAGGAAATTGACCTATAATTGTCAGTATTGTCAATTTCATAAATGATTTAAGAAGACTATAGAACAAATTTCAACTCAAACTGCATGATATAATATATACTTTGTTCCCTGTATACCATCTTTGTCTGGTTCCCAAAATGACTTGTATTTTATCATATTTTTAATTAACTTTAAGTAGTTGTGTGGGACTTGCTGTTTGACAAAGCAGTATATTAACAGTGTATAGTGAGTTTTTTTTTCTTTTTCCTCTCCTGAGGTTTGAACTCTGGGTCTGGGGGCTGTCCCCGAGCTCCTTTGGATGAATGCTAGAACTCTATCACTTGAGGCACAGCAGCACTTTCTGATTTTTCTGAGATTTAATTGGAAATAAGAATATCACAGACTTTCTTTCCTGGGCTGGCTTCAAACCTCAATTTTCTGCCTCCTGATTATCTAGGATTACAGCCGTGAGCCGCTAGTGCCTGGCTTAATAAAATGCACCTTTTTGTTTGCCTAGTCCTGGGGCTTGAATTCATGCCTTGGCAACGTCCTTGAGTTTTTTTTCCTCATGGTAGTACTCTATGACTTGTGTGATAGTGCCAATTCCTGCTTTTTTGTTTATGTAGTACTGAGAAATCAAACCCAGGGCTTCACACATGCAAGTCAAGCATCTACCACTAAGCCACATTCCATGGCCAATACAATGCATCTTATGATCAATATCCCTCATCCTTCTCAATCCTATCTCATAGCTCAATTTACATGAATTTGTAGAATACTCAGTCTCTTAATGTCATATATAGGCACTCAGAGGACATATCACAGATCATATTTTCTTGATAGTCTTATTCATCAGTGTACTAAAGTTGTGCATTATAGAATTCTGTGATTTTAAATTCTAAATTATCACTCAGATTAACCCACTAGTATTCTAAAAAATTTCCTAAGGTTAATGCAAATGCAATCTGTGATTCTTCGATAAAGTCCAATGATTCTTAGAATGTTAAAGAGTTGAGTAAGAACATCACCTTCAGTTCAGGAACATTTTATCATTACTACACTCTCAAAAATCTCAAATATTTATTAATAGTCATTTCCTGTCATCATTTCAACCTACTCTCCCTTTGAGCAGCTAATATTTCATATTCTACCTCTACAGATGTGCCAATTTTAAAAACCTCATATAATTAGAAAATGTAGTCTATTTTATCCATTTCTCCCATGTAATATCACTGTTTCCAAAGTAAGTCCCTGTAAATTTTTCTCATGGATAGAGCATATTTTTTTGTATGCTTGTGTATATTGGATTAACATCCTCAATGAGCATTTCCATGTCTTATTATATGATATTATGAAGGGTTTTGCTATGTATATTCTTGTACATGTGTCTCATTGGACATATGTTGTAACCTATTTTGTATATAAAATTATAATTCAAAATACTGGATCATAGAGACAATTCTATGTGTAATGTCTTAAAGATTTCCAGTATATTTAAGAAACTGACTATACCATTTTAAGTGCCAAGCACCAATGTATAAGGATTGCAATTTCTACATAATGGTTGTGCACGGCTATCTTATTCTTTCTATTTCCACTAATCTCTATATGTCTAGGTATGTTATGATCTTTCCATATGTTCCTTGATTGTTATTATATTACTATAGAGATATGTATTTGGATTTTTGGATAACTTATTCAGGATGGTTAAAGTATTTCATTGGCATTAATATGCTCTTAATATATTTCTGATTCAAGTTTATTTAAATAAATAAATATGTGTACACACTACATGTACATATGCATATAGTCATACTTATATGTGTATATATTCAAATACCTATATATGTATACATATATAAGAATATATAGATGTGTACATACATGTATATATACAGATACATATATTATAATTTTTATTTGTCTGTAAGTTAATGGCTCATGCCTGTAATATTAGGCACTCAGGAGGCTGAGATCTGAGCATCATGGTTCAAAGCCAGCCTGTGCAGGAAAAGTCCATGAGACTTTTATCTCCAATAAACCACCAGAAACCGGAGGTGATACTATGGCTCAAGTGGTAGAGCTCTAGCCTTGAGTGGAAGAGCTGAGGGACAGAGCCCAGGCCCAGGGTTCAAGGCCCAGAACCACCACCACAACCAGCAACAAGGAAAAGAATATTGACTCAAAAAGCAATAGTATTAAGCAGTTTTAAAGATAGGATCAAGTCTAACATTTTAGAAATATTTTAGATACCAGCAACTTTCGAGTCCAATGAGCCATGAGCCCTCAGAATGTTGACTGAATTTCTTAGTTTATTTACACAATCATTATAAGTATGCATTTTCTCATCTATCTTCCTTTCATTTCACCACAGAATGTGTATTTATCCTTTATGTCATACTTGAATAAAAAAGCCTTTGGAAGATAGATATTAATTGGTGCATATTAATTATATGAAGATATCTTATTGCAATATCTTACATTCTCACATATTGATGAAGGCCCTAATTAACCCGTTTCTGGCTTTCTCCATTTCCATTGCTCTTTATATTTCAACTGTTTTCTTTGAATTTCTTTATGTTACCTTCACACATTGTCAAAATGTATTAAAGTGCTATTTACTCACCATCATTGAAAATTATACAATGCTGAATATAAAAGCAAACATCTAAATAAATGGAGACATAATTTTTGTCGATTGGAGGATACAATTGAGAAAAGATATAAATTGTCTCTTCCCCTTTTTTTGGTCATTTATGGGGCTTGAAATCTGGTCCTGGCGCTGTCCTTCTGCTACTCATTTCAAAGTGAATGCTCTACTCATTGAGCAACTGTGCCACTTCTGGTTTTCTGGTGGTTAATAGGACATAACAGTCTTATAGACATTCCCATTCCAGCTAAATTTCAACCACAATCCTCAGATCTCAGCCTCCTATGCAGCTAGAATTACAAGCATAAGACAACAGCACTCAGCTTCACAGTTTTATTTATGCTTATGACAATTTCTAAGAACACCTGACTAGCACTATTTGAGTCATTGACAAAGAAAAATAATCTGGAATATATTTCTCTGTCCAATATTAAAGCTATTAGTGTAAAATTGTTATATTTGTAGAGGAAAGATTATCCAGCTCAATGGGTCTGTAGGGCACCAGATTAGATCCACATTAAATATTATCAAGGAATATTTAATAAGGGGTAAAACCAAACATTTGTGGAATGATGTTCTGTTTAATAAGCGGTGATACATTAGGCAGTATTTGGGAAAATTAAAAAGTGAACATTGACTTAAACATAACAATTTATTCAAATGTTAACTTCAAGCAGGATTAAAACGTGGCATATAAAACAAAAAGAGAGATGGGAATTTACAGCAATGGAAGATGTTTTGACAATTTTGAGATTTGGCATTAAAATTATAGGAAAGGAAAATGAAAGAGTTGAACTCACGGAAAGTGTAAAACAATTTAGCCTATGAAAGTTCATAAAAAAGTGGTGAGCAGGTGGCTCATGTATCTCATCCTAGCTACTTGGGAGGCTGTGACTTGAGTTTTGCTGTTTGAAGGCAGCCCACAAAATAAACTCCCTGATAATCGTATCTCTGATTAATCAGCAAAAAAGCCAGAAGTGAGGCATGACTGAAATCGTAAATTGTTAAAAAATTGCAACAAATCTCAGGGACTCTGAGTTCAAACCCCAGGACCAAACAAGTTTGAATCAACTTGATATAATGTAACGGTAATAAATTTTAACAATTAAATCAATGAATATTACACATTCCCACCGAAATATAATTGGAAACAAAAGGCATAATTGTTTTCTTAAAACATGTAATGGAACCATGAATTTCTTTCACTTTACAATTCATGTTTTATGTAACTTTAATTAGCAGACTTCCAGGACTAAAACTAAATATATTAACTGTATACCACAAGAAGAAAAGTGATTATAGTTAAGAATAGATATTTCATCCTAGCCAGAAGATAAGTTTTTGAGCATTCTCTCTAAAAAGAAATGTTACATGCAGAAATTAATGGATATGATGTAGCTTTATTATTACACAACATATAAATGAATGGGATTATCAAGCAATATTTCATAGCTATGTAAAAAATAATTGTGTAGCTAGGAGTCAGTGGCTCATGCTATAACCCTAGCTACTAAGAAGGCTGAGAGCTGAGACTCATGGTTCAAAGCCAGCTTAGGCAGGAATGTCCGTGAGACTCTTATTTCCAATGGGCCACCAGAAAACTGGTAGTGGCTCGAGTGGTAGAGCACTAGTCTTGAGCTGAAGAGCTGAGGGACAATGTCCGGGCCCAGATTTCAATCCCCACTAACAACAAAAATTAAAAATAAACAGTTACAAATAAACAAATATTTTGAAATAAATGTTAAAAATATATTCTAACAATTTTTAAATCCTTACTAAGTATAATAGTTTATATAAATATAAAGAATTGCTTTCTGGATTAGTTGTTATTGAGTCAAATTTGTAAATCACACATTTGTTACTCAATTCATATTTGTATATTTCTATACTTATATACTTTAAGTATAATTAAGTGATAAGTGAAAGGCAATACTGTTTTAGGAATCTCCCTTGGCTTTCTATAATTAAGCCTCCTACCCTAAAATCAATATGCCCTCCAAAATAGTCAGAGATTTCAACTCATTGGAGAAGAAAACTATAAGCCATAATCATTGCTAGAACAAGTAACATTTCACATGTATTTCACTTAGTTTAAGAACCAAAACATTCAAATCATATTAATAATGCCAGTAATAGCAAAATGTCTTCTGAGCTTTTCAGTCTTTAAGGAGATGAAAATCTTTAATTATACATCTATTTTTTCTACATAACATCCTATATCTTAGGAAGATATTTTTGGTAACCCTCTGTTCCTGATTAGAAGACCGGAACAAAGGCAATAATGAAAATAGCCAAGGAAAATACTTGAAATCTATTAAAAAAGCAATCACAGACACTCTTGTTATCATCAATTTCAATGAGAATGTACGTAAAAGTATCACGTTTTGTTGCATTTAAAGAGCAATAATTAAACTTTAATTAGCAGTGAAGAAGGGAACAGAAAACTTTGTTTGAAGACAGCTTGACTTTGAACAATTCAACACAAGCATAATGGATTTATCTTGTTTTTCTATGCAGTTGCCAAAATAATGGAGAGCAACACCCAAAGGCAGGAAAACACCTAAGTCAAAGAAGTAAACTTTTGTCTATAAAATAGTTTTGAGGGTCTGACTCTTTCAAAGCCAGGCTTGCAAAGAGGAAAGTGTATTTGCTTTGGAGTGAACAATAAAAATATAAAAATCCTCTATTAATGTTTATCATATTTTGATTAGGACTTCTTGTGTTGGAGAAGAGTACAGTCATGAAAAAGTTCAAGATTATTGGACTATTCCCCAATATCATTATTATTTATCAGCTATAACTATGGAAGTATCCTTGATTACTCTTAATATCATTCTTCTTTACATTTAGAAGCATTGTTTGTTTCTGGGTTATAAGCTGCAAACACTTGAGTGTTAATAAAGGGTCATTTCTTAAGAGTGGAAAGATGCTGTGCAAACAAACCTAAAATATCAAAGACTTAGAATAGTGGAAACTATTTTCTAGCTATATCACAATCTGTAGATGTACATTTTGTTTCAAATTGTTCCAGGGGAACCATTTTTGTTATCTTCTTTTTGACCATCTAGTGATCCTATACCATCCTATACCATCCTGGGATGGCTGTACATTTACTGGATTCTCTAATTACTGTTGGAAAGTTAGGAGGGATAGAAAATTGAGTTTTTGTATCTGTTTTACCTTATTTTTTTATTACTTTAAAAACTGTAACTCAAAATGACATAAATTATCTTTATAATATTAGGAGACAGATTTCATTTCCATATTCTTACCCTAGCCTTCTACATAATTTTGGTATTTAGTGATCCCCAAATGTGAAAATAAAGATAGGAAATCTCTTATTTAAATATTATTTAGAATTTCAAGTTTTCTTTATGTAAGGCCCGTAAGTAGTATTCACATCATACATGTGTACAAAGCCAGTGGCAACATTTTCTCATATTCTCAAAAACTAGGAAATGTGGTGTCCCTGTAGTTGCATCAGGAAAAGGCTGTAGTTGAATTAGTTTACTAATCTAAATCTGCTGTAAAATATTTCTACACGTTAGTTGGCTTGAATAATCCGTATTTATCATTTTGCAGTTCTAAAGGACAGAAATTTAAAAGAAGTCTCACTAGATTAAAATCGAGCCACCTACAGAGCTAAAATATTTTTCAAATGATTCTAGTGGAAAAAGCATTTACTTGCTGTTCTGCTTTCCAGAAATTCAGAATCTGGGTTGTTGTTGTTTTCTTTATTTTCTAATGTAGCATCTTTTCATGTCTCTGATGGTTGAAACCTCATCATGTCCTTTCAAACTACACCTGGGACTTTAAAGTACGCATTTGATTATATTTCCCCTATCTGATAATTCTTCATATTTGTGTTCATTGGATTATGAAAGGTGATTATTTTACAAACTTATATACATATAATGCAAATGTACATTTGAGGGATTAGTTATTTGGGGAAGACAGATATTATGGAAAAGTATTTTGCTATGTAAAATGAGTGTATAGCATTCTTTCTAATATAAACTGTTATCCTTTCATTAATTTTGAACAACATATTTCTTCAATGAAATATAACTAGAAAAAAATTAATCCCTGAAAGCAACTAATCATCATTAAAACCTTGTCATGTACTAGAAATCCTAAATGCCAGAGAGCAGCTCCTGAAGTAGTTATGGAACTATAACTTTTTGTATATTCTGCTTACAATCTTCTCTTTTCAAGAGCATTTGATTGTTATTATTTTGGAATTATGGTTAATATTCATTTGACTGCTATTTTTAAAAATGCATTACCCAATACTGGTTCTCTTTTTCTAACTTTTTTGGGTCTATTCTATTTCGGGAAGAAACACATCCATTTGAATTACATTAACTGCTTATTGAAGTTGAATCATCACGGAGAGGAAAAGAAGAAAAAAATATGTCTCTGTGGGTATGTTAAGGTAAAAATGTATCTACAGGCTATTTATTTTAAAATCATCTAATTTTCATTATGTTTGGATTCTGATAAAATTAAGCCTCTCAACTCACACAATGTTAATGCAGTCTTATTTCATGCCTCCCAAAAGCAAACAACAAATTACTATTTATTTTAAAATTATTTTTAATGTTTTTAATTATCTTTTTTTAAAAAAAAAACAGTATTTTTAAAAAGTTAGCCAAGGCAAATGGTTCACTAGCTATTTAGAGTCATCTTCAGAGTCTATGGTGAAATCCAGAAAGGGAAAAAAAATCATGTTTTTATTCTTGCTTGAGCCACTCTGATTTACTGAAAGAATAAAATTCTGGCTTTGAAGCCTTTTGCTTCATATCCACAATGTGTCATTCTTCCTTAATTAATGGGAGAATTTGGAGAAAAGATGAGAATCCACAATAGAAAAAGGAGAAGAAGAAAAGAGAAGGAGAAATCTAGATATTTTTTTCTTCCTCATCTTAATCACAAGATCTGGATAATGATTGTGGATATTAGATCCAGTGCTCTAGAGTGATTAAACACATCTATAGAAATAGATAACCCCACAAGTGATCACATGGAGAATGCTTATTTATAAAAATTGTAATATTGCTCTCTGCTCTTTTCTAGCTCTCTGCTCTCTCTCTCTGCTCTAGCTTTCTTTGCTCTCTATGCTCTTTTCTAGCTCTTTCTGTTCTCTGGTCTCTCTGTTATTTTCTAGCTCTTCTCTCTCTCTTACCCAGCTCTCTCTCTTTCCCAGCTCTCCCAGCTCTCTTTCCCTGGCCTTTCCCCATCGCATTGAGTACCAAAATGGCCTGGTGCCAGCTGGAATGCTCCATGTAGTACGTGCGTTACCTAGGCAACTTGGACACCTGGAAGAGGTCACATCTGAATTTGATGTGGCCATACCTTTCTCTGCACATAAGGCCTAGTTCAGGCCCAGGCGCTCTCTCTCTGCTCTTTCCTAGCTCTCTCTGCTCTCTGCTCTCTCTCTGCACAATCTCTGCTTTCTCTGCTCTTTTCTGCTCTCTCTGCTCTTTTCTAGCTCTTTCCTCTCTTTGTTCTACCTCCCTTCTCTTTCCTAGTTCTCTCTCTTTCCCACTTTTTGCAGACACGCTCTCTCTCTCTGCTCTTTTATCTCTTTTTCCTCTCTCTTTCCTCTCTTTCCCAGCTCTCGCTCTTTCCCAGGCCTTTTCCAACCACGTGGAGTGCCAACCTTGCCTGGTCCCAGAAGGTCTACTGAATAAACCTACCCTTTACCTGAAAAAAAAATAATATCTTCCAATAGGAAATGTTATCAATTTGTTTAGTTCTTGTTTAGGATTTGTTGAATTCTGGTGTGCTATAGCCAGTTATCATATATATATATATATATATATATATATATATATATATATATATATATATATATATATATATATATAAAGAATGGTAAGAAACTAGCATCTTAATATATTCTAATATTAGCTTAGTTCTGCCTGTGTTATATGTATGAGGATGTATTTGAGTTTTGCCTCAATTTCACATGCTACACTCTTCCAACACATAAGTTGAAAGAAGACTCCCTCTGTAAATATGCTATTTTTATAGCTAAGGAGAAAAAGACACAGATAATGAGATAGAAATCTTCCCCTAGAAATAACCTTTCACGACTTCTGGTTCACTTTTGTAAGCTGAAGTAAGTCACATGACCCATCTTGACACTGCAGAGTAGAGGTAAATCTCACCTACAGGAAGCTGATTCAGGACATAGAGTAATATGCCAAGATATGCAACACTTGAGATAAAGAGGGAAAAAAAAGAGAACCATAATACAATCATACTTGCCATCACATGTCTCTGCAGGAAGGATGCTATTACGTTCCTTATTTTCTAAAACGACTGAGATCTTCAAATCATGTCGTTTATGTTTGGATGTTACAGAAATTAGAGAACATTTTGATACTGAAACAGCATAAAATTTCAAAGAAAGTTGGAGTAATCACTTCAATACTACCTTTTGTTCTCCAAGAAAAGAAACCATTTTATAGACAATAATTTGTAATTTCTTACCTAGTATCTTATTTTTCCAGAAATGGATTTTGTTAATATATGTGCCTATCCACCAGAATAAATGTCTTCATTTATCTGCATCTTGTGCAAACAGCAAGTCAATTAGATGTAAGTGGGAGTTCATCAGTAGCGCTTTTTAAAAATGCAAAAAATGTGGACAGGGACCCAATATACATCTTTTTCCACCATCACTTACTACATCCTCTTTCTTCCTTCCTAGGAAACACACCCAATCAATAAAAAGGCGTACATATTTGGTTCTTGACCTGGAAAGTGGAAGCAGAATGTTATGGATGTCTGGGATGACAGTTAATAGTGTTTTACATAATAATGTCACATACAACAGCCCTAAGAGTCCTGAAGGTCTTAACACTACTTCCTTAGTGATGTGATCGGAATGTCAGCCTTACTGGACTTAGTATTGTTTTCCACTTCCTTTTCTACCACTTGGCCAAAATTGTAATACATATTAACCGAATAAAAAAGTAATGTCATCTAAAGAAATTCTTATTGCAACAAGACATTATGTTGAAAAAACAACTTTACAACTTTGGCGGTGGATGGGGGGGAATCGGAGGGCAGGGATGATAAGGGGAAACAAAGGAGAAGGCAAAAATGTTTGATAAGAAATGTACTCATTACCTTGCTCATGTAATTATAACCCCTCTGTACTGTATTTTCACACAAAAAACTTATTAATATAAAAAAAGAAAGTCATTTAGGGCTCTGGGTATGTGGTTTCATGGAAGAGTTATTGCTTAGCATGCATGAAACCACATAAACAGAAAAAGAAACAGTGGAAGTGGTGTTTTGCCTCAAGTGGTATAATGCTAGCCTCAATAAAAAAAGAAGCTCAGGGACAGTTCCCTGGCCCTGAGTTCAAGCCCCAGGACTGTCAAAAGAGTCATTTAGCTAGGAAATGCAAAATAAAGAACCCATACTTGGAATATATAATTGCTCCTTCCAACTGATACCTATCAATAGTCCTTAATTCATGTACTTAACCTATATTAGAATACTGTGTTGAACAAAAAAAAACCGTTTTGTTAATAGGTCATGGCAATTAATACCAAGAATGTGCTTAGATATCAGTGAAGATTAATCCTGAAAATTTAAAGATTCCAGGCTCTTGAGTGGCCACTGCTAATCACAATCAGAAGGGTAGTATAAGTGGAATTTGGAAATCTTTTTGGTAAGTTAAGACACCAAAAAGGCAGAGGTTAATTGGTAGTTTTGACAGAAGGAATAACTCCAGATGGAAGGAATAAATGATAATAATAACTAAGTTATACCATATACTGTTCTACAGAACCATTTTTGATTATAAATAACCAAATAACTTAGGCTAGTTCGTAATTTCTGTGTGATAAATTGTATATACTTCTATGCTGCTCTTTCAAACTTGATCTCCTTTGCTTTCTACAAATCTGTCTTTCTCTATTTCTCTATGAACAATTTCTGATACTAAGTCCACAAATGCAGACAACAGAGGATGCTAATGTAAGAGTCCCTTATAGGTCATGAGTCATTAATGTAAGAACATGGAAAAAGAGGACATATTTATTGCTACCTCCATTTTATTGAAAAGCTGCAATGTCACACCATTTGATTCAAATTTCCATTCTTTGTCAACATAGTGTCATTAGGTGTACATAAATGCAAATATGAGCTGGGTGCTGGTGACTCACACTTGTAATACTAGCTACTCAGGAGGTTGAAACCAGAGGATGGTCGTTCAAAGCCACCCTGGTCAAGAAAATTCATGAAAATCTTATCTTCAATTACCACCAGAAATCTGGAAGTGGTGCTGTAACTAAAGTGGTAGAGCCCTCAACTTGAGCTGAAATGCTGAGGGACAGCGCCCAGGATCAGAGTTCAAGCCCCATGACCAACAGAAAAAGTTCCTCAAAAGGCACGATGAAGTCAATACTAATCTTCCCAAGCAGAGAACATAATTCCATAATAATTCAGCGCACCTACTTTTGCTGAGTTAAGTTATGGTTTCTTTGCTGAACATATTCTCTTCTTTTAAAAATTTGTCGAATACTAAGCTTTATAATAAACTTCATCTAACATGTATTGGTTCAAAAGAGAAATCCATATAGTTGATCTCACTTGGATTTATTACAGTCTCAAAGCCAACAGGCAGAAGAGTCTGTCAAACTCTTATCTTTAATTAAACACCAAAAAACCAGAAGTGGAGTTTTGGCTCAAGCAGTAGAGTACTAGCTATGGTGACAATAGGGCAGGAAAGACAACTGTTCAGGGACAGGGGCCAGACTTGAGTTCAAGCCCCAGAACCAGCACAAACTAAACAAACAAGCAAGCAAAAAACGTCCACATATTTATTTTGGACCATCCTTAAAGCACTGGTTTGAAAAGAGGCTCCTTTTGCTGATCATACTCACTGGATCCTGCTTTTTGGAATCCTTATTGCTATGGTGAACTCAGGACCAGATTAAAGTAATGGATAACTGACTTCTGCAACAAGACAATCATGTCAGGAGTGAAATATCTAGGCATGTTACCTTTAAACCTACATGTCTTTGTTTCTTTGCAGTAGAACACTTTTAAAACAAGGTTATTTCCTTTTAATCTATGTTGGCCTTCAAATGGCATATTGTTTACTTTTGTAATACTCTCAACTAGAAATTTACAGACAAGTTTTATGTGAGTAAAGAACACACTCGAAAAAGTCAGGGACAGAGTTTCCTTCAAGCTTTGAATTCTTTTCTTGTACAGTAAACTGAGCGCACAAATTAAGTTGAACTTGTCATTTCTCTATGGTCAATTCCTCTCTTGGAATCAGTTTCCACTTCCAGTAACAGTTCCTTCCAGTTACTTCAAGTAACAATCTATGGTGCTGCTCCAGGTAAAATGAACGTTTTGTGGCTTCATTGAAATAGCACAAGCACATCTTTGTACATGAGATAAAGTGCTTCAGAAACAACTTAGTCATGAGAAAATACGGAATTTAAATCACTTATAAAACATTATACATGTACATATAGCCATATAAAATGATGTTAAGTGAAAGGGACTCCAAGATAGGACACAACTTGATTTTTCTTTATTGTTACCTAACAGGTACTATGTGATTTTTTTTTCTCTTCTATTTTCTACCACCATGGTATAAACTCTGTTTTTACTGTATTTGATGTCGGTGATCTGCATCTTGCATATACCTTTTTCTAATGTGGGTAGGGGAAGGGAAATAATAAAATGCTGAAACAAGGTTAGAGTATGACCCATTGTAACAATGAGTTCTACAAGACACTATGTAGAAAATGAACTTTATAACTTGGGGAGGGGAGGGGGGATTTGGGGCGGTGAGGTGGAAAGGGAAGATGGGAAAAACAAAAGAAGAGGTAACAATGCTTAATAGATTATGTACTAATTAACTTACAGATATAACTCTAAACCTTCTGAACAACATTTTTCCAATAAAAAACATGAAAAACCATTATCCTGGAGTACATTAAGTTCAAATTTCCTAAGTGCTCTATAAATTAAGACCAATTTTAAGTGAGAAGAAGGTTCTCAGAAATATGTGTGTGTGTTGTACATTTTTTCACAAGTGTACATAAGTTAACAGTAGGAGAAACAACATGAATAATAGGAGAAAAAGAAGTTCTGTGTTTAAGTATGGTTGTTCAAAACAGTATAGAAGACTCTGCAAATAGGACAAATTTGAAACAATAAAGCCAAGGCCAGTATGTATATCTATGGGAGTGATGTAGAGAAAGCATTACTACTCAGTGGAACATGAAGGATGAGGCCACTCTGATTCTTCTTCTATCTCTAAATCATGGCAACTAATCATGCAAGTTTGTAAAAACTAGAATGGAAGAATAATTCTAGTTTCAAAGCAAGTCATATATAAGAGCATGAACTTAACTGGAAAAAGAAAGCCATGTGGAGAGAGCAGGAATTATACTAGCAATGAACTGTTGGCTAAGTTCACATATCTTTTACTTCTTTACTTTTCTTTTCCTTTGGTATTTGTGGGGCTTGAAGTCTGGGCCTGGGCACACTTCCTCTACTCTTCACCTTAAGGCTAGCAGTCTACCGCTTGATCCACAGTGCCACTTCCAGTTTTCTGGTTGTTAATTGGGGATAAGTGCTTCAGAAACTTTCCTACTTGTGCTTGATTTGAACTGCAATCCTCAGATCTCAGCCTCCTGAGTAGCTAGGATTATAGGTGTGAGCCACTGTCATCTGGCTTAAGATCACTTATCTAGCAGTGTACACTCAATGTATGTAATGTGTATTTTAATCTATTTTTATATGAATTCTTAAGTTAAAAATCTGGGCTACAGGTTAGACTTTACACTCACAAAACTGTTTCAAGTTTAAAAAATGATACTCCTGGAAAGATAAAACCTAAGAATGTAAAGGATTCTGGGAAGTTCAGTTTGCATCCAGCCTGGGAAAAAAAGTATTTGCCACAATACCTATAATTAATCAGCCTAAACCTGCATTGTAAGAATGGCTGAAGTGATGGAATACTAGGTATGAGCAAGACTGCTGAATAAGAGCTTGAGGTTTTGGCATAAATACATGCAAGCATGCACATACACAGAGGCACTTATATGTGTAAACACACATATAAAACAACTCTCAGAATGTGTAGAAAAAGTTGGAAAATAACAGTAAATATGTCCTGAGTAAGACTACAACAAGTGATAATTTTAAATATTAGAAAGTCCTCAAGTGAACTTTCCCCCAAAAAGCTTGAGAATATTACAAAGATAGGGACCAGAGATATTAAGAAAGTCAAGTAATCATTATTAAAGGGATCAGATCCATGGAGGAATGAATCAGAGAACCCTGCAGGTGCATCTGAAAATGTTCATATCCTGTGTCAAATGTTAGAACATCTTTGAAAATTGTACATAAACAGTCAAACCAGTCAGTCTAGTGGATAAGATCATCGGAGAAGTTCAGAATTGCTAGCCTGTTTCTAGATTAAATAAACCAACAAACTATGGCAGGGCAATGTGATACAAGCCTAGAATTCTAGCACTCAGACTAAGATAGGAGATTAGAGAGTGGAATTACATAGCGATACCTTCCCTGGACCAGGTAGTATAATTTGTCTCAATAAAACAAGCCAAACAACAAGAAAGGAATACCCAGTTGGAAGTTTGGGCTAATTTTTTCACTATGTTTGGATAAGTCAAGTTTCCTAGTGAAATGCAACTCATATATCATCCTCACTTCTGTTTTACATGCTCTCTTCATTACAGAACATTGCTAGATGCAAAATAGCTCATGATTCCCAATCAAAAATTTGAAAAAGTAAGCACCATTCTGTTGGATTCTAAAGAAATGATGAAGGATTACAAAAGCTTAAGCCTGGAGAAATAGCAAAGTTCATCTAATGTAGGACTTTGGAGACCTGCCTAAATTAGAATTTAGATTTGAAATAATTGCTTTTTGTTTGTAATTTCATATTCTCTAGGATACTACAAAAATGTTTTCAAGTAGAAGATTTAATTTAGAAATTCACAAATGATTCTGGCATTCTAATTGCCTAGAATATTCTTTCAAGTGAGGTATAATTAGAAATTAGTTAATACATAATTCCAACAGATCATGTATAACATGATAATCTGAATAATCTAGACAAAGTTGCCAACAAATGGATGCTATTAATATATAAATTTAGAAAAAGAGCAATTTTTTTTTAAATTTTACTTTTGTGAATCTTTTTTTTTAATATTATTTTATTTTATTTGAGAACATACTGTACAGAGGGGCTACAATTACATGGGCAGGATAATGCATACATTTCTTACCAAGCATTGCAGCCTCATCCTTTGTTTACCCTTCACCTCACTTCCCAGCCTCCCCCCTCCCCCCACCTAATTATACCCCCCTCCCCCCCCACCGACATTGTAAAGCTGGTTATGACATGACATTTTGTACTTCTCATTGTTGCAACAGGTCCACCTGAATCCTTAAACGACTTGTTTGCCCCCATCTCCTCCACATGTTATACTGACATCAAATATAGTGAAAGCGGGGGTTACACTGTGGGGGAGGGACATACAAAGCAACAAAGAAATAATCTTATAAATGCGTTAGAAACATGCATGAAAGAAACGAAAACATTAAAATACATATTTAAGGGTTCATTTTCCTAACATCACATTATCTGACCTTTTCCGATTGACTCATACCTATACTAGATATTGCAAATAAGGGAAACCATGGGACCTATGCTTCTTTGGGCCTGGCTTACTTCACTTAATATAATTTTTTCCAAGCCTTTCCATTTCCTAACAAATGGGGAAATGCCATTCTCTCTGATGGAGGCATAGAATTCCATTGTGTATATATACCACATTTTCTTGGGATCTACTGAGGGGCATCTGGGTTGGTTCCATATCTTAGCTATGGTAAATAATGCTGCAATAAACATAGTTGTGCTGGTAGCTTTAGTGTGGTCTTGTTTGTAAACATTTGGGTAAATGCCCAAAAGTGGGATTGCTGGATCATAGGGGAGATCTATGTGAAGTCTTTTGAGGAACCTCCATACTGCTTTCCAAAGTGGTTGAACAAGTTTACATTCCCACCAACAATGAAGAAAGGTTCCTTTCTGTCCACATCCCCTCCAGCATCTGTTGTTGTTAGAGTTCTTGATTTTTGCCATTCTAACTGGAGTGAGGTGATATCTCAATGTTGTTTTGATTTGCATTTCTTTTCTGGCTAGGGATGTTGAACATTTCTTCATGTGTCTATTGGCCATCCTACTTTCTTCTTCAGAGAAGCTTCTCTTTAAGTCTTTCACCCACTGATTTATTGGGCAGTTGTTTCTTTGAGGATTTGTTGTTGGGTGGTTTAATTTTTTGAGTTCCAAGTATATTTTAGATATGAGACCCTTGTCCGTTGTATGGCTAGTAAAGATCTTCTCCCAATCGGTGGGCTTTCTATTGATCTTGCTAGCTATGTCATTTGCCCTGCAGAAGCTCTGCAACCGTATGCAATCCCATTTGTCCAACCTTTCTTTGATTTGTTGTGCTTCCGGGTCTCTATTCAGAAAATTTCGGCCTGAGCCAAGGAGACCTAAGGTTTCTCCTATTCCATCCTGTAATGTTTTCAGAGTGTCTGCTTTGAGTTCAAGGTCTTTGATCCATTTGGAGTTGATTCTGGTGCAGGGTGATATATAAGGATCTAGCTTTAGTTTTCTACATGTAGTTAACCAATTTTGCCAGCACCATTTACTGAAGAGGCTGTCTTTCTTCCATTCTATTGTTTTAGCTTCCTTATCGAAGATTAGATGGCTATAGGTCTGTAGGTTCATTTCTGGGTTTTCAATTCTATTCCATTGGTCCTGAGGTCTGTTCTTATGCCAATACCAAGCTGTTTTGATTAGTATGGCTTTATAGTAGAGTTTGAAATTTGGTATTGATATTCCTCCAGCAATGTTCTTTCCGTTGAGGCGCGTTTTTGCTATTCGGGGTCTTTTATTGTTCCATATGAATTTTTGGATTGCCTCCTCTATTTCCTTGAAGAATGAGGGTGGAATTTTGATAGGTATGGCGTTGAATTTGTACATAGCCTTGGGAAGTATTGCCATTTTCACGATGTTAATCTTGCCAATCCAGGAGCATGGGAGGTTTTGCCATTTTTTAAGTTCTGTGTTGATTTCCTTTTTCAAGATTTTAAAGTTTTCATCATAGAGGTCCTTCACTTCTTTGGTTAAGTTAATTCCTAGGTATTTTATTTTTTGTGGGGCTATTACAAATGGAGTTGCTTTCCTAATTTCAGCCACACTTTTCTCATTGTTGGCATATAGAAAAGCCATTGATTTTTGGGGTTAATTTTATAACCTGCTACTTTGCCAAAGTTTTGAATCAGCTTGAGTAATTTGGGAGTGGCGTCTATGGGATTCTTTAAATACAAGATCATGTCATCTGCAAAGAGGGAGAGTTTTATTTCTTCTTTCCCTATTTGGATCCCCTTTATGTCTGCTTCTTGTCTTATTGCTGTAGCTAGGCATTCTAATACTATATTGAACAGAAGTGGAGAGAGTGGGCATCCTTATCTTGTTCCTGAGTTAAGAGGAAATGGCTTTAGTTTTTCACCATTGAGTATAATGCTGGCTGTAGGTTTGTCATATACAGCCTTTATTGTATTGAGGAATGTTCCATGGATTCCTAATTTTTCCAGAACCTTCATCATAAAGGGGTGTTGGATATTGTCAAATGCTTTTTCTGCATCTATTGAGATAACCACCTTTACATCCCTGAAATGAATCCTGTTTGATCATGGTGTATGATTTTTTGGATGAATTGTTGAAGTCGATTGGCCAAAATTTTGTTGAGAAGTTTTGCATCAATGTTCATCAAAGAAATGGGTCTATAGTTCTCTTTCTTTGATGAGTCCCTGCCTGGTTTTGGGATGAGGGTTATGATGGCTTCATAGAATGTGTTGGGTAGTGAGCTTTCTCTTTCAATTTCATTGAAGAGTTGGAGGAGTATTGGTGTGAGCTCTGCTTTGAAGGACTTGTAAAATTCCGCTGTAAAACCATCTGGTCCTGGACTTTTCTTAGCTGGGATGACTCTTATTGCTGTTTCTATTTCAATGCTTGATATGGGCCTGTTAAGCTGGTTTAACTCATCTTGGTTTAGTTTTGGCATGTCAATATTTGCTAGGAAAAGGTCCATTTCTGTCAAGTTCTCAAACTTATTAGCATAAAGTTTTGAGAAGTATTCCCTTATAATGTTCTGAATCTTGGTTGTTTCCGTGGTGATGTTTCCATTCTCATCTCTGAGTTTATTAATTTGGGTGTGTTCTCTCCTTTTTCTGATAAGGTTTGCTAAGGGTCTGTCAATTTTGTTAAGTTTTTCGAAGAACCATTTCTTTGTTTTGTTGATTCTTTCTATAGTTGTTTTTGGATTCTAATTCATTTAATTCTGATTTAATTTTGATTATTTCTTTCAGTCTACTGGATTGGGGTTTATCTTGCTGCTCTTTTTCAAGGAGGTTTAGATGTGTCATTAAATTGTTAGTTTCAGATCTCTCCAATTTGTTGATGTAGGAACTCAGAGCTATAAACTTGCCTCTGAGTACTGCCTTTGCTGTGTCCCAGAGGAGCTGGTAATTTGTGTGTTCATTTTTGTTGAATAGCATGAACATTTGAATTTCCTTTCTAATCTCTTCCATGACGCACTCATGATTCAGCAGTGTGTTGTTCAGCCTCCATATGATACCGGACTTTCTTTGGTGGCTTTTGGTGTTGAGTTCTAATTTTATTCCCTTGTGGTCAGAGAGAATGCAAGTTATAATTTCAATGTTTCTGAATTTAGACAAGTTTGCTTTGTGGCCTAAAATGTGGTCTATTTTAGAAAACGTTCCATGTGCTGCTGAGAAGAACGAGTATTCTGATGCTGCTGGGTGAAATGTTCGGTAAATGTCTGTTAAGTCTAGTTGATCTATGCAGCTGTTTAGATCTACGGTTTCTCTGTTGAGTTTTTGCCGAGTTGATCTATCTAGTGGGGAGAGTGGTCTGTTAAAATCCCCAACAATTAATGTCTTTGGATCTATATGGGATTTGAGGGAAAGTAGTGTTTCTTTGATAAATTTGGGTGCTCCATTGTTTGGCGAATAGATATTTAGAATTGTAATATCCTCCTGAAGGAGAGATCCTTTAATTAGTATGTAGCGACCTTCTTTATCTCTTCTCACGAATTTTAATTTGAAGTCTATTTTATCTGATATTAGGATTGCAACTCCCGCCTGTTTATGAGGGCCATTTGCTTGGTAGATTTTGTTCCAGCCTTTAACATTGAAAATGTGTTTGTTTTTACGGGCAAGATGTGACTCCTGCAGGCAGCAGATAGAAGGGTCTTGTTTTTTAATCCAACTAGACAGTCTATGTCGCTTAATTGGAGAGTTCAGTGCGTTAACGTTAAGAGATAGGACTGAGAGGTATTTGGGAGTTCCTGCCATGTTATCCACCTTCTTGGGGGCTGCGAAAACTGGGTTCTTCCTAAGGTTCTTGGATTCTCAGTTTGGGAGCAGTTTCTTGGCCTTTGTTGCGGTCTTGTTGGTTTTCTATGTGTAGGACATCTTTAAGAATCTTTTGTAAGGCTGGTTTGGTGGAGATGTATTGTTTCAATTTTTCTTTGCTATGGAAGGTTTTTATTTGGCCTTCAGTTATGAAGGAGAGTTTAGCTGGGTACAGTATTCTTGGTTGATAATTGTTTGTTTTTAGGGCATGGCATACGTCATTCCAGGCTCTTCTTGCTTTGATTGTCTCTGCTGAGAAATCTGAGGTAATTCTAATTGGTTTCCCTTTGTAGGTGATTACCCTTTTGTCCCTGACAGCTTTAAGGATCTTTTCCTTGGTCTGGGTTGATCCTGTGTGGATTATAATGTGACGGTGGGATGTCCTATTCTGGTCTGGTCTATTTGGGGTTCTAAAAGCTTCTTGTATCTGAATAGGCCTATCTTTTTGTATGTTTGGGAAGTTCTCTGCTAGGATCCTGTTAAACAAATTTCCTAGACCATTAACTTCTGTTTCTAGTTGCTCCTCTATACCCATTATCCAGAGATTGGGCCTTCTGATGGTGTCTTCCAGATGTTGGATAGACCTATCATATTTCTTGGACTTGTCTTGGATGGTTGTATGTTCTTTCTCTATAATATCTAGGCTGTCTTCAATCCCTGAGATTCGATCTTCTGCATGGTCTAACCTGCTGTCAAGACTCTCTACTTTGTTTTTTATCTCTTTTCCTTCTAATTGTTCAGCTTTGATGGCTTCAAGTTCTTTGTTGAAGCTCTGTTTTAGGTCTTGTATGAATTTCTTTACTTCCTTAATTTGGTGTTCAGTGTTTGTTCTCAAATCACTTAGTTAATTGGTTATGGTTTCTTTGGACTCCCATTTCTTCTGTTGGGTTCCATTCAGCATTCCCTTTGTGGTCTCCCTGACTTCCTTCAGCTCTTTGTTAATGGATTCCATGAATGCCTTTAGTGATCTTTGTGTATTCTCTACCTAGTCTCTCAATTCCTTAATTACTCTTTGATTAGCTTCCTCCCATCTGTGGGATTCCTGCAGTTCTCTTTCTTCCTGTTCGTGGGAATGCTGCAGTTCTCTTTGAGTGTTCTCTGCCTGCTCACGCCATTCCTCCCTTTCTCTTTGAGCATTCTCAAGTTGTTCAGGCAAATCCTGTATCAGTTTTTGTGTAGCTTCCTCACGCTTATGATATTCCTGTATAAACTTCTGGGATGCCTCCTCTCTCTCCCTATCACGCTCATACAGAGTCCTTTGTACATTGTCAAACTTCTCATTTATCATGTTTGCTATAAGTGTTTGTTGAGCTATTTGGGAACTCTCCTCTGGATTATTCTTTATCTGTTCTAATCCCTGATTATCAAGATTGGGAATTGAGATACCCGAATTTGCCATTTTTCTTGTGTTTTTCCGGCTTACTCGGCCCATTTGAGATAAAGATTGCACCAGTTTTATGCTAGAACACTATCTTAAGGCAACCCTCAACCAAAGTTTGCATTTGTACAGTCAATAGTCTACAGATACAATCTAGTTCAACAGATACATCTATTCAACATCAAACAACTATATGTTAAAGGACTTCGAACCGCAGAAAAGAATTTGGAAAACCAGAAATTGTAAGGATTAGGGAGAGATGTGGGTAAAAAATAGGAATAGATTGGTGTGGGGAGGCACAGGGAGAGTTAACTATGTCCTAATCACAATGCAGGAAATGGGTTGGGTAGGATGCAAGTAGAGAGAGAGAGAGACCAGAAAAAAAATAGAAACGTAAAAATTAATGTTATTATAGAGGTTAAAAGACCGTCTATTCAGAGAGGAATGTGAATATGTTCCGAGAAGGAGAGGGACATAGAGGAGATGTGAAAAACTTTAAGGATGGGAAAGGGAGAAGAAAAGATCATAAGCTCAGTAGAGCTAGACAAAAAACAAAAAGATAAGAAAGAAAGAAAAAGAGAAAGAAGACAAGAAAAGAAAGGAAAACGCTCATTCACATATTCCTAAAATAAAAATTATAAGATGAGAAAAAAAAAAGTTACTGGAAAACAATTATTTGTTCAGAATAGGCAAAAAGTAAAGATCAATAAATGTTTTAGAAGGGAAAAAAATATATATAAGGTAACAAAAAACAAAAAACAAGCAAAAAATGAAAGGAAGAAGAAAAAAAAGACAAAAAAAGAAAAAAAAAGTCTTTTGATTTTTTTGGGGGGGGGGAGGAGTGGGAAGAATCCTGTATCTCCCTTTTGTCTCTAACCAGTCTCTTGTTGGAGTCTCTGGTCAGATTGAGGTCCTATGGCTTGATTGGTTTCTTAAGTTGGTTGGTTGGAAGAGGCAGAAAAATGCTCTGCTTTACCCAAGATTTTGAGATCCCCCTCCCAGGTTAGTTTTCTGGGAGGGTGATCTGCTTTGAGAATCACAAAAGAGGGGGATGTGGTGATGGGGCTAGGTTCTGGGTAGAGTTGAGGCCTTTCAACAAACAGTAGCTTTTCCCTGGGGCTATTTTGTGATAAAGCTCACAGCGCCCAGCCGGGAGCCATTCTCAGGGTTTCTGTTTTTCAATTGATTGTGGTGGCTGCTAGAGGGAGGGGCAGCCTCTGGCTCTGGTTACTCAGTGAGGCAAGGCACTCCAATGGCTGGTGCCTGAGCTGGCTGACTTTTCCCTGGATGGTGCTGAGTCTGGCAGGTCACTTCGCCATTAAGTTCTTGTGACCTGCTAAATGACTCGTTTTATTCCAAGGCCTGAGCTGGAGCTAGCAGCTCCTCTGAGCTTTTTCGGTATCCAAGATGGAGATCACCAGTGCTGGGGCGGGAGGGGTAGCCTTCCCTCCTCTGCTTCCTGAGAAGGAGTGAGGATGTCGGGCTTGTACTCACACCGAGTCTTGGATCCTGGGTCGTCTCTGGTCTGCAAACAGCAGGATGAAGATGTCTGCTCCTTGTCGGTTCTTGTTGGTGTTGAGTAGAATCCGCTCGTCCGCTGCGTCTGGCTCCTTTGTCCTGGACTCTCTGTGTCTCAGGTATGACCCCGCGGCGGTGGTCGCCGCCGCGACCCTGCCGCCGCAGCGGCAGCTGATGTGTTTCCTTGGCTTCCCCTCTCTTGTCTAACTCTCTGTCCTGTGATGGCACACTTGGTGTGATTCTCTGGCTTAGGACTGTTCACTAGAACTCTAAAACTGCTTTCTATGCGAGAGCTTGTTCAGATTCCAGCTTCTCCTCCGCCATCTTCCC
Source organism: Dipodomys merriami (assembly GCF_024711535.1). Taxonomy (NCBI): domain Eukaryota; kingdom Metazoa; phylum Chordata; class Mammalia; order Rodentia; family Heteromyidae; genus Dipodomys; species Dipodomys merriami. The sequence continues at coordinate 981,585 of NW_027205115.1, read as the reverse complement.
GGATCTCCCCTCAAAAAGAGCAATTTTTTGAGGCTTTGGTGTAACATTGTATGAAGAGAGTAATTGTATGACATCTTTTTCTTCTACCTATACATAACACAGGAAGAAATTTCCTCACATACCTCTTAAATACTCATACAATGAGGGAAAAAAGCTACATTTAATGCTTGTTTATATTTTGTTTTTGTTGTTTAGTTTATGCTAGGGCTTGACCTCTATGTCTGGGCAATGTCCCTGAGCCTGTTTTTGCTCAAGACTACTGCTCTACCACTTGAACCTCAGTGCAACTTGTGTCTGGCTATTCCTTATGAGTTTATTGGAAATAAGAATCTAAGGAATCTTGCTACCTAGGTGGGTTTGAGCCATAATCTTCAGATCTTAATATTCAGATATTCTGATCTCCTGAATATCTATGATAGATAAAAATAATACATAATAAAATTAATATGAAATAATAATATAATACTATTTGCAAGTGTTCTGATCTCAAGAATACCACTGGAGGGAAAATGATGCAGAAAAGTTTAGTGTAGTGTTCTTTGCACAATTGGGAGGGCATCACAGCAGAAGTGTAGTATTTATTTCACAATAGTGATAAGCTAGTCATGATGTGAATTTAGGCAATTTTAAGGTGCACCTTACAAGTTGTAAACTGTAGGGCTAGCATAAAAACTTGGGATTGATTCTCATAGAAATAATAGTTTATTCTGATGAACAAATGTTTACTCTTCAGGAATTAATTATTATAGATAGGTCATAGTTTTATCTTCTACCAGAATGTGGCTATTTTTTCTATTCACTTTTACATATGTAACATCACATTGGAAATTTCATCTATTGCAGAATTAATTAAAATGCAAACAGATACTGTTTTAAATGTCTCTGGCATGGCATGATCAGAATTTGAAAATGATTAGTTAGTAGTCATCTGAATTTTGAAGAATATATATATTCTGTTGTCGTAACAATTATTCAGTTTTAAAAGTTAGGAGTTTCCGTAGAATTAAACTTTTCTCTTTTAGTATGAGGTAATGGTTTTTTCAACATAAAGGCAAATATATTGTGAAGATATTGTATAGTTTGATAACATTCAAGTTGGTGACCCTCTGATAAAGAAAGGGGGAATAGAATGGTATTTACTATACCAATACAGTGAAATTATATTTTATGTAAGTTATTTTTTTATTTAATTTTATTATCAAGGTAATATATAGAAGAGGTTGCCGTAATTGTAAGATGGTGAATACATAACATGTAGAACTTTTTATCCACTACCTCACTTTTCTAACAGTTTTCCATCACCCCAATACCCTTCACTAGTTGTAATGTAAATTTCCATTATGTTGTCTTGTGAGCATTGCTATTACATTGGTTTATACTTTGTCCTTTGTCACGCCATGTTGTTGTTCCTCTTCCCTTCCCTAATTAAGATAAACATATATACAATAACACATGATACTGAAATCAAATACAGCAGGGGACAAGCCATAGGGGAAAACACAAAAGAAATAAGAATCACAGAGTACATTAAAAACAACAACCACGAAGAAAACCTTTGTTTCCATATGTAGAAGTTCATTTTGTTCATCATCATCTTATACATAGCTACTGAGCCATTCTGCTCATCTGCTAGGACTATCCTAGATATTTCCTACTTGTTGCAAATTAGGGAAACCATGAAATCTCTTTCTTTGTGTCTTGTTTATTTTACTTAGTAGGATTTTTCCATTTCCATATGAATTGCAAGCATAGAATTCCACAGTGTATATATTTATCACATTTTGTCAATTCGTTCATCTCCTGAGAGGCATATTGACTTAAAACATGATTGCATGTAAGTATCACTTAGGGTCATTCAAAAATGACAGATGCCACCTCCCCAGATATACTAAAATCATGATTTTTATGAAGATAGGATTTCATGTTGGTACAAGTGTTGAGATATCTAGATGAGTCTAATGTATATCTTGCACTGAATTAGGCAGGAAGATATCCAATATCATATGGGTTAAAATGGTAGTGACAAAATATTCCCTTGAGAAAGATAGAGGAGGCTTCCAGAAGTATGAATTAGTTCAGATAATTTTGAAGGATTTAGAAATGCAAGCTCAAGTATGTCTCTTTAAATAAAAATTATGTAATTGTTAGGGCAAAAGATGGGGAGGGGAAAGAAAACGACTGACAGCAGATCATTTTCCCAAGTTAGAGTATAAAAAGACATAATCTACAACTTCCCAGTTAAAAGGAGAGTAATATACTATGTCCCACTTAATTTAGGTACATGCAAAAAATTTACTTGGGTTTTTCCTACTTTAACCCACCAAAATAAGTGAAGTCTTATAGGAAAAATTATGTTATTTCCATTACTTCAACCTGAACACTAACTGAGATGAGCCCTCTTTTTCTCACTTTGCACTTGGAAAATAGTCCCTAAGTTGTTGATGATGTGGCTGATTAGAGTCAGAGTTAGGGGCTTCTACTTGTACAATTATCCCCGAAGAGTTTAAAGCAGTTTTTCCCCAAGATACCCAACTACATTTTCTTAAGCTGTACTTTGAACCCACCCTCACACCTGAGCACATAATTTGAAATTATACTTCAGCATTTCCTTGGCACATTCCACTTTGTGCCTTTCGCTTTTTTGCACATTCCTTTTGAGTTCATAGTTTCTCTCTTTCCATTTCATCTATACAAACTGCTAAGAACATTGTTCAACTACCACTTCTTGTTTGCACAAGACCAGTCTATGTATGAAAGTACTTTGTCCATATTAAGCAATAGGGTAGTACTCACTCTTTGAGGAGAAAAGTTCCACAGTGTAACCCTATGCCCACATTAGAGAATGTAGAATTTAAAGCATTTTGAGAAAAACTGATATTAGAATTGAAAATCTCCTTAGGTCAATTTCCATGGGACTCATTAGGTTTCCCATGAGAAATATAAATATCCACAAAATCTAAAGCTATTTAGTAAGTATCCTTATTAACACTAGATCCAAGATGTTGTGTTAGTACAAGTCAGCATTGTAGGTGAATCCTTCCCTACTTGCCAATGGGTATGAGAAAATGAAAGGAAGGCATTACAGCAAAATATCTTACCTTTTTAGGCATTCAGTCGTACTGGTGAGGGTAAAGTCTGAACTCTCCAATTCAATAAAAGCTTGAAGTTTATAAAAGCATTCCCTACATATAAGAATTTGTGGCAGGATGATTGACAGGGTTATTTCACCATGGAGATATCCCTAACAAGAACTAGAGTTAAATGGAGTATATGGCAGTTATGATGTGTCAATGACTATTGAGGCATTTTCTATTCTAAAGAAGAATCAATTCGTGGAATCTTCAGTCACATCAGTAATGCTGTTTGTTCAACCTAATACTTAGTGTTACTTGGCTTACATTTATAACAAATAGGCTCATAAGACATCCAAACATATCTAAAAATATTTCAATAAAATCCCAAACTGATGTGGATACATGGGCCACACATTGGAACTGTAGGACAAATTAGGCTTGTCTGTGCTGTAGTTCAATCTACAATCTCCTGAATAAACAAAGCCTTCAAAAATGTTCACACAATACCTATGAGTAAAGTTCATGACAGTTATATCTGTATAATTTTTCTAAGTTCAGGATAAAAACATTGGTTCCCAAAATTTAAAATCAACAGGATCTGTTGAATTTATGGATCCAGAATTTTATGGCTTCATATTTATATCCCAAAATTTTATCAATATGACTTTCACCAAAACAATGATCTTATTGAACTTGTCTATGTCCTTTTACTTTTCAAATCCAAATAGCATATTTCTTTCAATATCTTCTTTCAAATTCCTTCCTTTACGTCTGTAAATCTGTGTTTGTTACTTTTTTATTTCCTTATTTATCTCTTTCTTCCAATCTTGTCTACAGTGGTGCCCACATTGCTCACACCTGTGTCAGAACTTTCCTTTTCCTTTTCCTTTCAATAATGCCCCCAATTTTATTATTCTTTTTCATATTCATGGTTGTGGATATTTTGATGATGTCTAAACAGACCCATCTTTGCAACTAAACTTTAGAACTATCAGATTTTTCCCCTAAATCCATCATTTCCACCTGTGGTCCTTATAACTAAGAGTAGAACTAACAGAGTTGCCACCCAAACGTGTGGAAGCACATTAGATTTCTTCTTACCCTTCTACTCCCTCCCATTAGATAAGATGAATGATCCAGATTTTCTCAGTTTCTGTCACTCAAATGATTTCTAATTTTTGGGTGGGTGCATTCGTTGGGCCTGACCTCTGGGCCTGGGAGCTGTCCCTCAGTTCTTCAGCTCAAGACGAGCACTCTACCACTTGAGCCACAGCACCACTTTCGGCTTTCTTCTCTGCTTATGTGGTGCTGAGAAATCGAATCCAGGGCTTCATGCATGCAAGGCAAGCGTGCTACCACTGAGCCACCTTCCCAGCCCCCACTGAAATGATTTCTATATACTACTTTTTATGCCCCTGACACCAGCCTGTTTCATTTACTCAACACTGTCACCTAGTCCTAAAACAACCGTATCCAAAGTATGCTTTTTTCCCATAGTCTTTTCATATTGGTCCCCTCCATCACCAAATTACTCTCTTTGTAAGCACACAGAGTGAAGAACTCAGACACAAATTCTAGTATCATTATTTACTCACTACATTGACTGTTGGCCTTACATTTCTCATCTATAAATGAATGTAATCTACCAGAAATAATGAAGAATATATGGGTTGACTTCTAGAGCAGGAAAAAAGAAAAGTGAAGAGTCCTTACATTTTCCACCTTACCTTACAAATAAGGAAAGACTCAAATTCAGTTTGTTGGTATAAAGTCACAAATTGTTTCCTGCAGAAATAAAAATAAATTTTACCTCCTGAAGAACATACCCTTAATATATCATTGGAAACATTGGTTACTGAATAGTATCTATAGGAGAATGTTTTTGAACTAATCACACTAAGCTGAAAACTATACCTTAGTCCATCAAAATATGGAAATAAATAATTTTATTTATAAGAAAATAATACCACCAAGAAAAGTGTGTATACATTAGAGAGACTTCAGGAATAACATTAGGGTTTTTACTGTCTCTACCCATTTATGTGATAGTATTTCTTGATATTGAAACTCTCCTCTTGTTATTCTTATTGTATGTAATCCAACGCTATTTTTTACTATATATTTAAAATGGGAAATATAGCTTCAAAAATGTGTAAAGTTTTTTCCTTTTCAATCACAATATTGTCATTATCAGGGTACTCTGTGATCATCATTATCCTCATCAAAATTATTATTAGAATCATAAGTGGTAACTATTGAAACTCTGATATGTATCTATGATTTTGCAATTATTCGTTTTGTCTTTAGATTAATAATTTTAATGTTACCACTGTGAATGCATCTATATTAAAATTTTGAACAAAGAAACAAAAGACTAAACCATAGCACGTAGCTTGGCTATGTGCTTATAACATATTATAGAATAGATTTTTGAAGTATTGCAATTTCCTAACAAGTACGAATTAACTTCCTCTCTCCTCACCACTACACACAAATATTTAAGAGTTTGAACAGAATTATTTCCAGTAATATAATACAATATCATGTGTATATCTAAAATTCCCTTAAAAGTAATAAACGCTACATTCTATAGAAATATTAGATATTTTATTCTAGGAAACTTTTGGAAAAACATACTGTATATCTTTGAAATAAAAAGGTAAAAAAATAGTAGCATAAGAAGTTTTAGAAGGAGTCTGTCTTCAGAAATGTATTTGTATATATATATATATATATATATATATATATATATATATATTATGTGTAGAAAGACATACATTCTTAGAGATTGTCATCAGAAATACCTACATATATCTAAATTTATGTGTAGAACGATATACATTATAATGAAACAAAAATCTTGAAACATAATTAAAATTAAAAAATACATTAAACCAAGTGCCAGTGACTCACACCTATAATTCGAGCTATTCTGGGTAATGAGGTCTTAGAATTATTTTTGAAACTAGCCCAGACAGAAAAGTACTTGTTAGATTCTCCAATTAGCCACTAAAACCAGGAATTAGCTCAATACCTCAAGTTGTAGATTGCTGGCTTTGAACACAAAATGGCTTAGGGACAATGCATAACCTTGCAAACAACATCTAGAACAACAACAAAATATATCACATTAATTTCACAGAAGCATCTTTTACCTGCTGTGAACATTTCTTAGAAACATGAATACATGCCCATGGAAAATGTTAGGTAAAAAGTATAGAATATTTACATCTATGTTAAAGACATGACTATTTAGATTGTTTAAGATATTTAGGTAATGATTTAAAATTAAGAATAATGATAATATATTGGGACTGTCTTTCATTCTATTTTACAATAGTAATAAAATATTTGTAATTATTCTGTAAAATTACTCTGGCTTGGTATTTGAATTATAATAAGTGATATACATTTTTAAATGATTTCCATAGGAAAGTATAATTTTAATGCTATTAATTCTTTTGTAATTTCAAAACAATTAAGAAAATTATTCCAAGGCTGGTTTTCTCTAAAACTATATTTGTTTTCTTATTCTAATTTTCATATGTTCGTAGAAATTAAAATTCCAAAAATTCAATGGATGTTGGCATTCAGGATCATCTTCATAGATACTAATAATGGAGTCGCTTAAGTGGAATTGTTTTATTTCATTTGTTTTTGTCACAAATAAATCAAGATGATTGTATGTTTTGTTTCTTTTCACTTTATTAGCTCTTATCCTGAGAATACTTTTTTCTAGCAAAGTAGAGAAAAGCAATTGGATTGAGCAAGTAACATATGGCTATCAAAAAATGCAGATGCATAGATTTGTGTTTTCTATCATTTGCTAAAAGTTTCTTCCAGAAAAGGTTATCAATTATGTATAAGTGATGTATAATTCCTAGATATTCCAGTTATCACATACATTTTTTGATTGGGTTATCTCTGCATAAAGTATAAAACAGACAAAAAACTCAAAATAAACAGAACTCACATCTTTGTTTTAGAAACTGCAGTTTACAAAGAATTTTTAGCCAACACCAAAAACATTAGTCATTTTGCATTTTGTAGGAAGTATTTTTAACTATAGTTTTATTTTTTTGCTGACATGAAATTCACATACAATATATTATCTCCTTTCATTGTATACGTTTTAGTGCTTTGGAAGTGAATTGTACACTCTTAGGTTTTCCAAGCCTAATTTTCACAAACTTGGATTTCTTCAAATAGAAATGCTATAAATTTTAGAACAGATATTAAAATAGATATAAAATTGAGTTACAGGAATTTGTCCTGCATACATCTTCTATAGGGTATCTTTTCAAAATTTGTTTTGAGGAATTATTTCAGGTTCTCACTCATACTGTCCAAGTGCACAGTCAATGAACTACATTCCCGATCCATTCAAGTTTTTTACTTCTCTTTAATACATACATAGAAGTGTAATAGTTAGAACATATACAATTCTCTTTGACCTTTTAAAGACTTGAAAAATTGCTTAATAAAATGACTGCAGTATTACACAAATCATTCTACTATGCGAAGTATATCAATTACTCCACAAATGCATTACTATATTTGGTGTCATCTTTTTATATTTTGGTCATATTACTGAATTTTCTTTTTCTTTTTTCTTAGATACTAAAGAGGAGCTTAATTCATATGCTCCTCCTATTGACTATTAATTCATATATGTCCTTTATAGAAATATCCTGTTCAGGAAAAATTTATACAGAATTAGAAGATATAATAGTACTTAAGATTCAGGATCACTGTAGCATTAACATTGTAGCATTAACAAATATGTGCCCTCTATCTGTTGGATATGTTTTCACTACTTTCATAGAATTAAGAAAGATCATCAGTTGATATTAGTTCATTCTTACTTTTCTTTAGCCACTAATGCTTTCCATGTCAAATTTTTGGAAACCGTTACTGATCCATTGTCATGAATTTTTACATGTATGTTTTGTAGGATTTTACAACTCACATTTACTTTGATAATCATTTTTTATTTAAAAATTTTTGTATAAGGTTTGAGGTAGTAGTCTAAGATCATTCTTTAAAACTAGAGAGGCAGTAGTGCCAATATACCCATTTAATATTCTATTTTTCTTTTATTAAGTCATGGCATCCTTTTCAAAATCTATTGACAATAAAACTAAGAATTTATTTTTGATAAATCTGTTACATTCTTCTATGTGTCAGTTCTTTCACTAATAAACATGGTAATAAGATTCAAATCTAGTTAGAGTGCTCAAACTACACCATTTTACAAGATTGTTCTGATTGACCTGTATTCCTTGAATTTACATACAAGTTTATTGAGCAGGTGGACCAATATTCTACAGATATCTAGATGTTTGATAGTCACTCATATTTTGCACCTTGTGAAAACACAAGACCCCAGATATTATATAGTGAAAAATGTCTTTAGAGAATGCTTAAAACAACTAAAATTAATTTAGGAATGAGTTAAGATTTAGATAGCACTATAGAATAATAAAGTTGAATGATAACGACTACAGAGAAGAGTGAAAGGGGATAGAATGATGGGCCACCTAGGAGCTGTATGTCATTGTTATTGTGTTTCAAAAACAGAAAGACTTCAGAGAAGAGAAGGAGGAAAATAATCAAAGGGTCCTTAATCAAGTTCTTTTTAATCCACCTAATAGTGTGGACTGAGAGTCAGAGAATATAGGAAAAATAAAATAGAAAATAAAGCATTATATAGACCTCTTACAATGTAAATAAATTGTAATAGCAATATGATAATTAATTTCCAAAGAAATAAAGTAAACAATAGCTAAACTCTAAAGGCAAAAAGAATGAAGAGAGAAAAGAAGCAAAGCAAAACCTTTATCAATAACAAACACAAGAATTTGGAAGTGAAAAAGCAGTGGAAATACTCTAAATAACAATACAAATTGCTAACATGGATAGAAAATGGATCACATTTAATCATATATAATTTTGAAAAAACATACTAGGAATGAAAATTTTAAAGCCATAATTTAAAACACTATTTACATTATAACTACACAGTATAGTTCAGTGGTAAAATCTTGACTTAGCATATGTGAAATAATGATGTGATCTCCCAAGCATTACAAAGGTTCACACAAAGCACACACACACAAAAACCACATAAACACACACACACACACACATACACACACATACCACATACACACATTTGGAATATTGATATTATAATATTAAATAGAGGAAATTATCACAAATAATAAAAAGATTAATATATGAAATCATAATATTGCTCATATTATTTAAACGTTTAGTAGAAATCAAATGATCACAATATACTTGGATTCTTATAGATTAAGTAAATGGAAAATTAAGAAATAGAAGACATGAGAACCTTTGTAAATAAGTTTTAAATAATAAACATTTTGAAACATGTATCCTTTAAATTTGACAAAAGATTAATATTACTGGTATTTAAGTCTCAAGATTTAGAATACAATAACCAGGTGCTCTATATCTCGCTATGAGTGGCTATATCTCAAATCATTTCACTCTGGATATTTTTATGATAAGGTCTCATAGTTTTTCAGGCTCTCCCGAATTACAAACCCTATTCACAGTTACTACCATAGGTAGAAAACGGAACACCCAAATCACCATGCCCAGCTCAAACTTTTTTTTTAATTCAAGTACAAATATTTACAAAAAAGTGACCAGGAAATGAAGCCTTTCTTAATATAGTATGTGATTCTTGAAAATACAGTAATTATTTGTTACCTGGAAAAATATGTTTAGAACTATAAGAAAAGCAATTTATGTAAATTCACCAACCATATAATAATTAAGAAAATAATATTAAATATTCATATGTTAAATATTTTAAAAGTAACATATTTGTGAATAATTTACATGTGTAAAAATCATGCAAAATTAAATGAACTAATCCTACAACTCTGAAAAAAGAATTATCTTAAAAAACAAGAAAATAATTAAGACCAAAAGTTGAAATATAGAAAATAAAATGAAGTGTACCCTTTAGTTGCCTTAAGTAACTGTAAACACTTTTTATATCAATTTTATAATAAAAAAAGTATGAAAAAGAAAGCAAAAGTACATTTGAACAATACCAACAGCAAAAGCATCAGTAATTGAGTGTACAAAAAAAAATCGATGGAGGGGATAACAATAGTCCTTCCAAAAGAAATGTACTCATTACCTTAATTATGTAACTGTAACCCCTCTGTACATTACCTTTAAATAAATTATATTGAAATTAAAAATAAAACAGATAATATAGCAATTACGAATTCTTAGGAGCCATTAGTTAAAAACTTTATAAAAAACTGCCCCAAGTAACCAAGGAATATATTTTGATGATACTATTTAAATACATAAACTTCAGCAGAAAAGCAAAATGTTTAAAATCTTTTACAAATAAAATAATAAATTAGAATATATTACTATAATAATCATTGAATGGATTTTTAATGGCAGTCACATATGTAAGAAATGAGGCAATATGCCATTCGTTTGCACTTAATAAGTGAGAAAGAATTTTTTAGGTCTTTTAAAATATATCATAAATTTAATGAAGAAGCTATTCTGTCACATCATATGATAATTAGATAAAGATGATATTAGAGCAAAGAACAGATTGTACTAAGTTTTGGGATGTTAATGTATGTACTTATTTTGGTTTTGGAAAATTGTGAGATTTTAAACTTGTTCTTGTGGAAAGGGAACCCCTATCCTAAAATTAACCACTGATATAATTCCAGCCTAACAAGAACAATAATGCTAGGCTGGCATTATATCAGTGGTTAATTTTAGGACAGGGGTTCCCTTTCCACAAGGACATGCACCTGATGCATCAATGGCATCCGAGTTGCACACCAACTTGTCTAGTTTCCTGGATACTGCAGTCCTTCCAATTTTAGTCTCTAGATAGTGCAGGATGGTGGAAATGATCCAATGCACCCAGGTATAGATTGGGAAGGAACTCCCCTAAAATTTGTCCTGCTCTTTGTTCTCAAGCGTCCTAAGTAGTTAAAAGTAGAGATTGGAGCCCCTGAAGCCAAGCAGTAACAGTATTTTTAAAGCAATTAGACACATAGATGACAGGCTTGTGATTACCTCAGGAAAAGGATAAAAAAGCAGTGAAGTATAGAGGACAGACAGAATTTTAATTAGCTACTCAGAGGTTGAATTAGCTTAGCTAGCTACTCGGGAGTCCGAGATCAGAAGACCACTGTTCAAAGCCAGTCCAATCATGAAAAAACATGTGATTATCTCCAAAAAAACCAGAAGTGCAGCAGTGGCTCAAGTGGTAGACCACTATCCTGGGGCACAGAAGCTTAGAGCAGGAATGATGAATGCATGCATGAGCACATGAACATGCACGTGTGTGTACACACAAATGAGTATTTCAATGCAGAGTTCTTTATTTTTTTACCTTGCTGTACTTTATTTCCCTGTATTAGTTCACAAATTAACAAAATTAGCAAAGCAACTATTTACATACAACTCATCATGTTTCTCTAAAGTCTACTCTCTTCATGGCAGCCTGCTTTTATTTGACCCAAAAGTAAATTATTCAGGAGATCAATTCATCTCCCTCAACTCTGTGATGTTGGATGATTGTTTAAGTTCTTCCTAGCAATGTAATTTTGTGAATTCCTGCATCAAGTAGCATATTTCTTTCATGAACTGGGAAGCCTCTGGGGAAAAAAAACCTATAGGTTTTACTCCTCCTGGCAAGCATCTGGAAATTTATTAACTTCATATAACCCATGATCAGTCTATGTATGCCAAAGACGGCTGTGAATATAAAAAGACCCTTCTAAGCACATAGAATTTATATACCATTAATAGGTATAAAGGTTTTTTTATTATTCTGAAAATACCATAGAGAGGAGTTACAATTACATGGTCAAGATAATGAATACATTTCTTATCAAGCATTGTTGCCTCCTCCTTTGTTTCCCCTTTCTATCCCTTTCCATCTCACCCCTTCTGCCCCTCCCCGTTATTCCCCGCCTTGCGAAAGTTTTAAAGTTCGTTTTTCGACATAACATCTTGTAAATCTCATTGTTACAATGGGTCCAACTCTATCCCTTTTTAAACGATTTGTTTTTCCCATCCCCTCCACAAATTATACCAACATAAAATACAGTGAAAACAGGAGTTATATCATGGGGGAGGGACATACAAAGGAACAAAAATTCATCTTATAAATATATTACAAACAATCGCATGAAAGAAAAAAATATTTGAATACTTATGTTGGGGTACATTTCACATAACATAAACGAATCTTACCTTTTCTGCTTGTCTCAGACGTATACTATTTACTACCAATAAGGGAAACTATGGCGCCTAAGTGCCTTTGGGCCTGGCTTACTTCACTTAATATAATTTTTTCCAAGACTTTCATTTTCCTGACAATGGGGAATTGTCATTCTTTCTGATGGAGGCAAAGAGTTCCATTGTGTATATATACTACAATTTCTTGATCCATTCATCTACTGAGGGGCATTTGGGTTGGTTCTAAGCTTAGCTATGGTAAATAATGTTGCCATAAACATAGTTGTGCGGAGAGCTTTAGTGTGGTCTTCTTTGTGATCATTTGGGTAAATGCCCAAAAGTAGGATTGCTCAGTCATAGGGGAGCTCTAAGTAGAGTCTTTTGAGGAACCTCCATACCACTTGCCAAAGTGGTTGACCAAGTTTACACTACCACCAACAATGCAGTAGGGTTCCCCTATCCACATCTCCTCCTGAATCTGTTGTTATTAGAGTTCTTGATTTTAGCCATTCTAACTGGGGTGAGGTGGTATCTCAATGTTGTTTTGATTTGCATTTTACTATGGCTAGGGAGGTTGAGCATTTCTTCGTGTGTCTATTGGCCATCCTTCTATCTTCTTCAAAGAAGTATCTCTTTCGCCCACTTATTTATTGGGCAGTTGTTTCTTTTAGGATTTGTTGTTGGGGGATGTAATTTTTTGGAGTTCCAAGAATATTTTTGATATGAGACCCTTGTCCGTTGTATGGATAGTGAAGATCTTCTCCCAATCCTTAGGCTTTCTATTGATCTTGCTAGCTATGTCTTTGCCATACAGAAGCTCTGCAACTTCATGCAATCCTATTTGTCCAACCTTTCTTTGATTTGTTGTGTTTCTGGGTATCTATTAAGAAAATTTCGGCCTTTTCCAAGGAGATCTATGGTTTCTCCTATTCCATCCTGTAAAGTTTTCAGAGTGTCTGCTTTGACTCTGAGGACTTTGATCCATTTGGAGTTGATTCTGGTGCAGGGTGATATATAAGGATCTAGCTTTAGTTTTCTACAAGTAATTAACCAGTTTTGAGAGGACCATTTACTGAAGAGGCTGTCTTCCTTCCATTCTATTTTTTTTTAGCTGCCTTATCAAGATTAGATGGCTGTAGTTCTTTAGGTTCATTTCTGGGTTTTCAATTCTATTCCATTGGTCCTGAGGTCTGTTCTTGTGCCAGTACCAAGCTGTTTTGATTACTATGGTTTTCTAGAAGAGTTTGAAATTTGTTATTGATTTTCTTCCAGTCCTGTTCTTTCTGTTAAGGATCGTTTTTGCTATATGTGGTCTTTTATTGTTCCATATATATTTTTGGATTGCCTTTTCTATTTCCTTGAAGAATGAGGTTGGAATATTGATAGGTATCATATTCAATTTATAGATAGCATTGGGAAGTATTGCCATTTTTATGGTGTTGATCTTTCCAATCTAAGAACATGGGTTTTTTTTGCCACTTTCTAAGTCTGTTTTGATTTCCTTTTTTAGGTATTTAAAGTTTTCATCATAGAGGTCCTTCACTCATTTGGTTAAGTTAATTCCTAGGTATTTCATTTTTTGTGGGGCTATTAGGAATGGAGTTGCTTTCCTAAGTTCAGCCACAATTTTCTCATTGTTGGCATACAGAAAAGCCATTGATTTTTGAGGATTCATTTCATACACTGCTACTTGCCAAAGTTTTGAGTCACCTTGAGTAACTTGGGAGTGGATTCTTTAAATACAAGATCATGTCATATGCAAAGAGAGGGAGTTTTACTTCTTCTTTCCCTATTGGGATCACCTTTATGTTCACATCTTGTCTTATTGGTGTAGATAGGCATTCTAATACTAGATTGAAGAGCAGAAGAGAGAGTGGGCATCCTTGTCTCATTCCTGAGTTTAGAGGAAATAGCTTTAGTTTTCACCATTGAGTATAATGCTTTCTGTAGTCTTGTCATACACAGCCTTTATTGTATTGAGGAATGTTCCATGGTTTCCTAATTTTTCCAGGACCTTCACCACAAAGGGGTGTTGGATCTTGTCAAAAGCTTTTTCTGCATCTATTGAGATAACCATGTGGTTCTTATCCTTGCTCTTTTTGATGTGATGAATTATGTTAATTGATTTGCGTATATTGAAGCAGCTTTGTATCGCTGAAATAAATCCTGTTTGCTCATCGTGTATGATTTTTTGGATGAATTGTTGAAATCGATTAGCCAAAATTTTGTTGAGAGTCTTTGCATCAATGTTCATGAAAGAAATAGGTCTATACTGCTCTTTCTTTGATGAGGGTTTTGGTATGAGGGTAATGATGGCTTCATAGAAAGTGTTCACTTTATTGGGGAGTTACATCCGTTAATATTGAGAGATAGGACTGAGAGGTATTTGGATGTTCCTGCCATTTTATCCTCCTTCTTGGGAGCTACGCCTACTGCATTCTTCCTATGGTTCTTTGATTCTGTTTTGGTGTGGTTTCTTGGCCTTTATTGTGGTCTTTTTTTTCTATGTGTAGGACATCTTTAACTATCTTTTGTAGAGCTGATTTGAGGGGCATATATTGTTTGTTTTTCTTTGCTATGGATGATTTTTATTTTACCTTCAGTTATGAAGGAGAGTTTACCTGGGTACACTATTCTTGGTTGATAGTTGTTTGTCTTTAGGGCATGGCATACATCATTCCAGGCTCTTCTTGCTTTAATTGTCTCTGTTGAGAAATCTGAGGTGATTCTAATTGGATTTCCTTTATAGGTGACTGATCTTTTCTCCTTGGCAGCTTTAAGGATCTTTTCCTTGATCTGAATTGATCATGTGTGGATTATAATGTGATGATGGGATGTCCTGTTTTTGTCTGGTCTATTTGGAGTTCTAAAAGCTTCTTGTATCTGAATGCCTATCTTTTTGCATGTTGGGAAGTTTTCTGCTGGGATCCTGTTAAACAAATTAACTTCTGTCTCTATGTGCTCCTCTACACCCATTTCCCTCAGATAAGACCTTCTGATGGTGTCTTCCAAGTGTTGAATAGATTTATCATATTTCTTGAATTTGTCTTGGATAGTTGTATGTTCTTTCTCTATAATACCTAGGCTGTCTTCAATGTCGGAGATTCAATCTTCTGCATGGTCTAACCTGATGTCAAGACTTTCTACTACATTTTTTCATTTCTTTTGCCGACCACGGTTTTTATTGCTTCAAAATCTTTGTTGGAGCTTTGTTTTAGATCTTGTATGAAATTCTTTACTTCCTTAATTTGTGTTCAGTGTTTATTCTCAAATCACTTGGATGATTGGTTATGGTTTCCTTGGACTCCCATTGCTTCTGTTGGGCTCCATTCAGCATTCTCTTTGTGGTCTCCCTGACTCCTTTCAGGTGCCTGTTTATGGATTCCATGAATGGCTCTATTGATCTTTGTCTATGCTCATCCCGCTCTTGCACTTCTTGTATTACTCTTTGATTAGATTTCTCACGTTCATGCAACTTGTGTAGTTCTCTTTGTCTGATCTCAGCCTGCTCACACAATTCCTTTATTTCTCTTTGAGTGTTCTCAACCTGCTCACCCAATTCCAGTATCAACCTTTTAGTATCTTCCTCAAGCCCATGAGCTTCCTGTTTTGATCTTTGGTTTGCCTCCTCTCTCTCCCTATCACGCTCACACTGAGTCCTTTGCAGGGTTTCAATCATTTCATTTACCATGTTTACCAGTAATGTTTGTAGAGCTTTTTGGGAACTCTCCTCTGGATTATTCATTATCTGTTCTATCACCTGATTATCTTGAGTGGGAATTGAGATACCCGGACTTGCCATTTTTCCTTGTGTTTTTCTTGCTTCTTCTGCCCATTTGGGATTAAAGTAATGCTAGTTTTGTGCTAGAACACCATTTTAAGGCAAGCATCAACCAAAGTCCTGTAATTGCATAGTCAAAAGTCGGCAGATACAATCTATTTCAAGAGATACAGTCTATTCAACATTAAACAACTTTATATTAATGGGGTAAGAATAGCAAAGAAGAATTTGACAAACCAGAAATTATTATGTTTAGGGAGAAAGGTGTGGAAAAATAGAGTTAGAGGGATGTGGAAACGTAAAAGGAGAATGAAATTAACCAAGTCCTTCTCTCAAGAGGGAAATGGATTGGAAAGAATGAAAGGAGAGAGAGAAAAAAATTAAAAGAAGAGACAAGAAAAAAAACGGAAAGACAAATATTTAAATTTAAAAAGTGAAACTCTTAAAAGTAATGAAAATTTAAAGAAGTGACATTGAGTGATGAACGGGAATAGGATGAGAGGAGGGGAGGGATAGAAAGGAGACCTGAAAAACTAAAAAAAAATAATTTGTGGAGGGGAAGAGGAAAAACAAGTCGTTTAAATAAGACACAGGTGGACCTGTTGCAACAATAAGAAGTACAAGTTGTCATGTCGAAAACGAACTGTACAACTTTGGTGGGGGGGGAGGATTAAATGGGGGGCAATGGGAGGCTGGGAAGGAATGGGAAGGGGAAACAAATGAGGAGGCTACAATGCTTGATAAGTAATGTTCAAATTATCTTGCCCATGTAATTTTAACCCCTCTGTACAGTATTTTCACAATAAAAAATAAATTAAAAAATACTTCAAATATTGTATAGTTATAAATAGATAATACTGCTATTAAGGAATTTAATCCTAAGAAGTTTTGAATTGAGAAATACATTTGTGAATTAAGTATGTACACAATGGGGGATAAGGTCTTATAATCAATGACAGGTATATATGAGGATAAGCAGAACAACAAATAATTCATGCAAAAAGAACAAAAGATGAAAAAGTAAAATGAATGAGAAAAAAGAACAAAAAAGACCTAAAGGTCAGTAGAGATTTTTTTTAAAAAGCACATATACAGACATATACACCTAAAATAAGAGTTATAAGAGGAAGAAAAAAAGATTAATAATAACAATTTTTATAATTAAAAAGTAAATATTTTAAAAGATATAAAAAAAGACTTCTTTGATTTTGTTTTTGGGGAGTTGATGGGAAGATCCTGTATCTCCCTTGTGTCAGTAACCAGTCTTTTGGTGGAGTCTCTGGTTTGCTTGTGGTGTTTCGTTTTCTGTGGCTTGATTGGTTTTTTTTAAGTCAGTTTGTTTGGGCAGGCAGAAAAATTCTGTTGGTTTACCCAGAAGTTTGTGATCTTCCTCCCAGGCTAGTTCAGTGGGAAGGAGATCTGCTTTGAATATCACAAAAGAGGTAGATGGCTGTTTCCTCTAGTTTAGAGTTGCTGTGAAAAGGCTGGCTTCTGGGAAAAGTTGAGGCCTTTCAGAAAACAGTAGCTTTCCCTGAGGGGCTAGCTTCTGAGACATTCACAGAGCCCAGTCTGGAGCCATTCTCAGGGTTTATGTTTACTGAGTTTCAATTGATTGTCAGGGCTGCTGTAGAGAGGAGCAGCCTCTGGCTCTTTTTACCCAGTGAAGAAAGCCACTCCTTCGGGGGTGTAGCTTTCTCTGCCTGGTTGTGGAGTTCAGAATGGCAGGTCAGGGTAGGTACTTGTGACTCACTAAATGACTTTTTTGTTTTCATCAAAGGACTGAGTTGGAGCTAGCTGCTTAGCCAGGACTTTGTATCAAAGATGGATATCTCCGCTGTTGGGGGAGGAGTGGCCTTCCCTCCTCTGCTTCCTTTGAGAAGCAGTGAGAATGTCAGTTTTGTACTCAAGCGGGAGTGTGGGTTCCTGGGTAGCCTATGTTCTGCTATCTGCAGGATGAAGATATCTGCTATTTGTCAGTTCTTGTTGGTGTTGAGTAAAATCTGCTCACTTGCTGCATCTGGCACATTTGTCCCAAACTATCTGGGTTGTAGGTATGGTGGCTATGGACACCACAACAGCCGCCACAGCCGCCGCAGCCATGGCTGCTGGAAAATGCTCACATCTGTCTCCTTACCTGGATTTTCCCTCTCTGGCCAAACTCTCTGTACTGTGATGCACACTTGGTGTGCCTAGGACTGTTCACTGGAACATTAGAACTGCTTTCTCTGCGAGAGCTTGTTTAGCCACCATGTTCTCCTCTGCCATCTTCTCGAAATTCCTGAAGGTGTTTAAATGTTACTGGATTTGTTTTGGAATAAATATTTTTTACCTTGACTATCTTGAGAAAGAAGATTTGGTTTCTCAGCACTATAGGTAAGAACTTCAGTGAAAGAAACAAAAGGAAAAATGAGGAACAACTCAACACATACATTCAAAAGAAACAAAACAACCCAAGCAAACCCAAATTAACTCAGTACTCAATAACCTGCAGGAAATTCAAAGGTTTTTAAAAATAGATATGATAGGGGCTGGGAAGATGGCTCAGTGGTAGAGCAGTTGCCTTGCATGCATGAGGTCCTGGGTTCGATTCCTCAGCACCACATAAGCAAAAAGAAAAAAGCCGGAAGTGGCGCTATGGCTCAAGTGGTAGAGTGGTAGCCTTGAGCTGAAGAGCTGAGGGACAGCGCCCAGGCCCAGAGTTCAGGCCCCACGACTGGACTCAAAAAAAAATAACTATGATAAGCTTATGAAAATCCTGACTACATGGGAGCCTACTGTGGTGAGGATAGTGGTTAAAGCTCAGACTGGACCGAAAGATCTGTACACAATGCCAGGAACCTGTTATTCTAAATTCCAGGAAGAATAACACGAAATAGACTGACCCCACGATCATACACAAGTTGGAAGCGAGATTCAATCTGAAAGTTAATCAGGATAATTTAGGGCTGGGGGCATGCCAAAGTGGTAAGAACATCCATTGAGAAGACACAAGACACTCAATTGAAATTCTAATATTATGGGTATTAAAGAAAAAAAGCTATGACTTTAAATAATTGGAATAATTGCAAGATTTGAATATTGAGTGGAGAAAAATCCATGAGACAGATAGAGTTTACCCATGTTGCAATGCTTTCTACTTATGTGATAATATTATGTGTTACTCCAGATACAACAGAGTTACCTTGCAATGAGCATGGATGTGCAATTGGGTGAAAGAAATACTCTACTTACACAGGTGTAAATTAAATACTTTTTTGGGGTAGATTTTAGTTCTTGAACTAAGAGCCTGGGTGATATCTCTGAGTCTTTTCTCTCAAGGCTATCACTCTACTACTTTGAGCCACAGTTCCAATTCTGATTTTCTGTTGGTTGTTTGGAGATAAGAGGCTCATGGACTTTCCTGCCCAGGATGGCTTCAAACCAAGATCGTCAGATCTCAGCCTCCTGAGTAACCAGGATTCTAGGCCTGAGCCGTCCATGTTTTTAATAATTTAGTAAATTGTACAGTTACAGAAGTTAAAATTTATCATTATAACTTTTATAATATATGTGTGTATATTTATATCAATGCATACATATAGAAATATTTTAATGTATTTTTGTATCTACAGTAGAATTACGAAATCATCCTTCATTACAAAATAACATGGAAACAAGTTTAATGAGGAGCAAAGCATAGGGAATAGTCACGTTTCTTGTTGAATGAAATATGAATTGTGAGAATCAGTTTGAGAAAACCATTTAACAAAATGGATAATGGCTATTAATTCCAATCCCTTTATTTGCCCATATTGTGCATCCTCACACATGAGTGTTAAAGTCAAACCACACATTTTTGCCTTTGTAGTTAAATCATGCTATAACTTAGGGGATAGGTGAAGTAATCAAATAAAGATTAAAATAATAGTAAGTGATGCTATGAGAGCTGAAAATTATTTTAAATATGATAGTAGCTAATTAAATTCCATATCTCTTACTTTTACTCTATTGTCATATCCCTCATTACCACAGTAGGAAAGTACATAGATGATTCTCACTAAATTATGTGTAAAATTATGAAAAATGTATTAAAAGAATATGGGCACATCGGGGCTAGGAAAGTGGCTCAGTGATAGAGCTCTTGCCTTGCATGCATGAGGCCCTGGGTTGATTCCTCAGCACCACATAAGCAAAAAGAAGAAAGCTGGAAGTGGCGCTGTGGCTCCAATGGTAGATTGCTAGCCTTGAGCAGAAAAGCTGAGGGCCAGCGCCCAGGCCCAGAGTTCAGGCCCCTTGACCGGACAGAAAACAACAACAAAGAATATGGGCACAGTGTGGTTTTAGCTGATTCAGACCTGTAGGGGGTAGTGTGTTTTTGACAACTTAAAAAACCTTGTGATGGAGATGAAGGAAGGGATGTGCTTATTCTGGAAAATTGGCTAGAGGGTTGCTCCTAGAAAAATAGTGGTGAATTCTTCCCAAAGGTTACAGTAAAATCAATCTCACAATCATGTTCTCTACTGCACTATTCACCATAGAGAACTTATGGAATCAGCCCAGACGCCCTTTAGCAGAGGGATGGTTGGAGAAAGTGTTGCACATATACACAACTGGATTGCACCCATCCATTATAAAGACCGGTACAGCATTTGCAAACAAATGGATAGATCTAAAACTATGTTAAGTAAACAACGTCAGAGCCAGACACACAAAGGACGCGTATTTGGAATCCAGAATTTTATGCAAGTTAAACAACAGTATTAATCAAAGCATGCTATTTGCAGAGGAGTAATTTCTTATAAAATTGAACTTTTAATCCAACAAAATGAATACCAGGAAACTATCACTTGGAAAATGTGAGGGGAAGTCAAAGGGAAGGATTAAAGAGACTTACGGTAGAGAGTGAAGCCATAATATTCAATGCAGATAGTATGAAACTAGGAAAAAATGAAAGTGGGGTTAGGTTTGGAAGGATGTGAGAAATTTATGTAAAAATCCATCATACTTAAAAACTGATTCTTTGAATGGAAAACCCTTCGTACATTTATTTACTAAAAATATAATGAAAAACAATGGAGACATCTGATCTTAATCCATGAGTCAATATGATAATTTCCTTCTCAGAAATTTTCTTTGCAGGTATTATCCTCATAATAACAGAAAAGTGAACAACGCAGTGTATATCAATACATCACTTTGCCTATCCTAAATCGATGCAATATAAAAATCATAGTACAAATATTTCAATATATCACATGATAAAATAACAAGTAGAAAATATCAAACTATGATTGTTTTTCCAAGTACTTTACCTTTGGTATCTAATTTAATCCTCACAATAATCCCATAAAGTAGAACTACTTCTATTTTTAATTCTAAGATGATGATATGTAAATCTTCAGAGTTGGAATTACTAGTACAACATTGTACACACGTTAAGTGTTAGGCTGCGGTCAGTTCCCACCATATCAAATAACCTCATTCTATTTTATAACTGAATACCAGCACTCAGTCTACTAATTCTAGGAAAATTTCCCAAAACTATTGTGCACACTCTAATAATATTTCACTTTATCTTTGTTAGAAAATAAGTAACTAAGCCGGACACCAGTATATCACACCTGTAATACTAGCTACTCAGGAGGCTGAGATCTGCTGATTGTGGTTCAGAGCAAGTTCGGGCAGGACAGACTGTGAGACTCTTATCTCTAATAAACCACTAGCAAACTGGAAGTGGCACTGTGGTCCAAGTGGTAGAGACCAGGGACAACACCCAAGCCCAGAGGTCAAGCCCCATGACCAACAACAACAAAAAAAGAAAATAAGTAACTGTAATATGAAAACTCCAAGTTCATAATCAATTTATACCTCCCTGGTGAAAGGAACTGCTAAACTATAACATTCTTGATTTCTAGCTCAAAATACTAGAAATCATATTTTATGCCTTCACTCAACACTGCACTGCCTGGGGACCCCATCTCTGGTTAACACAGTCTTACTGAAAGAATGACCTGCCCAATTCCTGATGGAAACAGACTGCAGGTCTTTTGGAGCAATCGTTTCCACATTGTAGCTCACCTAAATTGTTTACCATTAGAAGTATTTTGATTGCTTTTTATACCCAAAATTTTGAGAGAAATGTACTACTATATAATGTTATTAAAGACTGATATAAAAATCACTTTTCACCCCAGATAAATATTTTACCTTTTGTATACACAAAAATGCAGTCTGATATATTAATGTTAGGAATGAGAGGTTAAAAATCATAGGCACCAAAACCTAAGTATGAATTAAAGACTCTCCAACTTGTGAATACAATTGTTTTAAAAAGACATCAATACTACTGCATTTTTAATGATAATGATAATGATAATGATAATGATCCCCTATGATAATAATGAAAATGATAAACTCTTAACACTTAAAAATAACTCATTTTCTTGGGAGTAGGACACAAAACACAAGGTTAATTCTAATCATTTAAAAATATCGTTATTTATACAAAACATTCACTCAAAACTATAAAGATTCTAAAACTAACTGAAGTACAGAGACACAAAGGAAATAATTTAACAGCATCATGTACATTCAATGGACTGTTAATAGAAAACAAACTTATACTAATAATTAGCTTACCCAATTCACTTACATTCTATTCCATTTACTTTCATAAAAACTGGGCTTTCATAAAATGATGCATAAAAAAGCCTATATGCCCACTTACATTTTCAGATCTTAACAATATTTATTTCAGAAATTTTAGCTCTATAGTCAATGAACTGAAATAATACTAAAATATTCAAAGGACTTTCAGAAATTGCAAGACTTCCTCTGGGATGTTATGTATATTGGAAAAGATATTCAAAAAGCCTTATTTGTTAAAGTTGCCGTAGTTACTCCCACAAAAGAGCCATTGGTAAAGATCCCTGTGCATGTACAAAACACCTTCAAATGCATACACAATCTGGACATTACACATGCATTTTGTTTGTTCGTTTTTGGAAGGAATATCTAACAAGCATATCGACAATACTTATTTTGTCAATAAGATGGGATATTCAAACTTAATATGGGTTTGATTAACTCTTAGTGCGAATAGATATGGTCTTGCAAAGAAAGTGATTTTCTACCGAAATCCGGAAAGAGTTTATCCAACTTGTGTTTCACAGGAATAACCAGAGAGTAATACCTGTTTGGTCAAGTCTGTCCAAATCACTCCATGAGTGTATCTTAAAAGTATAACCAATTTAAGAGGTCAAATTTTGTACTGACAATCATCTTACAGCAATAACTTACTACATAATTATGTCTGTATCTTCTTACCTCACATACAATAAGAGCTGAAAGCGGTCTCTTTATCTAACTTAATGCTGTAAATGCTTTGATTATGATGACTTTTTTAGTAGACAAATAATATGTACAGAAGGGTGGTTCCACTGAAATGACATGACAGAACATTGATAAATAAAACATTGCAACACAGTTAGCTCTGTTCAGCCTCACCCTGTCCAGATTGGCAAGCAACATTGCAACAGCACACGCACACATATACATGTATACACATGTTTGCACATGTACACACACATATACATGCATGCTAAATTCAGGGTTTATTGTACAAAAAAGTTCAAATAATATATTAGTGATTAGGACAAATGATAATATGCCTTATTACAAAATAATACATGAACCATCACCACCCTTGTTACATTTTACATGCCTCTCCAAATGTGACCACTTAATTTATTTTTAATTAATTGATTACCTTATTAATTCGTTTGGTGCTAATACTAGGGCTTTAACTCAGGGCCTGGCTTTGTCCCAGAATTTATTTTTTATTTCAGTTTTCTCAAGGCTAGCATTTTACTGCTTGTACCACAGCTCCATTTCTAGCTTTTGCTGGTTACGTTCAAATCAGAATCTAATGGACATTTTTTTTCTTGGTCTGCTTTCAAACCACAATTCTCAGATTTCATCTTTTTGATTAACTACTACTAAAGACATAAGCCATCAGTGTGGCTTCTACTTTTTCCTATATAGTTATCTAATGCACATACTTAAATAGTAATTTAAAGCTGAGAGTATAGAAGCAAGATGTACAGTGATGATACTGTCCTGTCAGAAATTCAAGTTAGTAATGTAAATTATTCTTAAGACCATACACAAAAAATACCATATTATAGTGTAAGAGAACTCACTATTGAACATAGGAGCCTTAAGAGCTTTCTAATAGATCCATTATTTATTGGTACCCAACATTAGAAAAATGTATGCGTCATTGGTAAAATAGAAGTCCTTTGCATGACTACATATATTCCTTGTTTTTATAAGACACTTGCTTTCATCTAAAAAGTAGGCCTGTCTATTGTCTTCATGTGATTTTGATGATTGAAAGTGCTTAGTGAGAAGGTCAAAATGTATTAGTAGTCCTTCATTATCAATTCTCATTTTCTTCTTGGAGAATATAATAATCAAATCAATAGTTCAGAATCGGCAAGCAATACTTCAGAATCATGCTTCCAGTGCAAGTGGATCACCAGTAAGAAATCCTCAATACCAATTTCCACAAAGTTTTGTCACAGATACAATCTCCCTGCCTTCTCTAGCTGCTTTACTACCCTCTTATTCCTTCATTGTACAAGAAAAGTATGATTCAACTGATTTCAGTCAGATCTGTTACTAGAACTATCAAGGATTTATTTTACTGTCTGTAGTTTGGTAAAATTATGTCTCTTTATGTAGGCTACTAAAAATGTATTTACTAACTTCAAGTAAATACATAAATTCGATTTCCATCTCTTTTAAAAAATAAAATTTTGTTTGCTCTACAAATTGATCAGAGGCATGGATTATGTGGCTAGCTACGTCATTACACATCTTTCTCTTTCTTTCTCTCTCCCTTTCATGGTTCTCATATATAACACGATTGCTCCATAATTATCCTAATTTATTTTGCTTTTATATTTTTTGTTGTATCATTTCACTTTTTGCTCTGCCATTTCCCAAATCATTTATATGGAAGGCATTATTTCCTAGTTTCTCATGCCTAGAATAAGCTGCACATGGAGACATCACTGGTCCTCATTTTCAGTGTGTACATTTGAATATGGAGGAATATCTTTCCTCTGCTCTCCATCAATTCCATACTCTCCAGTTAGAATAATTTCGAATAGTAAAATTGGAAAAAGAGAAAATAAATCATGGTGAATAAACAGTTGCAGAAAATTCACTGGATATTTTTGACCAGTTCAACCAATGTGAACTATTAGGGAAATACATGGACACCTCATTCCCACTGGCACTCAAAGTTTCTGGTTAGGCAATTCTTAGGAATATGGGGAACAAGATGAAAAAGTAAGGAATGGTATCAATTGCAAGAAAAAAAATGGAGATGGATCCAACCATATTTCTTCAATTGGCTGTCGAAAATATTCAGCTTACTACAGTGCGGAGACTTCTTTTTCAAAAGGCCACTTATGTGAATAGTAGGGATGATGATCAGTATATCCCTCTTCAAGAAGCCTACGGTGGACACTTAGACATTGTCAGTCAGTTGGTTTCTCAAGCGGCACATGCAATAACTGTAGATGACTGGACACCCCTGAACAGTGCATACACGTGGAATAATACCAGAGTCGCTTCTTTCTTACTTCATCATGATACAGATACCAATGGCCAAACTAACGGACTTTTTTTTTAAATTTTTTTTGGTCTGGTCGTGGGGCCTGAACTCTGGGACTGGACGCTGTCCCTCATCTCTTCAGCTCAAGGCTAGCACTCTACCACTTGAGCCACAGCACCACTTACCGCTTTTTTTTCTGCTTATGTGGTGCTGAAGAATCGAACCTTGGGCCTCATGTATGCAAGGCCAGCGCTCTACCACTGAGCCACTTTCCCAGCCCAAATATTTTTGTTTGTTTGATTTTTGTTGTTGTTGTGATTTTTTTTTTTGGTGGGTCATGGGGCTTGAGCTCTGGGCTTGGGTGCTGTCCCTGTGCTCTTCAGCTAAAGGGGAGTGCTCTACCGCTTGAGCCACAGTAACACTTCCCCAAACTAAAGGACTCTTGACACCCTTATATCTTGCTGTTGAGAATTGAGATAGCAAAGATACGCTGGATCGCCTTCTGTTGAACCATTATATAAATCCAGGCCTGAAGAACAACATAGAAGAAACTCTATTTGACATTGCCAAAAGCATAAGTATGTATCACTACCTCTATGAAGTTGTAAAAGGCTGTACAAATTGTTCACCGAAGTCCTAATGGTCGGATTAAGTTTCTTAAATTTCAAAAATGCAAGTTCATCTTTTGTGTCCCTACAAAATATTTTCACAATCCAAATAAGAGCAATATCTTTCCTTTTGGTCGGTCATGGGGCTTGAACTCTGCGCCTGGAGCTATCCCTGTGATCTTCAGCTCAAGGTGAGCCCTCTACCACTTGAGACACAGCTCCACTTCCAGTTTTCTAGTGGTTTATTTGAGATAAGAGTACCACAGACTTTCCTTCCCAGGCTGGCTTTGAACCATGATCCTCAGATCTCAGTCTCCTGTTTAGCTAGGATTATAGGCATGAACCACCAGTGCCCGGCAGCACCAATATTTTACTGTAAAAATTCATGGATTCTGCGGAATTCTTCCAAGTGAATTGCCTGCCTTGGATGGAAAAATGTATTCAATAGATTTTGTAAACATGTATAATAATTTCTTCAGAGTTTGTGATTTTTTAATAAGAAATAATTTTAATTTACCTGTTGAAATGAGTAGTACAGAAACTAAAATATTTCTGGTGCTTGTCTGAAAAAGTATATTTTAAAATATTCTATATTCTATGTTTGCATAATGTTCACAATTTATTTTCTCCTAGATATACATTGAATTCTATATTATTTTATAATATATACGTTCATTAATGTGTCCTTTCCGATTGTATTCCATAAAGAAACAGTTTGATTCCTTTTTTTCTAGGTCTTAATATTATTTTTCTTTGGGATAAAATGACAATGTTGTTTAATTTGAAAAGTTTTGTAAAGTTTATGCTATGTAAATGCCTTTCTGAGGTGATTTAATACACTGATGTCAAACTAAATTTAATTATATGAATTACGTGTATTGTTACACTTGTAATTTTGTAATCAACTTTTTAATCACTTTTTTTTCATTTCTTGCATCTGAAGAATGAAAATTATGGAATTCTTCTCAAATTTTCATATTATCCTTGTGCAAGTGCCATGTTAATCTCTGTATTGTAGTTTGAGTATACGTGCTGCTGAAGCATGTAGTATCCTCTAAATTTAATAGTTAATGCTGCAATCTTTATACAGGCTTATATCTATGGGTGCCTACTTGTAACAAGGAAACCTTATTGTTCCTAACAATGCTATCGATCTTATTTCCCTAAAATTCTGTGAATATTGGAAAAAATTATATTGATCAGTCGATTGCTCACATTTGCAAACTTTTTTTGCCAATGAATATCTTAAGTCTTTTTATTTGGAATTTGATCATACTCTCTATTATTTATAATTAGGTCCAAAGGTGATGGCTTTTTCAAGTATTTATTTATCCAGCTTTGTGGACCTAATGGATTCAAACTAAGCGTTGCTTAAGAGCTACTTCTAAACTTCTTCAGCTGACATTTTCCCAAATGAGGTGTTACTGGAACAAATGTCTACCTGAGCCTTTACCCTTCTTCCATGTGGGAACAGAACAACCAGAATACCTTACCCTGACAGCAAAGATTTTCTTACTAGAACAAAACTAATCTTGGTTACAAGGGATCATAGAGAGATGAACAGTTCAAACAGAACTGTTCAGACGAGAAGGTATTTTATCAAAATATAATTGTTTATTATACCTTCCATTTAAAAGTAGCTAAAGCCAAGAAGTGAAAAAATTGTTCGTATGCATGATTACTTAATGTCCTGGCCTGTCTGTAAGTTCCTGGCAGGAACTTACACTACTGCCTTTTTATCACCAAATATTTTCATAGTTGCAGGAGAAGTGCATATGTTTCTCCTCATTATTAGGCATTAAATTGATAATGTTTTAATCACAGTGTTTCCTCTTGCCTCCATGCTGTAAATCTACAAATGATAAAGCTTTAGATCTAACTCTATCAAACACTGAAGTAGAGATAATGGAATCATACTTTAAAACAGAGTTGCCTTTGATACAGTAACTACAACAGAACAATACAAAACGTGTGTCTTTTAATCATATTATATATAGTTATATGTGCTGATTTTATATTTCACACAATGAAACTTACTAGAATTAGTTGATAATTTGACAAATAAATTGATATTTATTTACTCCAATAAACAGAATTGGAATATAAATATTTAGGTTTCAAATATGTATTAGACTAGAAAACGTATCAATGCAATCTTTTTAGTATAAACTTGTGATACATTATAACTCTTCTTGGTCTTCTGAATCCACATGATAAAAAAAACAATGTTTTCCTCTAATCTGTAATGGATTTTACTCTGCTGCTCTGTTTATTGTTTTAACTTGCTTGTCCCATACTGCTTTTGTCCATATTTCTGAAGCATTCTTACTGATTATGCCCAAATTTTGCTAAGATGTCTAAAAAATATTATTCTTCTGCAGTACCCATGGGTCCTAGGATCTCAAGGCCCATTTACCTGCATCATCAGATAACAGGGGCAAGACTTTTCACCAAGGCCCATGCAATATATCAACACAAAGTAATTGAAGACCCATCTCAATTTCGCATTTCCTATATTTCAGGGCCCCAATTCCTTGAGATGCAGGAATTAGCAGTAAGCAATTGTGAAATGCAAGGCAACTTAAAATGAAGGATGAGATCACAAAATTTGAGAGAAAGTACTGTAATTCAAACATTCAACTTACAGATGACCAGCCCATATGAATGAACAAGTTCACAAATTGTCATAAGATTATTTTTAATACCCCTCACCTATGATTAACGAAAGATTTTATTCCAACATAAGTGGGCCAAAAAATAGTTCCTAGAAAGATAGATCTATAATTGGTCTACCAAAGCCCGAAAACTTGACTTAGAGGTCAAATGTAATTCAGAAAAACATTTGAAGCACTAAGGAGTGCTTCAAAACACTGGGAATTCAGTACAACATGGTTCTGTGGTATAAAAATGTCACTCTCAAACCAATGATAATCTACATTTAAATAAACTTTTAAAAATCACTTTCGCCCTTACTTCATTGTTGGTGGGAATGTAAACTTGTTTAACCACTTTGGAAAGCAGTATGGAGGTTCCTCAAAAGACTTCACATAGATCTCCCCTATGACCCAGCAATCCCACTTTTGGGCATTTACCCAAATGTTTACAAACAAGACCACACTAAAGCTACCAGCACAACTATGTTTATTGCAGCATTATTTCCATAGCTAAGATATGGAACCGACCTAGATGTCCCTCAGTAGATGAATGGATCAAGAAAATGTGGTATATATACACAATGGAATTCTATGCCTCCATCAGAAAGAATGACATTGCCCCATTTGTTAGGAAATGGAAAAACTTGGAAAAAATTATATTAAGTGAAGGAAGCCAGGCCCAAAGAAACATAGGTCTCATTGTTTCCCTTATTTGCAATGTCTAGTATATGTATGAGTCAAGCGGAAAAGGTCAGATAATGTGAGGTCAGGAAAATGAACCATTAGATATGTATTTTAATGTTTTTTTTCTTTCATGCATGTGTTTCTAACGCATTTATAAGATTATCTCTTTGTTGCTTTGTATGTCCCTCCCCCACAGTATAAGCCCTGCTTTCACTATATTTGGTGTCAGTATAACTTGTGGAGGAGATGGGGAAAAACCAGTGTTTAAGGATACAGGTGGACCTCTTGCAACAATGAGAAGTACAAGTTGTCATGTCCACAACGAGGTTTACAACATCCGTGCGGGGGGGGGGGTGAGGGGGGGAAGGAGAAGGATTGGGATTCGGGGGGGAGGGTGGAGGCTGGGAAGGGATGTGAAGGGTAAACCAAAGGAGGAGGCTGCAATGCTTGGTAAGAAATATACGCATTATCCTGCCCATATAATTGTAACCCCTCTGTACAGTATGTTCACAAATAAAATAAAATTAAATTTAAAAAAATCACTTTCGCCAAAATAACATTTGACAAGTTAATGATACTTAGTGACATTACAAGTTTTTCAAGTGTAGGGAGCAAGTTACAATAGAGTTGAATTATTTATACAGCACTAATGCCAAACATGTTCAACCATTCAATAAAGTGTAGAAATAGTACCACCCACAATTTGTGTTTTTCAGTATGGGCCTTTCAGAAATGTGTTTAATATGTCAGCCTCCGAAATTTCAAACCCAAACCTTAGCTAATAAATTTCATCATTTAATAAGGTACATTTTAAACAATCACAAATAGTTGCCTCATCATATGTTATTTTATGTTTTCCCTCTGTCTAACATAGTAAGAAATATGACTTTAAGTCTTGAGTATGGGTAGTAATCAGAGATATGACAAACATAATATCTGTCTTCTATTTCTATCATATTCCTATCTAGGAATAAATTATAATGTTCTTCTTTTTCCAAAACTTATAGGTAGTAGAAAATATTATTCCATGTAAAATAAAAGAATCACACGATTTTACAAAGCCATTTATAAAAATGCATAGTTAGAAATACATTCTAAGCCATTTTTTAACTTTCTTTTTGACTAAAGATTAATCTTTCAAACGGTTGAGAAAAAATCATGTTTAGGTGCTTCCCGTCTCCAGTCTTGCAAATTGTTGCTGCAGATGAATGAATTATGGAGATATAAGCTGACATCATTTCAAGAATATGCAGGATTGAAACTCCATGGAATGTATATAAACCTTTCAAAGTATTAATAGACAGTTTAACAGAATGACTATCAGAAGTTGGAACCAAAGAGGAATTATAGTAAAGACATAGAATGAATGAAAAATGAACAAGGAGCAAATACAGCTAGAATCCTGAATGTACACATATGATGAAGGAAGTGGTAAATTGGAAATAAATCTTGGAGAAAGGGTTGGTTGAGAATGATAGAAGGAGTGACTCTGATCTAGGAGCATTGGACAATTAGATGGATATATTTAATTGTAACACAATTGCACAAACTTTTAAAATTCAGTTAAAAACACATCTAGAAACAAAAACACACAAAAATCACAACCAAACAGCAATCTCTAGAGAGTATGAATATGACCACTCAAAATTTTAATCAGTTAATGAAGGGCAGTCTTGGGAAAAGCAAACAAAGCTGTTCAAAGAGGGAAGTTTGGGATAGGGGAGAATTTTCAACAGAATTAAATAGATTGTCTAAGGTTATAAATCACCTGCTGCATACAGTATCTTACTTCTAAGAGATTTCTGTCTGAACTGGATAATCCAGTCCTGAGAAACACTTGGTAGCTTGTGAGGTAGAATGGAAGAAACAAGATCAAGAACGCATTACTCCACTGGAGAGAAAACGATCCTCTATATTTTCTCTAATCTCTCTTCCCTACTCTTTCTTCATACTTTTAAGTCAATTGATTTTGAATTATATTTTTCCTTCTTTCTTCTGGCAAAGTGATTGGTCAAAGTAATTTCATTAAATATTATTTGCCATTTTCTTCTTTCATGCTGTTTAATTGGCCAAGCGAGTCCATAAAACTTCCCTCTTGTATTTGGTTGCCATGAAACAACATCTATGTTAATAAGGAGAAATCTAATGTAAAACTTTGTCTGCAGAAAACAGTCCAAGATGCTGTGATCACAAATATTTGGCTATATTTTTTTTCTTTTACCTTGAAAGACTTCTTGTGTCTAAAGTGCCCACAAAAATAAGTACTCCATCACTTGTTGGTTCAATCAGAATTGTCTAACATCAAAGATATATTTTTGCTAAGAAGATGCTTAGAGGAAACCAAAAAATACTGCACTTTTTTATCTTCTCTCTTAAGATTCTCCTTCGATACTATATCAGGAACAGTGAAGTTATTCTATGCAAAATTATTTTAATAGGTTATTTTTCTCTTGGTCTTGCATTTGTTCACCAAGATGTATGGAGGAGAATAGAGTTAAATCACCCATACCTTGGAAGAAAGTGTCTGTTACAAAAGGAAAATGCTTCTATGTCCTACTTCTATGTCCTACTCTTAGCTCTTGCCAGAGTTCCAATTAATCACAGCTTCTTGGCTTCCAGTCTAGTGAAGCTGAAGGACCATACGGGCTCCACCACTGCTACATCTTCATTATTTCTCTTTTAAAACTCTTCAAGTTGCCTCATTTGGATGTGGAATGTATTTTCATGTCTTCATTCAAGCAGTTCTGCATTGTAGTGAGCCAAATGGGCTCTGTAAAATCACTTTAGGGAGTAAAAATACTAACACAATTTACATCAAAAAGTTTTGGCTTCCCTTCACTGCTGAAGTCAATACGCTTAGCTAAGGCTTCTAAGAAAAATTTTATTATTAATTTTTCCATTTTCTCAATTCTTTTCTGAACTTTTTGGCATATGTAATAAAAGAAGTCTAGACTACCTCATATTAATAAGAATATTATTTTTTGTGAGCCACTTAGAAATGTGAAATCATTGGTTTGAAGTATCCAATCAAATTTTTTTCTGTGTTTCACTGCTTCACGTCCAAAGACATTGTGGAAAGTGACACCTTCTTTCATTGTGGAGGGCACTTTCTCCCTAAATATTTTGACTCAAATTATCTTTTTCAGAGAATTAGTATTTGGTAATTGAAGGTACATTCACAAATTTTGATGCCTTATTTTTTAAAGAACTTTTATTTTGTTTGGTTTTTTTTTAACTGTATTTTTTTTGTCTTTTCTTTTTTGGTACTGGGGATCGAACCCAGGACGTTGCACTTGCTAGGCAAGCGCTTTGCCACTGAGCTACATCCCAGCCCTTAAAGCACTTTTAATTTAAATTCCAATACAACCTTCTTTCAAACAGTGAGAATATAGTTCCTGGGTAAGGTCAATTCCAAGGGAACCTACAGGATTTACAGCAAGGTTTCTGAGGTTTGTTTGTTTAGTTTGAAAAAGAGCCATCTTCATCCATATTGCTCCCTCTCTACTAAGTCTCCATGGATTTCTTTGCATGAGAGCCTATTCTTCTAGGCAATTTTAAATTTTCTTAATAGGCTAAGTTATTAAAAATTTTGAACTATTGAATTTTACCTGTCATAAATTTAAATATGTTGAAAATCCTTTATCAGAACCGCAAATTCACCAATCCTAATTCCACCTTTACCATCAAAATGTTAACATGTTGTTTTCATGATATAGTATCCATGCAGCTATTATTTTCCAGTGGCTTTGTTATGCATATATGTAACCATATTAGCTGATGCTAAGCAAAATGAATTCCGAGATATGGAACCAGATTTTTTTTTCATTTGTGGTTGTTGTTTTTGATGAACTATGTGATTTCTGTTTTCTTTGGGGTTTTCCCCTATGGTTTATCCCTGCTGTATGGTGAGACAATGGTGAGACAAAGGACAAAAGGCAATCCAATGCAATAGCAATACTCACAAGACAATATGTTGGAAATGTACTTTACAACTTGTGAGGGGTGAAGGGGTGAAGGAAAACTGAGAAAAATGAGGGAGGGGTAACAAGTTTGAAATGATTTTTATTCACTACCTTACAATTAGTGTAAAGTCACTGTACATCAATTTGATAATAAAATTGAAAAAATAAACTGTGTAAAATGTAATTTTACTGTACTGACACAGTAAATATTATTCTTTATGTAGTAACATTTTAAAAATCAATAATATTTGGCTTCTAATTTGAGTTAATTACCCCTTATTTATCAGAGGTTCATCAACTTGAATGTTATCCAACTAGACACTATTTTCACAATATACTTGCCAAATTTTTCAAAAAAGAATAAATTTAGTACTTTCTCATTCTAAAACAGAAAACAGGGTCTGGGAAGATGGCTCAGTGGTAGAGCGCTTGCTTTGCATGCCTGAGGCCCTGGGTTCGATTTCTCAGCACCACATAAGCAAAAAGAAAAAAGCCAGAAGCTCAAGTGGTAGAGCGCTAGCCTTGAGCTGAAGAGCTGAGGGACAGCGCCCAGGCCCAGAGTTCAGGCCCCACGACCAGACCCAGTTTAATACTATGTAAACCCATAATTTTAAAAGTAAGTAAGTTTTTAAAGAGGACAGAATATACGTATTCTTCAAAATTCCTATGATTAACAACTACTCATTTTTAAATTCTCAACATTCCTAAGAGATTCAAAACAGTACCTGTTTGCATGTTAATTAATTCTGCAATAGATGCAGTTTCCAATGGGGTGTCCAGATTGAGAAGTAAACAGAAAAATAGCCACATTCTTGTAGAGGATAAAACTGTGAAGCATGTGTA
Organism: Dipodomys merriami; assembly: GCF_024711535.1. Taxonomy (NCBI): domain Eukaryota; kingdom Metazoa; phylum Chordata; class Mammalia; order Rodentia; family Heteromyidae; genus Dipodomys; species Dipodomys merriami. The sequence goes on along the minus strand of NW_027205115.1, from coordinate 947,108 downwards.
ATAATTAATTCTTCAAGAGTAAGCAATTGTTTATAAGAGTAAGCTATTATGTCTATGACCATCAATCCCAAGATTTATGCCATAAAGTCATCCTAGCCCAAAAGTTTCCAACTTATAAGGGACACCTTAAAATTCCTTAATTCACATTATGAATACCTTATCTCTATTTTGAAAAAATACTACACCTCTGCTAATGTGACACCCTCCTTGTTCTGAAAAGAACACCACAATAAACTGAGCTGCATCATTTTTCCTCCACTGGTATTCTTGAGATCAGAACACTTGCAAATATTATTTATATTTAGACTTTTTTAAATATCATAGATATTCAGTATGCTAAGATAGGAAAATTATGATTCAAAGCCCACCCAGGCATGAAGGTTTCTTAGAATCTTATCTCCAAAAAACTTCTCTGCAAAATCCAGACTCAAGTGGCACTGAGGTTGAAGTGGTAGGGCACGAGACTTGAGCATAAACAGGATCAGAGACCCTGTCCATGCCAAGAGTTCAAGTTCTACGATGAATCAATGAAAAAAAACTGAAAAGAAAACCCCAAACCTAGCATTTTTCTCTATGTATACAGAGGCACGTAAATAAGGAAATGGCTTCCTGTGGTACATATAGGTAGAAGAAAGAAGATGTCACACAATTACTCTCTTCATACCATATTAAACCAAACCTTGAAAAATTGGTTTTTCTAAATGTATAAATTAATGTCATCCATTTTTGGCAACTCTGTCTAGATTATTCATATTAACATGGTATACATGAACTCTGCAAATTATCTATTAACTATGTTCTAATTATAACTGTCGTGAAAGAATATCTAGGCAAATAGAATGCCAGAATTATTTGTGAATTTTTCAATTAATCCCTCTACTTTGAAAGAATTTTGTAGTATCCTATAGAATATGAAATTACAAACAAATCCAAAAACTATATTTTAAATCTAAATTCTAATTTAACAAGGTCTACAAAATCCTACATTAGACGAACTTTGCTATTTCTCCAGTCTTAAGCTTTTGTAATCCTTCAACATTTATTTGGAATCCAACAGAATGTGGGATGGGAAACATGAGCTCTTTTGCATCTACGAATGTTCTGTAATGATGAGAGCATTTAAAACACAAGTGAGGATATATATGAGGTGCATTCAATAGGAAACTTGACTTCTCAAAACATAATGACAAAATTAGGCCAAACTTCCAACTGTGTATTCCTTTCTTGTTGTTTGGTTAGTTTTACTGAGACAAAATTATTCTATCTGGTCCAGGGAAGGTATCATTATGTAATTCCACTCTCTTATCTCTTGTCTGAGTGCTAGAATTCCAGGCTTGTATCACATTGCCCTGCCATAGTTTGTTTATTTAATCTAGAAACAGACTAGAAATTCTGAACTTCTCCTATGATTTAATCCACTAGACTGACTGCTCAGACTGTTTATGTACTATTTTCAAAGGTGTTTTAACATTTGACACAGGATATGAACATTTTTGGATGCACCTGCAGGCTTCCCTGATTCATTCCACTATGTATCCTATCCCGTTAAGAATGATTGCTTGACTCTCTTACTATCTCTGGTCCCAACCTATGTAATATTCTCAACTTCTGGGGGAAAGTTCACTTGAGGGCTTTCTAATATTAAAAATTATCACTTGATTCTAGTCTTACTAAGGACCAATTTTCTATTGTTTTCTAACTTTTCTACATATTCTGAGAGTTGTTTCATTTATGTATTTTTGTGTGCACCTATAAGTGCCTCTGTGTGTATGTGTATGTTTGTATGTATGTATGTATGCAAAAACTTAAAGCTGTAATTCAGCAATCTTGCTCGTGACTGGTATCCCAGCTTTGGCTGGTTAATTATAGGTAGTGTTTCAAAGCCTATACTGTCCAAGCTAAATGCAAATTGAACCTCCCAGACTCCTTTACATTCTTAGGTTTTATTTTTCTAGGAGTATCAACTTTTAAACTTCAAACACTTTTGTGAGTGTAAAGTCTAACTGTAGCCCAGATTTTTAACTCAAGAATTCATATAAAGTTAGATGAACATATACATTACATATCCTGGGTGTACACTGTTAGCAATGTGATCATAAACCAAGTTTTTGTGAGATCTGAGGATTGGGTTTTAAAGTCAGCACGGGTAGGAAAGTCCTGGAGACTCTTTTTCTCCAATAATTACCAGAAAACTGGAAGCGGCACTGCAGCTCAAGTGGAAGAGCACTAGCCTTGAGCTGAGTTTCAGAGGGACAGCGCCCTGTCCCATATTCCAAGTGCCACGAAAAACAACAACAATAAAAAGGAATATAAGAAAAGGAAAGAACAAGAAATGTGATCTTAGCCACCAGGTTCATTGCTAGTATAATTCCTGTTCCCTCAAGATAGACTCTTTTTTTCCAGTTAAGTCTGTTCTCCCATATGTGTCTTGCATTGGAAAAAGAATCATTCTTCCATTCTCCTTTTTGCACATTTACATGATTAGCAAGCGTGATTTAGAAACGGAGTGGCCTCATGCTTCATGTTCCACTTAGGGGTAATGCTTTCTCTATATCACTCCCATAAATCTACATATGGGACTTGGCTTTATTGTTTCAATTTTTTATTTGTAGAGTCTTGTATATTGTATTGAACACTTATACATAAACACAGAACTTTTTCTCCTATAATTGCTATTGTTTCTTTTATGGTTAACTCATGTACAGTTGGGAAATTAATGCACAGCATAGAGACTCACAAAAAATTATCTGAGAACCTTCTTACCATTTAAAATTCACCTTAATTTACAGAGCACATGAGAAGTTTGAACAAAATATTCTCATGGATAATGTATTTATAAGCAATTTAAATTGCATTTGTCTTTACTAAGTGGTCTCTGAAACACGTGTTACCTCATGTCCAAAAGTGTCTTTGTGCTATTTCAATGAAGCCAGAAAACATTCATTTTTTTCTGGAGCAGCACCATAAATTGTTACTGGAAGTAAGTGGAAGAAACTGCTACTGGATGTGGAAACTGATCCCAGGAGAGGAATTTAACATAGAGAAATGACAAAGTTCAAGTTAACTATTGCATTCCTTTGTACTGTACAAGAAAAGAATCCAAGGCTGGAAGGAAACTCTGTCCCTGACTTTTTTGAGTGTGTCCTTTACTCATATAAAACTTGTCTGTAAACTTCTGGTTGAGAGTTTTGCAAAAGGAAACAATATGCCATTTGAAGGCAGGCATAGAACAAAAGGAAATAACTTTAAAAGTGTTCTACTGCAAAGAAGCAAAGACGTGGAGGTTTTAAAGTGTCTTATGGATGGATGTTTCACTCCTGAGATTATTCTCTTGTTGCAGGAATCAGTTTTCAATTCATTTAGTCTGGTCTTGAGTTTTCCATAGCAATAACAATTCCCAAAAATCAGGATCCAGTGAGTATGATCAGCAAAAGCAGCCTCTTCTCAGACCACCACTATTTTAAGGAGAGTCCCAAAGAAATACCCAGGTTTTGTTTTATTTGCTTGTTTGTTTAGTTTGTGCTGGTTCTGGGGCTTGAACTTAGAGACTGGCCCCTGTCCCTGAACAGTTGTCTTTCTTTCCTACCTGGCCCAAACCTAGTACTCCACTGCTTGAGCCAAAACTCCACTTCTGGCTTTTTTGGTGTTTAATTACAGATAAGTGTTTGACAGACTCTCTTGCCTGGGTTGGCTTTGAACTAAGACAGTAAGAAAGCTAAGTGACATCAACTCTATGGACATCTCTTTTGAACCTAGAAATATTAGATGAAGTTTATTATAAAGCTAATAGTTGACAATTTTTAAAGAAGAGAATATTTTTAGCAAAGAAGCCATAACAAATAACTCAGTAAAAGTAGGTGCACTACTAAATCATTTGGGAAGATTACTATTGATTTAATCATTCCTTTGGGGGAAACATAAACCTATATTTGCACTTTTTTGTTGGTTGTGGGGATTGAAACTTAATCCTGGGCACTGTCTCTCAGCTCTTCAGCACAACTTGAGCACTCTACCACTTTATCTACAGCACAACTTCCGGGTTTCTGGGGTTAATTGAAGATAAGGGTTTCATGGACTTTCCTGACCAGGCTGGCTTTGAACCACAATCCTCTGGACTCAACATCCTGAGTAGCTAGGATTACAGGCATGAGCCACCAGCACCCCACTCATATTTGCATTTATGTGCACTTAATGTCACTATGTAGACAAAGAATGGAAATATGAACCATATGATATGATATTGCAGCTTTTCAGAATAATTAAGGTAGCAATAAATATGTCCTCCTTTTCCATTTTGTTACATAAATGACTCATGAGCTATGGGACTCTTATATTAGCATCCTCTTTCATCTTTGTAGGTGTATTTAGTATTAGGAAATGTTCATAGATAAATACAGCAAGACAGATTTTTAGAAAGCAAAGGAGATCAGGTATGAAAGATCAGCATAGAAGGAGATACATTCATCACAAAGAGATTAAGAACTAGCCTAGGAGATTTTGAATGCCGAAGGCAATGAGGAATAAGCCTAGTTGATAACTAGTTCTTTAATAAGCAAAAATGGTTCCCTAGAACGGTTTCTGCTATACCTTAGTTACTATCATTTATTCTTTCCATCTGGCGTTATTCCTTCTCTTCTGTCACAACTGTTAATTAGCCTCTGACTGTTTTGTAAGATGACTGGCCAAAATAGTTTCTGAATCTCACTTACACTATCCTTCTCATTGTGATTAGCAGTGACCCCACTCAAAAGCCTGGAATATTTGAATTTTCAGAATTAATCTTCACCTGACATCTAAGCACATTCCTAGCATTAATTGCTGTGACCCAATGAACAAAATATTTTTTTCAACACAGTATCCTTACATAGGTAAAGTACATGTATTAGGAACTATTGTCAGGTATCAGTATGGAAGGAGCAATTATATATTCCAAGTATGGGTTCTTTATTTCGCATTTACTAACTAAATGTTCATTGTTGTTGTTGCTGTTGTTTTGGCAGTCCTGGGGCTGAAACTCGGTGCTTGGGAATTATTCTTCAGCGTTTTTTTTTTCCTCAAGGCTAACCCTCCACCACTTGAGGCACAGGACCACTTCCAGTTTCCTTTTCAATTTATGTGGTACTGAGGAATTGAACCCAGGGTTTTATGCATGCTAGGGAATCACCATACCATGAAGCCACATTCCCAGAACCCTAAATGACTTTCTTAAGATGGCATTACATTTTCATTCTATAACTTTGTATCATAATTTTAGCCAGGAATTTTTGCTAGAAAAGAGCATTGAACACAGTACTTGAGTCCAGTAAAGCTAGATGGACAATGGATTACTGTCACAGTGTAGCCAGGGCACAGAGGGACTTACCTCATGGAGCTGGTACAACAGACTGAGCGAGACAGCTCCTGACCCACAGCCTACCTCGAGAATGAGAGGACCACCTTGGTTCCAGCCACATGGGGATGCTGGACCACCTCCTCCAGCACCCATTGAATCAGTTCCTGAGAGAGAAAGCAAAAGAAAGAAGGTCAGAATTACACTTAAGCCAGGTGCTGGTGGCTCAGGCCTATAATCCTAAGTACAATGGAAGCTGAGATATGAAGAATGTGGTTTATAGCCAGCCTGGGCAGGAACACCTGTGAGACTCTTATCTCCAAAGTGGTGCTGTGACTCAAGTGGTAGAGTGGTAGCTTTGAGCTGAGGAGCTCAGGGAGCTGCCCTAGGCCCAAAATTCAAGCCTCATGACTGAAAAGAAGTGGACTTCCCACCACAAGAAGTGGACTGAATAGCACCCATTGTCCTAGGGAGCATGGCAGAGAAGTCAGGCCGAGCTTCCTGTCAGCTGGGAGTCATTAGTAGGTCACCCGGCTTCTCTATGCCTCAGTTTCCCCAGCTTCAAAACTGAACAAAGTGAAGGATCCCGTTACTCATGGGGATAGAGTAATAAAGAAAGAGAGCCATGTTTTGTTTCATAATCCCATAACTGTTGCACTGTTAAGAACACACACCATCTGAGATCTTTCCGGGTATCTTCCTATCATATGCTCACAGAATTGCCAAGAACAGTATCAGATGGCCCCTCCCTCTGTGCCTGTCCCTGCTCCAGAGATCCCTCTGTATCAATCCCTTGTTTCCTCACAACTGTCCAATGAAGAGATTGAAGTCCAATGGTTGAGGCCCAACCCAGAGATTCACCTCTGGTCAAGAATTGGCTGCCGTGGACTGAGTTTGGAACAATCCATCTAAACCAATGACTGAGCATGTCGCTACATATCTACCATCCCAACTACAGAAGAACGGGCCTCGTAGCTCAGGCCTGTCACAGATCAGAGGACCATGATCCAGCCCAGAATGAGCATATATTAATTCTCCATCTCAGAAATGCCCAAGACAGAAAAGCTTGACTCGATGTTAGAAGACTTGACTGGCAAGCCTAAGGCTATGAGGTCAAACCCTAATATACCAAAAAGAACTAGAGTCCCAGTGCCAGAAGCTCATGCCTATAATACAGGTACTCAGGATGCTGAGATCTGAAGATCACAGCTCAAGATTTAAAATAGGGTTGGCCTTGCCCATCAGACATCATTATGAGAAGACCCAGAGACTGACCTATGCTGTTGCGCTCCATACTAGCAGAACTCATATCCTTACTAAGAGTTGGCCATGCTCTCTGTCCTCCTGGGAAGCCATCCCCTGCAGGCCACACTCCCAGATCCTCCCAAGCTCCCACTGCCACCAACCAGGCCCAAGGGAGTACACAGCTCCATTGCACACAGATCCCTTGTTCTTGTAATTTAACTGTGCTGTGTCCCCTTCAAGCCTCTCACCCTTCCTGGCCCCCAGACCTCAGGTGTGAAGCCCATACATGCCCCAAAGATTACAGGTAGAAGTTACCAAAGCATTCAGCCTCCTTGTTACAACCCAATTCTACACACACACACACACACACACACACACACACACACACACACACACACACACACACACACACACACACACACACACATCCAGACAGGTGACAGAAGACTCCTCCATGCAGTACCTGCAATTTGCCAACTGATCACTCACCTGAGCACAGTCAGGCTGTAGAAGGAAAAAGATTATCTCTCTGTCTCTCTCTGTCTCTGTCTCTGTCTCTGTCTCTGTCTCTCTCTCTCTCTCTCTCTCTCTCTCTCTCTCTCTCTCTGTCTCTCTGTCTCTCTGTCTTCAGGTGAAATTTTGACTGAGCACAGAAGACAAGGGCTCATACAGCAAGGGTGTCTATCTTCTGCATCCAACACCTCCCATCCCCAGAAAAAAAGGAAAAAAACCCCAGAAGGCAGGTGTAGACATGCTGCTCCCCACCTCTGACTAAAGCCACTGGGCTCCCACCAGGGAGTGGAAGGGCGCAGATGTGCTGCTGTGTGGCTCCCACTGCTCCAGGCCAGGGGATCTTTGGCACCCACTCCTCACCCAACCTGCATCTCCCCATATCCTGGACACTAGTGGCTGGGGATGGGGGTGGCATCCTCGGGTCAACCCCCACCCCCACCCCTGGGGCACATTTGTGACAGGGCGTGGGCCAGACTGTGGGGCACAGGGGAGGCGAGGTCCGGGTTGGAGGGGAGGTAGTGGTGTCAACAAACAGAGTGAATCAAGGTGCTACTGGGCAGCAAGGAATGTGGGCGTGGCCACCATTCTTGTATCTCATTAGTCAGAAAGAACCATGAAGCATTAGAGGTGTGGCTGGAATCTTCTGATGCAGGCAGAATGGGTGGAGTCAAAATGAAGGCAGCCCCTTTCCCAGGGAACTCTGTCCAATCCATTTGGGGACAAGAGAGTGACCCACTTTAGCCGGATGGCTGCACAGATTGTTGTGTATGTCTGTTTGTTCCCAGATCTTGAACTCAGGATCAGGGCACAATCTGTGAGTTGTTTTTGATCAAGGCTAGCTCTCTACCACTGGAGCCACACGGCTTTACTTCTGTCTTTGATGGCACAATTTGGACAGGAGTCTCAAGGACTGTCCTGCCTAGGGTGACTTTGACCATGATCTTCCTTTCACAGCCTTGTAAGTTTTAAGGAGGACTGCTGAGAGCCACTGATGCCTGGTTTGGCTGGTGATCTTGGACAGACCTGTGAGTTCCCTATCCTCAGGTTTAAGTGGTAGGAGCTGGAGCCACAGCTTGAATCCTGGGCTGCCAGCAACAAATGGCAGGAGATCCTATGAAATTCATTCCTATTCATATGATTACCAAAGGAATGTGATGTATGTCATGATTAAATGGGCAGTACTTGAATGATTCGAGGATAAAATTATACACAATTACATAATAGGACACTGGTCGATATTAATTAATACTTTATGAAGCATTTAAACAATCACCTTCATTAAATGGAGGCCAAATGAAATACCTACGAATTGGACATCACATAGCATAGAGATGCCATTTTTTTTCTGCCAGGACTGGGATTTGAACTCATGGTCTAGGTAACCCTGCTGTTGCACTTTGTGGAAAGGGGAAGCTTGCCTCCTTGAATTTAAGAAATTCAAGTCTGTTTTTTAGGCCTGAAATCGATGCCCACAACTAGAAAACATACTATTTGTTTACATTTTAAATATATGATTTATATTTTTAAACATATGTTGACTCCATATTGCATTCAGTGTAGTTATTTTATTTTTTGTTTTATTCATATACTGACTACTCATTTTATTAACTATTATGACACATAGAACAGTGATTACATTGATTACATAGGATATAGGTTTGCATATGTATTGCACGTCCTTCCTGACACCCAGGACTTTCACAGAAAAGGAAAACATGTGCCATCATCAGCTTCTTACTACACGATTCATTTTTTGGGAGTGCTAGTATCTGAACTCACAGCCTTCAAGGCCCAATTCATGAATGGGTGAGTGTCAGCCTGCCATCCTGTGGCAAATTGAGCTGACAGGCAGTCCCGAGTACCTGAGATCGAGCCCCAGCAGTTGACAAAATAAGAACAGATTGACATACAGATGGTAGTAAATGTATATCTTTATAGAGTGCCTGAGATGTCTATACATTATTCAGTTATATAGACTACATTCCTACCAATTCTTGGGTATTTATAATGCCTCCATATAATTAATGTTATTGTTTTCATTCTTAACATGGAATCTAAATTTGTAGACATGTTCTCCATCATGCCAGACACCCAGGACTCTCAGAGAAAAGGAAAAAAGTTTCACACTTGGCTTCTTACTGCATGATCCAGTTGTTGGTAGTGCTGGGATCTGAACTCAGGGCCTAGCAGGACAAATTGGTGAATAGTTCAAGGTGACCACACCAGCCTGTGAGCAACAAAGGAGTTAGGCCATCCCAGGATATGACATTGATCCCCAGGGTGGGCCATGATAGTCATAAACTAATGATTTAAACATAGGATCTATATTTACATATATGTGTGGACAGTATCTTGCCTTTGGAGTACTTTTCTCCTTATTTCTGTCTTATGTAAATATTGTGTATTTTACTGAATAATGTAACGGATATAGCAGAACTTACATGGAAGACAACCTATTGCCCTGGCTATAGGGTTTCCTATTCATTCTCCATCCAAGCTGAGACCCAGGACTTTCACAGGACAGGAAAACAGGTGAATCAATGGGCTTCTCACATCAGGATTCATCTTTTGGCAGTGTTGGGTTTTGAACTCACACTCTATCAGGCCCAATTGGGGAAATGGTCAAGGTGAGGACACCAGTCTGTGAGCAACGAAGGAGATAGGCCATTCCTAGGAACTGACATCGAGTCCCAGGGAGGTCCAGATAGTCATAAATTCGTAATTCAAATATAGGATCTATATTTACATACATGTGTGGACAGCATCTTGCATTCGGTGCACTTCTCCTTAATTTGTGTCTAATTCATGGAGTTATTGTGTATTTTACTGAGTATGGTGACAGGTGTACTGTGCTGACATGGATGACAATCTGTTCCCATAGTTATATGGTTTCCTATGCATTCTACATCCTAGTGAAAGCCCGGTTCTTTCACAGGAGAGGAAAACGTTCAACGACTGGCTTCTGACAACAGAATGAAACTTTTGTCAGTGCTGGGATTTGAATTGAGGTCTGGGTAGCTCTGTTGCACTTTGGGGCAAGGGAAATCTCACCATCCTAGAAGACTATAATGTCAGGCCTCATCAAGGGCCTGATTTGAAGCCCCAGTACTGGACAAAATAACAAGCCCGCCTTTTTTAAACATAGGATCTCTCTTTACCTACAAGTTTGGTATGCATCTTGCATTCAGTGTAGTTATTCTTTTTATTTTGTGTCTTATTCATGGATGTATTGTGTATTTTATTGAGTATGGTGATAGATATAACTATGCTGACATGGATAACAACCTATTCGAATGCCTATAGAGTTGTCTATATAGAATTTCCATCCTCGCTGAGACCCAGGATTTTCACAGGACAGGAAAACAGGTGGATCGATTGGCTTCTCAAATCAAGGTGAATCTTATGGCAGTGCTGGGATTTGAACTCAAGCCCTAGCAGACCCAACTGACGAATGGGTCCATGTGAGCACACCAGCCTGTGAGCTACTAAGGACTAAGGCCGTTCCCAGGACCTGAGATGGACCCCCAGGTGGGGGGGGGGAGGAGGATACACAGTAGTCATCCATTCATAAGTTGAAGGTAGTATGCAAATGAGTACACATTTGTATAGATTAGGAGAGACGATAACCTGTGATGGAATCCAATCTACCATGTGTATACTGCTTCTTGGATCTTTCCAGATGTCTTCATTTCATGACTGTGACGATTATTGTCATGCTTAATCAACACTGCTTTACAAATAAGTGATACCCCATGAGTCTTGCCTATCATTTCCTAGTCACATCATGCATGAAATACTCATTCGATGAGATCGATCACATTCCATGACTTTTCCTGGTCCAGAAACCAGTTTCTCAGGATTTCCTGCCATTGCTTTCTCATGGGGGTAGGCTGAATTCAAGCCTCAGGCATGGAAAACATACTCCTTATATAAATATTAGAGATAGAATTTATACTTCCATACAGATGTTCAGTAGATACTGTGTTTGGTGTGGTAGGATTTATACTTCCATACAGATGTTCAGTCCATATCACGTTTAGTGTTCTTATTCATTTTATTTCTTTTTTTATCCATTTATTTACAATTTATTTTATTGTCTTTAATGACACCTATACCATTTATCCACTTATTACAATTTTTACATCATATCACATACCATCTAGATTTGTAGATGTTTTCTCCATCATGTCTGACACCCTGGACTCTCCCAGAAAAGGAAAACATGTGTCACACTCGGCTTCTTACTCAAAGATTAAATTTTTGGCAGTGCTTGGATCTGAACTCAGGGACTAGCAGGCCCAATTCATGATTGGGTGAGGGCGAGCACAGAAGCCTCTAGCCAATGAAGCTGTCAGGTGGTTCCCAGGCACTGAGATCAAGCCCCAAGTTTAGCCAAAACAGCAATACATGGCTAGGCAGAGGTGGTATACAAATAAATATATATTGTTAAAGAGTTCCAGAGCTGTCTATCTATGACTGAATGACATCTACTACGTTCCTACCAACGCTTAGGTATTTATTATATCTCCATTGAAACAATATTATTCTTTTCATGCTTAATAAACTATTAATTAAGGTCAATCAGCATCCTAGGATTATTGCATCCAAACTTAGACTAGACAAATGCATAAACTACTCTTTCAATCTGTAATCTTATGCATAGGAATGAGTCTCTTGTGATCTCCTGCCATTGGTAAATGTAAGGATTAGGATTTGAACCGAGAGCCTATGTTGACATGTTGGCTTATGGCTTCCCTGATAGCCTGCCAGCCATCAGCAATGGCAGGCCAGCTCCACTTTGAAACCATGTCATTCAGACCCAGGATGGTCACCATGTAAAGAAAAAAATTGTAAAACCCTGAGCCCTCTACAGCTCCCCACTTTTTGTGCTGTTCTGCTTTTTTTCCTTCTGCAAGCCCCCTGGGCCTAGGGTCCCAGGATCAGCTTTGGGTCTCGAGGCTGCACCCCAGCCTAGGGAGAGTGAAGCTGAGTCAGAGTTACCATGACCTGAGATCAAGCCCCATGGTTGGCAAAATTAATTAACTAACTAATTAATTAATTAATTAACTAACTAAATTGAAATAATAAAGCTCCTTGGTTTAGAATTTCTGCCAGTTTTCTTTAATAGCCTGGGATTTGAACTCAGAGTTTTGATGAATCCGTAGCAATGTGACAGAATGTGCAGAGTTGCCAATATTTGAGTTCAATCCCCATGCCAAGCCTAAAATAAATAAGTCACTGACCTCACCAGGGAAGTTAGTTGTGAAGATAGGAGGGAAGGGATGGTAGGGGAAAAACAAACGAGGAGGCAACAATACTCAATAGGAAATGTACTCATTACTTTGCTCATGTAACTGTGACCCATTTGTACAACATTTTTAAAATAAAAAACGTACAAAAAATTATGTAGTGCTCAAAAAGCACTTTGGAGTTAAGGGATGTATGTCTGAACAGCTGTACAAAATTCTATACTGATTTTTTTTCAGTGTTCAGTATGGAACTGAATAAACATAACTGTTTCTGTTACAAATATTAAGTCACTGTCTTGGAACTGGGGCCAGTATTTCTGCCATTGCTGGGATTTGAGCTCACTGTCCATGTAACTCTTTTGCACCTTGGGTGAAGGCTAAGATCCCTGTCCTTGAGGAAAAGATTTTCAAGTTAGAGTTCCCAGGGCCTGAATTAAGACCCTGCAATAGAACAAATATTTGTGTACATGTGTAATATAAGATATATAGGTAAATATGTATGTATATTTCATATTATGATTATTATTATTAATTTTGTATTTAATTTTCATTTTACTCATTTTATTGTTTATTGTATTTAGTATTATTATACACATAATATTTATTATGTTGTGTATATATATTATAAAATTATACACAATAATTCAGTACATTGACTAATTTTCATTAATACTTTATTAAGTTTTGAAATATAATACTTAATTAAATGGAGGCATTTGTCAAGTCATCATTTGGTTAGAGTCTGTCCCCAGTATGAGTTTTGTCTTATTTATCTTTGGACAACGTCCTATAAGGATTTGTTTAGATGATTTATACTCAGAAGCCTTTTCTTGTGGATAGGCAAGTTGAGGGATAAAATCGTAAGGTTGGGTCTGGAAATGTGGCTTAGTGGTAGAGATCTTGCTCAATATGCATGAATGCCAGGGTTTGAATCCTCAGTGCTACATACTCAGAAAAAGCCAGAAGCTGTGGTGTGGCTCAAGTGATAGAGTGCTAGCCTTGAGAAAACGAAGCTCAAAGACAGTATCCAGGCCCTAATTTCAAGCTCCAGGTCTGGCAAAAACAATACTCCAGATTCCAGTGGCTCTGGAAACCTACTTTCTCAGGAGGCTGAGATCTGAAGATCACAGTTTGAAGACAGCCTAGGGAAGGAAAGCCTGTTAGACTCTTACCTCCAATGAACCATCAAAAAACCCCATGTGGCACTGTGGCTCAAGTGGTAGAGTGTTTGCCTTAAGCTGAAGCGCTCAGAGACAGCACCCAGGCTTCAGTTTGAGACACACAACTGGAAAAAGATTGAGGGATAATCAAAATAATTTTTTTGCTATTTTTTCCTATTATTTTGCTATTATTTCCTATTTTTTCCTATTTGCTACTTATGAAAATATTTTTAGGAAAATGAATGCTGATGTACACCAGAATTGGAGTCAGACCTCAAGGTTCAAGTGTAGCACATCCATAAGCCCAGCCTCTCAGACTCTAGCATTATAAACTTATGTCCTACAGGGTTCTGAAAGGCACATTGTTGAAAGTCTTAATATGCTCCCCAAGCACTTTGTGATAAGCAGTTGACTTGTATTGTCAATGTCATTACAGTTCTGACCCTAGCAGAGAACCAATACCTCACGCCCATCAAGCTTGCTCAGGAGGCTGAGGTCTCTCATAGGGTGAAACCAGCCAAGGCAGGGAAGTCTAGGACATTCTGATTTCCTGTTCTGAAAGGTCAGATGCTTAAGAAATTCATGTTTCACTGGGTGATGAGAAGTTACTTGCACTCTAAATGTTTTTGGAGTTCTTGAGCTACAGAAGAAGGAAAGAAATATTATTGACCCAATCAGGATTCAAATGAAGTTCTCAGGATCCAAGCCCTAACTCTGTTAGCTGGAAGAACTCCAGTGTAACACTGTATTTGAAGGACAGCAAACAGTTTCAAAAGCCAGGCTAGGTGCAGAGAACTAGGCCTCCAGGATTAGGAGGCAGAATATACACATTCATCACGGAAGTGAGCTGCAAAACCACTTCATTCATTCCAGGCACAGCCAGCAATGGGGGCAACCTGAAACATTTGTTAGAGTTACAGCAGGATCAGGCTTTTCTCACTCTCTTCAAACATTGATTAATTAACCTTCCTTCCTAATGTGAAGGGAGCCTCAGGCTATCTTTAGATTACCAATAGAGAGCCAGTCTAGTGCTGGAGAGGGGAGTAACAGAGTAGAAAACCCTGCTCTCTAGTCTCAGGGAGTAGGTTTTTGACTCTCAATTTGTCAAGTTTGAAGGCCCTTCTATCTCTGCCAGTCCATTCTCCTTACTTCATTCTCTACATCATTAATGCAAATCCCCAGTCCAAGGAGGGGCAGGGCCATTTCTCTTCTGTCTCCAAGCACCTGAGTTAGAACCTGGCTCTACCCTCTTGACTCTGGGGCTCTTGGATGCCTGAGAAGTCGGACAGAGACAGTCATCCTGCTCTGCATTTGTGTGAAGGCGATGCTGGTGTCCTGGCGCACTGCAGAAAGCCTCATGACTGGGAATGTTCCCTTCTTTCCTTCTGACGTCAAAAACAGATTCATCTATCAACTTTCTTTCCTTCCTTCCTTCCTTCCTTCCTTCCTTCCTTCCTTCCTTCCTTCCTTCCTTCCTTCCTTTCTTTCTTTCTTTCTTTCTTTCTTTCTTTCTCTCTCTCTCTCTCTCTCTCTCTCTCTCTCTCTCTCTCTCTCTCTCTCTCTCTCTCTCTCTCTCTCTCTCTCTCTCTCTCTCTCTCTCTCTCTCTCTCTCTCTCTCTCTCTCTCTATTTCTTTTTATCTATCTACCTACCATCCTACCTAGGTAGCTATCTCTTTGCCAGTTGTTGGGATGAATTCAAGGCCTGGGAATTGTCTCTAGCACTCTGGTACTTGAGCCACAGCACATATTCTGGCTTTGTCTGTGTACAGGTGCCTGAGGAATTAAACCCAGGGCTTCTTGCATGCTAGGCAAGCACTCTCTCATTAATACATATTCCCAGCTCCTTCATTTTTTTCTTAATGGTAGTTTTTACATAAGTATGCTACCATTTTATGTTCTCAAGTTTAATTTTCTGAATACCGGTTACTTCTAAGAAACCTGATCTCTTCCCTTGCCAGATATGTGATTGTTCCTGGATTGCCCTCATAATAAAATGTAAATAAAGGCTGCTGAGAGCTTCAGTGTGCATCATATAAAGACACAGGCCTAGAACCCTGGAAGAGAAAAGCATTGGGCCTGAAATGAAGAGAATGATGCAGTATGTACAACTAGCATATCTGAAAAATAAACCAGTAAATAAAAGCAGAGTTTGCACTATGGATGGTAATATATATACACACATAAGTAGGTAGGGCACTGATACATAAACTTGGCCTTCTCTTTTTGAATGTTTTTGTGGTCATCCCAGGATTTAAACTCAGGGCCCGATGTGTTCCTGAGCTGTTTTGCTCAAGGCTGAGTCTCTACCACCACCACAGCTCCACTTCCTGCCAGCTGGTAGTTAATTGGACCTAAGCAATTCCCAGGCTTTCCTGCCTGGTCTGGATTGTATCTCCTACTCAGTTTTCTCTCTCAAAGCTGGAGCTCTACCCTCTGGGCCATTGCTTCACTTCCGGTTCTCTGGTGGTTTATTGGAGAAAATAGTCTCAGAGACTCTCCTGCTCTGCTGGCTTGAATGGCGTTCTCCTGAGAAGGCTTCAAATGGTTTCCTCAGGAATTCACTGAGGAGCCACTCCACACAAACCCTTAGTCTAAATCTCGAGGAGTACTAGAGAAAAATGGAAACATTGTTATACCCCAGTCACAGGACCCCCACCAAAAAGACCACCGAGGGTCAGACTTTACAGCTGTTTTAAGGTTTTATTTAAACGGGCTGCAGCTCGGGTCTCATCCTACACTCCAACACAGCAGCACCTAGGAGAAGAGCCCAAAGGTAAAGATTTGCAGAGTTTATAAAGGCACACAACCAACCAGGTGTTTAGATTACCACCACGTGTTGCTCTGCTAGAAACAAGCAACAAGTGGTCACTGCCTCAAAACTTTAACCCTTCATTCCCCCCCTTGACTTATGGTCTTGTGGCTCCAGCCTCAAACTAAACTCCAACAGCTCTTGATCTTGAATGGGTATGGTCCCTAACTGACCTTAGCCATACTATTAAACAACAATACCAATAATAATCAGCTCATTTTTTCTTGAGTTTTATGCAGTGGTTGGATAGGATGCTTGGAGACTTCCCATGTTTCCCCACGGTTGTCCAGGTCAAAGGGATCTGCTGGTCTGGGGTGGGAGCAGTGGATCCAAGCAGCAATGCCATCCACTTAAGGGCAGTAGGTGTAGCCAGTAGCACCATGTAAGTTCGCTTCCACTGTGGTTCCAGAAATATCAGGTTGTGTCTTCCAACAAACACCCAGTCCCCTGGTTTAAACAAATGGCGGGGGGTAGGAATAGAAGCAGAATCATATAATGCTCTAAGCTGGGTCCACATCCTCTTATGCACCATCTGTAGTCAAGCTTACACAGAAATTCAATATCATCCAAATCAGCAAGCAATTCAGTCTGAAGGGTAGGGATAATGGGTGGAGGGTGTCCATACATTATTTCAAAAGGAGTAAAGCAAAGCTGATAGGGTGAATTTCTTACTCTAAACAGGGCAAAAGGTAACAGCGATACCCAGTCTGGGCCAGTCTCCAAGGCCAATTTAGTTAAGGTCTCTTTTAGAGTCCAATTCATTCTTTCTACCTGCCCTGAACTCTGGGGTCTATAAGCACATTGCAATTTCCAATCCATCTCCAGTGCCACGGCTATTCCCTGACTTACTTTTGAGTCGAAGGCTGGTCCATTGTCCTACCCAGTTGTGGTTGGGAGCCATCCCTGGGTAGGATTTCTTCCAGGATCTTCTTAGATATGACGTTCACAGTCTCATGCTTTGTTGGGTAGGCTTTTACCCATCCTGAAAAGGTGTCTACAAAAACTAGCAAATATTTATATCCAAATTTTCCAGTTTTAATTTCTGTGAAGTCTACTTCCCAATACACACCTGGCCTATCTCCATGGAGATGAGCTCCTTTTGTAACCAGTTGATTAGGGGCATTGTTGAGTTGACAGGCTTTAAAATTTTTTAACAATGTCCTCAATGAGTTGATTTCCTTGCCTGATTTTTACTTCTGAGAGTAGGAACAAGTTCTCCATTCTTTGGGTTCCCATGTGAGAGACCCGATGGATTCTCATAAGAAACCTCTTGTCCAATCTTTGTGGCAAGATAAGCTTTCCCTCACCAGTTTTCCACCAGTCTTTATCTCTTTCTCTGTTTGGGGGTTTATAGGCCATGGAAATTTTCTTTATCCACTCCAAGTCTTCTTGGGAGTACTGAGGCTCAGGAGGCAAAACTTGTGGCCCTGGGCTGGAGGCCCACCTCCTTAGCTGCCTGATCGGCCAAGTTATTTCCTTTGGTTATTGAATCAATTACCTTTTGATGGCCAGGAAAGTGCATAATGGCAATATTTGCTGGTTCCCATAAGGCCCGGATGAGGCTTAAAATGTCTTTTTCGTTTATAATAACCTTTGCCTCAGCTGTCAACAGCCCCCTCTCTTGGTAAATGGCTCCATGGACATGCACAGTGGCAAAAGCATACCGACTGTCCTTGTAAATGTTTAGTCTCTTCCCTTATCCCATCTGTAGGGCTTTTGTTAGTGTCACTAGTTCTTCTCTTTGTGCAGACGTTCCCTGGGAGAGTGCTTCTGCCCACACTATCTCAGTGTCCATGGTGATTGCTGCACCGGCGTACCTTTTTCCCTCTCAAATGAAACTGCTGCCATCTGTGAACCAGGTATGCTCAGCATGCGATAGTGGCAAGTCCAACCAGTCTAGCCTCTTTTCTTTGGCCTGGTCACTCTTTTCACACTCAATTTCATGTTCTTTGTCCTTCCATTCCTGTCTTTGCTACTGTCTCTCTCTTATTGTAAACCCTTTCCACTGCAGCTACTAGATCACTAATAGACTTTTCACTAAGTATGTCTAGAGCCTGCAACTTTCGCTTTATGTCTGGTGCAGCTTGATTTATATAGGCAAACATAATCATCTGAGCCGACTCCTGGGTCTCAAGATCATACGGGTATATTGACTAAAAGCTTCCATGAGCCACTCAAGATATGCTGCCAGACTTTCACTTCCTCCCTGTCTAACATCATAAACTTTGGCCATATTAGTAGGTTGGCCACCTTGAGACATGCCAACAGAGCCTGGCGATAGACGAGGAGTCGCTCCCTACTTTCAACTGTATTGTTGTCTCAATTGTTGTTTGGATCTCAGGAAAATAGGCAGTGATCAGGGCAGGATCCGTGATAGGTGCTCCTGTGGGGCCACGGATATGTTTCCGGGCTGCCTCTTGGATATATCTCTCTCTTTGGTGGTAAAAAGGACCTGTAAAAACTGACTAAAATCATGCCAAGTGGGCTGATGAGTAAAGAGAATAATTTCAAGCAAACAAATTAAATCCTGGTGTTTCTCAGAAAAGGGGGCATTTTGGGTGTGCCAATTGTGTAGATCACTGGTAGAAAATGGCCAATATTGGAGTTGCTGTTGACCATCTGCATCCACACGACCTATGGTGCTTATGAGAAAAATAGCTGCGATAGAAGGGGGGTTGATCCCACTTTGTCGTGGAGTGACTGGCCACTCAGAAACTTTAAGGGCAGGTGCTGAGTGTTTTATAGCTCCCTCCTCCTCTTGACCATTCTCAGGTTCTGCAAAAGGAACCTGGGAAGGAGAATATGGGGGAGGAAACATTTCTTCTTCCAAGTTATCTCCCTGAAAAACCGGGGGGTACCTTTTCTTTCCCTCTGTCTCAGTTACTTTTTGTAAGTCTAGGAGGCTAGATGGAGTGGTGCCTATGGTTTCCAGTCCCATCAGAGGTACAGTCCAAAAAACAATAAACAGTACAAACAAAACACACGCAGGCCTGACAATTACAAAAAAGGGCTTACAAAGTGGAGATCTCCCAAATTGGTCCACTGACTACAGTCACAGTGGGGTTCCACACCCAGGCCACACAACAGAAAGAGCAGAGCCAGAGTGGGCGAGTTGCACCACTGTTAGAAGGCACTCTTGGTCAGTTCCAGCCCAACACTGAACCAACCCCCACCCCACAATTCACACGGCGGTGTTCTAAGGACTGCCTCCCCTGCCCCACACAGTGGGGTTCCAAGGACCCCTGCCCCACAAGAGGATCTTGGACATCTCCCAGTTCCTCCAGGGTTGTGGTGCAAGCGCCATCTGCCTCAACAACCCTTTACGAATCGGAGTGGCCATCCTCACAAAGGAAAACGAAAGTAAAACAGACAAATGACAGGACAAGACAAATTAACAAAGACAGCTCTGTATTACCTTTGGAGACTGAGATCTCGAGGGTCTATGGGGGGATCCAGGACAAGCCCTCACTAATATAGTATACCCAGGTCTCAGGATCCACACCAAGAAGACCATCGAGAGTCAGACTTTACAGCTGTTTTAAGGTTTTATTTAAACGGGCTGTAGCTTGGGTCTCATCCTACACTCCAACACAGCGGAGCCTAGGAGGAGAACCCCGAGCTAAAGTTTTGCAGGGTTTATAAAGGCACACAACCAACCAGGTGTTTGGATTACCACCACGTGTTGCTCTGCTAGAAACAAGCAACAAGTGGTCACTGCCTCAAAACTTTAACCCTTCACATGAAGATGCTACTAGTGTGTTCTAGACACTTAACGTTGGAGACACAAAACACTCATAATTATTAGATCATTTTATAGGCAAAAAGAGCAATGCAGACTTTATGAGGATCACTCCAGCTTTCAGTCCTCATATCCTGAGACAGTAAATTCACAGCAGCTCAATGCTAAGTGACAGAACTGGCATGTACTGTGGATATTTGCTCCCAAATCCTGTGACACTCATTTCTCACTTTTGGCCTCAAACCTGTGACCAGAGGGGAAGATGAGGAGAGAAAATCCTTCTAAGGGAAAGCAGCTATAAATAACATTGGATAGTTTGCTTATAAATTAAAACCTTGGGAATGACCCTGTTAAGAAGTCAGATTGTCCAGATTAAAAAATGAAAAAGAGAAGAAATAAGGTGCCAGTGGCTGCTGTCTGTAATCCCAGGTCCTCAGGAGGCTGAGATGTAGAGAAACTGAGTTTGAATCCAGCCAGTCCATGACACAGTTATTTCTAAGAGATCACAGAAATACCCAGAAGTGGTGCTGTAACTCAAGCTTAATGCAGTACCCTTGAGCAAAAGGAGCCCAGGGACCATGAATAGGATCATACTTCCACCCCAGGACCTGCCCCCTCAAAAAGAGCCTGTACTTCCATGTCTTTGTATTCTTATAGGTGAAATTCCCGAGTAGCTATACTGAATGGCACCAACCTAGGAAATTTGTATTCAGTACAATGAGTTCATAACAGAGAGACTTCTTTCAAGATAGTGCATGTTCCAGGGCTCCCCTCACTGTTCACAGTGTAACCTGAGGGTTTCTCTGCAACACAGGCCTGCTGGAGGAAGTCTCTCTCATTGTCTGGACAGGAACACAAAAGTCCTCACTCCTGTACAGCTGGGTAACAAACAACTCCATCTGGGCCAGTTAGTGAGGATGAGTGTGAGTTGGCTCTGAAGGTCAGGAAAAAATGGCCTCTTTGTACCCTTAGCTATCTCTCTCCGCAGTGCTCTGTTTTAACAGGAGACCTTCATTTGTGCCACCTCTCATGGCAGGCCAAGTTCTGTGCACTTATCCTGCCTTTGTGAGACTATATTCTGTTGTTCAGTAACAGTGCTCAATATAATTCAAGTCATTCAGGCAGACAACTAAGGCACTGAACATAATGAAATGATTCATTGCAAGCAATGTTGGGTCTATGATGCCTTTCCTATATTTCCGGAAGCTTGGGAAATCCAAGCACATGTTGGATATCACAAAGCTTCCTGTCATCTAGGACTGGTGAAACTCATCAGGTTTTGAAACCTTTGACTTCTCCTAGCTGGTCCCTGGGTGGCCAGGTTTTGGGGTTGAACATAAGGCCTGAGTGCTGACCATGAGCTCAGTGCAGAAGCCCAGTGCTTTCCCATTTTGTGTAACAACATCTCTTCTGGTCTGTGAGTGTATGTGTGGGTGTGTATGTGTGTACACCACGGTGTGTGTGTGCGTGGGTGGGTGTGTGCGTGCACACATATACATGAGTCCTGAAGCTTGACCTCAGGACCTGAGGACTGTACTTAGTTTCTCTTGTACAATGATATCCCTCTCCCACTTGAGCCACAGAGCCACTTCAGGCTTTGTCCTAGTCATATGGTCCTGAGAAATGAAGCCCACGATTTTATATATGCAAAGTATTCTACCACTAAGGCACATTCCCAGCCCTCTATTTCAGCTTTGTTAGTTTAGTTCTGTCTTTTTTATTGTTGTTGTTGTCAATTGAAGGAGTTGAAGTCTTGGTGTAGGTGCTGTCCCTGACCCCATCAGCTCAAGTCTTGTGCTCTACCACTTGAGCCACACAGCTACTTCTGGTTTTCTTGTGGTTCATTGGTGCTAAGTTTCTCAAGGACTTTCCTGCCTAGGCTAGATTTGAACCATGATCCTCAGATCTCATCCTCCTGAGTAGGTAGGATAATCAACATGAGCTCCAGCACCCAGTTTCCCCTTCAGGTTCTTAGTAGTGAATTGGAGATAATAGTCTCATAGTACCTTTTGTGTCTGAGATAGTTTCGAACCCAGATCTTTAGAACTCAGCTTCCCGAGAAGGCAGTATGACAGACTTCAGCTACTGACCCCTTGGCCATAGCTTCTACTGCAAAGGGGTCCATGGCTCCACGTGGTGGAGTGCTAGCCATGAGCCCAAGAGATAAGGGTCAGTGCCTCAGCCCCGAGTTCAAGGGTCATGACCAAGAAAAAACAAACCAAACCATTATCTGCTGTAGACAACTCACGAGTCTTCAGTAATACATAATTTTGTCCCTGACATGGGGGCCTATCTGAGCCTCAATATTCTTGTCTGTATAAACATCTAAGTTGTGGAGCTCTTACATAGACAAGATGTAAGAATGCACCCGGTTAAGGACATAGCACATGGCAGTCTTTGCACCACTCAGCACACAACATCCTGAAAAAAAAAGAAAGAAATTAATTATTATAGTTACTTCATAGTTTTATCCTCTACAAGAACGTGTCTATTTTTTCTGTTGACTTTTAAATATGTAATGCCTCATTGAAAACTGCATCTATTGCAGAATTAAATAAAATACAAACAGGTACTCTTTTGAATGTCTCTGGTATGGCATGTTCAGAATTTGAAAATGAGTAGTTAGTAGTCATAGGAATGTTGAGGAACAGATATGTTCTCTCCTCTTAACAATTAGTAAGTTTTCAAAGTTAGGA
The DNA here is from genome assembly GCF_024711535.1 of Dipodomys merriami. Lineage (NCBI taxonomy): Eukaryota > Metazoa > Chordata > Mammalia > Rodentia > Heteromyidae > Dipodomys > Dipodomys merriami. The sequence goes on along the minus strand of NW_027205115.1, from coordinate 924,367 downwards.
GTTTCCATAGAATTGAACGGTTTTCTGTTTTAGTATGAGACAACACTAAAAATAATGTTTTTTTCCAAATAATGCCAAGTATATTCTGAAAATATTGTATAGTTTGATAACATTCCAGTTGATGTCTGATAAAGAAAGAGGTAATTCAAATTAGCAACCAAAATGTTCATTTTTTAAAGGTAATACACATAGAATAATATTTACTATACCAATACAGTGAAATTATATTTTATGTAGCTCATTTTTTAACTTAATTTTATTGTCAAGGTGATATATAAAAGGGGTTGCAGTAATTGTAAGGTATTGAATAAATAACATGTCAAAATTTTTACTCCCTCCCTCATTTTTCTCACACTTTTCCTTCACCCCACTACCACTCACAAATTGTAATGTAAATTTCCAACATATTGTCCTATGACTATTGCTATTGCATTGGTTTGCCTTTTGTCCTTTGTCTAGCCATTTTATTGTTCTGCTTCTCTTGCCAAATGAAGATAAATGTATATACAATACACAGGATACTGAATCCAAATACAACAATGGACAAACCATATGGGAAAACACAAAAGAAAAAAGAAATCACATAGTACATTAAAAACAACAACCACAAAGACAAACCTCTCTTTCCATATCTAGGAGTTTATTTTGCTCAGCATCATTTTATATGGTCATTTATACATAGCTACTGATTCATTCTGCTCATCTGCTAAGACTATCAGATATTTCCTAGTTATTACAAATGAGGGAAACCATGAAATCTGTTTCTTTGTGTCTTGCTTATTTTTTTAGTAGGATTTTTCCAAGTCTTTCCATTTCCTTATGAATAGGAAGCATAGAAGTACTCCGTACATATATAAACCACATTTTGTCAATTCATTCATCTACTAAGTGGCATATTGTTTTAAAACATGATTGCATGTAAGTATCACTTAAGGCCATTCAAAAATGACAGATGCTGCCTCAACAGATATACTAATATCATGATTTCTATGTAAGATAGTATTTTATGGTGGTACAAATGTTGAGATATAGGATGAGTCTAATGTCTATCTTGCACGAATTAGCCAGGAAGATATCCAATATCATGTAGGATAAAATGGTAGTGACAAAATGTTTCCCTTGAGAAAGATATAGGTGGCTGCCAGAAGTATGAAGTAGTTCAGATAAATTTGAAGAATTTAGAAATGCAAGCTCAATTATGTCTCTTTAAATAATAATTATGTAAGTGGAAGGGCAAAAAAAATGGTAAGAGAAGAAAATAACTGACAGCAGATCATTATCCCAAGTTAGAGTACAAAAAGACATAATCTAAAACTTCCAAGTTAAAGAGATACCAATATAATACGTCCCACTTAATTTAGGTACATGCAAAATATTTACTTGGCTTTTCCCTACTTAAATGCTCCAAAATAAATGAACACTTACAAGAAAAGTTATGTTATTGCCATTGTTTCAACACTAACTGTGATCAGCCCTCTTTTTCTCACTTTGCACTTGGTAAATTGATGATGTTGTGGCTGATTAGAGTCAGAATTAGGGGCTTCTACTTGTACAATTATCCCAGAACAGTTTAAAGCAGTTTTCCGCCCAAGATATCCAACTATATTGTCTGAACCTGTACTTTGAACACACCCTCACACCTGAGCACATTATTTGAAATTATACTTTAGCTTTTCTTGGCACATTCTACTTTGTGCCTTTGTCTTCTTTGCACATTCCTTTTGAGTTCATAGTTGCACTATTTCCATTTATCTGTACAAACTGCTAAGAACATTGTTCCACTACCACTTCTTGTTTGTACACGCCCAGTCTATGTATGAAGGTACTTTGTCCATGTTAAGCAATAGGGTAATACTCAACCCTATGCCCACATTAAAGGATGTAGAATTTAAAGCATTTTGAGACAGTGATATTAGAATTGAAAGGCTCCTTAGGGACATTTTCATGGAGTTCATTAGTTTACCCAGGAGAAATATAAATATCCACAAAATTTGGAGTTAATTAGTAAGTATCCAAATTAACATTAGATCCTAGATGTTGTGTTAATACAAGTCACGATTGTCTTATTGTTAAATCAGAATCCTTCACTACTTGACAATGTGTATGAGAAAGTGAAAGAAAAGCATTAAAGCAAAAGGTCTTATCTTGTTAGGCATTTAATCCTCGTGGTGAGAGTAATGTCTGAATTTTTCCATTCAATAAAAGCTTGACGTTTATAAGAACATTTTCCTACATATAAGAACTTGTGTCAGGTTGGTTGACAGTGTTATTTCAGCATGGAGATATACCTAACAAGATTTAGATTTCAATAGTGTATATGGCAGTAATGATGTGTCAATTGCTATTGAGGCATTTTCTATTCTAAAGAGGAATCAATTCCAGGAGTCTTCAGTCACATCATTAAAGTTGTATGTTCAACCTAATACTTGGTGTTACTTGTCCTACATTTATAATGAGTAGGCTGATAAGATATCCAAACATATCTAAATATATTTCAATAAAATCCCAAAATGATATGCATAGATGGGTCACTAATTGGAACTGTAGGACAAATTAGGCTTTTTGTGCTGTAGTTCAATCTATAATCTCCTAGCTAAATAAAGTTTTCAAAAATATTCACAGAATACCACTAAGAAAAGTTCATGACAGTTATATCTGTATAATATTTCTAAGGTCAGGATTAAAGCATTTGTTCCCAACATTTAGAATCAACAGGGTCTGTTGAATTAATTGATCCAGAATTTTGTCCACACATTCACATCTCAACATTTTATCAATATAACTTTCACCAAAACACTGTTCTTATTGAACTTGTCTATGTCCTTTTACTTTTCAAATCCAAATAGTAGGTTTTCTTCAATATCTTCCTGAAAATTCTTTCCTTCCTTTTCTTCTGTAAATCTGTGTTTATTCCTTTTTTGTTTCCTTATTTATCACTTTCCTCCAATCTTGTCCACTCTGGTACTCACATTCTTCACACTTTCGTCAGAACATTCCTTTTTCTCTTCCCTTTAATAATGTCCCTGATTTTATTATTTTTCATATTCATGGTTATGAATATTTTGATGATGTCCAAACAGACCTAAATTTGCATCTGTTTAACATAAATCTTAGAACTATCAGAGAGTTTTTTCCTCTAAATCCATCTTTATCACCAAGATAAATCCACCTAAATCCATCCTTATCACCAAGAATGTAAGTAACACAGTTAGGAGACAGAGATGTGGAAAAACTTTAGATTTCCTCTTACCCTACCTCCATCCATTAGATAAGATGAATGATCAAGATTTTCTCAGTTTCTGTCACTAATGTAATTTCTATGTACTTCTTTTTATGACCCTGACACACCAGCCTATTGCAAATACTCATCACCAGTCACTCAGTCCTAAACCAACTGTTTACTAAGTATGCATTTCTCCCCAGTCTTTTCATATTGGTCCTCTCCATCACCCAATGAGTCTCCTTGTAAGCACACAGAGTGAAGAACTCAGACAAAAATTCTAGTACCATTAATTACTCACAACATTGAATGTTGGTCTTACATTTAATGGATGTAACCTGCCAGAAATATTGAAGAATATATTTGTTGACTTCTAGCTTTTCATATTGGTCCTCTCCATCACCCAATGAGTCTCCTTGTAAGCACACAGAGTGAATAACTCAGACAAAAACTCTAGTACCATTAATTACTCACAACATTGAATGTTGGTCTTACATTTAATGGATGTAATCTGCCAGAAATATTGAAGAATATATTTGTTGACTTCTAGAGCAAGGAAAAAGAAAGTAAACAGTCAATACATTTTCTACCTTAGCTTACAAATAAGGAAAGTGTCAAATTCAGTTTGTTGGTATAGAGTCAGAAATAGTTTCATGCAGAAATAAAAATAAATTTTCACTCCTGGCTCTGCAGCTTTTGTCCTTTTATGGTAACTGCAGATATGTAAGTAGTATTATGTAAATTGTGTCATGTATTTACAGCTGTAATGAAGAACATACTCTTAATATATCATTTGAAAACATTGGTTATTGAATGGTATCTATATGAGAATGTTATTTGAACTAATCACACTAAGTTAAAACCTACATCTTAGTCCATCAAAATGTGGAAATAAACGATTTTATTTGTAAGAAAATAATACCACCAAGAACAGTGAGTGTATATACATTAGAAAGACTGCTGGAATAACATTAGGGTTTTTACTGTCTGTACCTGTTTATGTGATTGTAATTCTTGATATTCAAACTCTCCTTTTGTTATTCTGTTTTGTTTTGTTTGGTTTGGTTTGGTTCGTCATGGGGCCTGGACTCTTGGCCTGGCACTGTCCCTCAGCTCTTCGCTCAATGCACTCTACCAATTGAGCAACAGTGCCACTTCCCGCTTTTTCTGCTTATGTGGTGCTGAGGAATCAAACCCAGAGACTCATGTAGACAAGGGCAGAACTCTGCCACTGAGCCACCTTCCCAGCCCTCCTCCTCTTATTCTTATTGTATGTAATCCAACGCTGTTTATAACTATGCATTCAATGTGGGAAATCCAGCTTCAAAGATATCTACGTTTTTTTTTTTTCCTTTTCAATCACAACATCGTCATTATCAGGCTACACTGTGGTCATCATCCTCCCCATCAAAATTATTATTAGCAACATAAGTGCTAATTATTGAACATTGGATATGCGTCTATGATTTTATTATTTGTCTTTTGATTAATAATTTTAATGTTACCACTGTGCATGAATTCATATTGAAATTTTGAACAAATAAACAAAAAACCTAAAGCATATCAGGTAGTTTGACTATGTGCTTATAACAAATTATGGAATAGATTTTTTGAAGCATTGCAATTTCCTAATCAGTATGAATTAACTTCCTCTCTTCCCCTAACTACAATCAAATATTTAAGAGTTTAGGCAGAACCTTTTCAAGTAATATACTGTAAATGTTACTATAATATCATGTGTATATCTAAAATTCCCTTGAAAGTAATAAACTCTACTTTCTATTGAAATATTAGTTATTTTATTCTAGGAAACTTTTAGAAAAATAGACTGTATATCTTTGAAATGAAAAAGGTCAAAAATAGTAGCATAAAATTTTTAGAGCGAGTCTGTCTTCTCTCTCTCTCTCTATATATATATCTGTCTTCTCTATATATATATAAATGTTATGTGTAGAATAGTATATTTTTAGAGAATATTTGTCCTCAGAAATATATACATATATCTAAATTTATGTGTAGAATGATATACATTATAGTGAAACAAGTATCTTAAAATATAATTAAAATTTAAAAAAACTTCATGAAAGCAAGTGCCAGTAACTCACCCTTATAATAACAGCTAGTCTGGGTGCTGAGATCTTAGAATTGTTTCCGAAACTAGCCCAGACAGAAAAGTACTTGTTAGATTCTTATCTCCAATTAACCACTAAAAACAACACCCACAACAAAAAATATAGCACATTAATTTCACAAAAGCATCTTTTAACTGCTGTGAACATTTCTTAGAAACATGAATACATACCCCTGGAAAATATTAAGTAAAAAAGTATAGAACATTTACGTCCATGTTAAAGACATGATTATTAAGATAATTTAAGATATTTAGGTAATGATTAGAAGTTAAGAATAATGATAGGACGTCATATATTGGGACTGATTTTTTTATTCTAATTGACAATAGTAATAAAATGACATTTATAATGATTATATAAAATTACTCTTGCTTGGTATTTGAATTATCATAAGTGATAAATATTTTTAAATTATTTCCAAAGCAAAGGAGTATCAATTCTTTTGTAATTTCAAAACAATTAAGAAAATGATTTCAAGGCTGGTTCACTCTAAGTCTATATTTGTTTTCTTGTTCTAGTTTTCCTATGTTAGTAGAAATTAAAATTCCAAAAATGTAATGGATATTGGCATTTAGGAAGATCTTCACAAACACTAATATTGGATTCCCTTCAGTGGAATTATTTTATTTCATTTGTTACTTTCACAAATAAATCAAGATGATTGTGTATTTTGTTATTTTCACTGCTTTTGTTTCTTATCTTGAGAATACGTTTTTCCTAGAAAACTAGAGATAAGCAATTGGATTGACCATGTAACATATGACTTTCATAAAATGCAGATGCATAGATTTGTGTCTTTTGTCATTTGCTAAAAGTTTCTTCCAGAAAAGTTTCTCAATTACTTAGAAGTTTTACCCCTTCCCCTCCACAATTACACCGACATCAAATACAGTGAAAGCAGGGGTTATACTGTGGGGGAGGGACATACAAAGCAACAAAGAAATAATCATAAATGTGTTAGAAACAATCGCACGAAAGAAAAGAAAACATTTGAATACCTACCTTAGGGTTCATTTCCCTAACATCACCTTATCTGGCCTTTTCTGCTTGACTCAGACATATACTAGATATTGCAAATAAGGGAAACCATGGGAAAACAATAGGGATACAGGTGGACTCATTTCAACAATGAGATGTAAAAGTCGTTATGTGGAAAAATAAACTTTACAACTTTGGGGGGGAACAGGGAGGATTGGGTGGGGGGCAGGGGGAGGATGGGAAGGGAGAGGAAGGGGAAACAAAGGGGGAGGCTACAATGCTTGATAAGAAATGTACTTATTATCTTGCCCAGGTAATTGTAACCCATCTGTACAGTATTTTCACAATAAAAAATAATAAAAAAAATTACTTAGAATTGATGCATAATTCCTAGGTATTCCAGTTATCACATATACTTTTGGATTGAGTTATCTCTGTATAAATCCAAACGGCCAAAATACCCTCAAAATAAACAGAAATCACATCTTTGTTTTAAATGCAGTAGTTTACAAAGAGTTTTTAGCCAACACCAAAACATCTTTTTAGCTATTCTGCATTTTGTGTGAAGAAGTTTTAACAATAGTTTTTTTTCCTGACATGCAATTCACTTACAATATATTATCTCCTTTTATTGTATACATTTTAGTGCTTTGGAAGTGAATTGTGCCTTCATAGGTTTTCAAAGACCGATTTTCACAAACTTGCATTCCTTCAAATAGAAATGCTGTAAATTTTAGAACAGACATTAAAAATAGATATAAAATTCAGTTACAGGAATTTGCCCAGCATACATCCTCTATAGTGTGTCTTTTCAAAATTTGTTTTTTGCGGATCATTTCCAGGGTCTCACACATACTGTTCAAGTTCACTGTCAATTAACTACATTCTCTATCCAAAAAAGTTTTTTTACTTCTGTTTAATACATTCATAGAAGTGTAATGCCTGGATCCTATAAAATTCTCTTTCACCTTTTGAAGACATGAAATCTTATTTGCTAAAATGATTGTAGTATTATACAAATCGATCACTATCAGAAGTATATCAATTTCTCCACAAATGCATTACTATATTTTGTGTCCTCTTTTTATATTATGGACTTATTAGTGAGTTTTTATTATTTCTTAGCCACTAAAAAGGAGCTTATTTCATATGCTCCTCCTATTGACTATTAATTTGCATATGTTATTTAACGAAATATACTATTCAGGAAAAAATTTATATAGAATTAGAAGATATAAAAATACTTAAGTTTCAGGGGCTGGGAAGGTGGCTCAGTGGTAGAGTGATGCCTTGCATGCCTGAGGCCCTGGGTTCGATTCCTTTGCATCACATAAGCAAAAAAAAAGCCGGAAGTTGCTCTGTGGCTCAAGTGGTAGAGCGCTAGCCTTGAGCTGAAGAGCTGAAGGACAGGGCCCAGGCCCAGAGTTCAGGGCCCACAACCGGACCCCTCCCAAAAAACACTTAAGTTTCAGAATCATTGTAGCATTAACATTGTAGCATTAACAAATATATGCCCTCTATCTGTTGGATATGGTTTCGTTTCTGTTATAGTGTCCTTTGAATTATGAAAGGTTATCACTTGATATAATCCAGTTCTTGCTTCTCTTTAGCTACTAATGCTTTCCATGTCAAATTTTTAGAAACTTTTACTAATCCGATGTAATGAATATTTACATTTATGTTTTACAAGTTTTTACATCTCACATTTAGTTTGATAATCATTCTTTTTTTTTTTTTTTTTTTTTTTTTTGTCGGCCGTGGGGCTTGAACTCTGGGCCTGGGCGCTGTCCCTCAGCTCTTCAGCTCAAGGCGAGCGCTCTACCACTTGAGCTACAGCGCCACTTCCGGTTTTCTGGTGGTTTATTGGAGATAGGAGTCTCACGGTCTCTCCTGCCCGGGCTGGCTTTGAACCGCGATCCTCAGATCTCAGCCTCCTGAGTAGCTAGGATTACAGGCGTGAGCCACCAGCGCCCGGCTTAGTTTGATAATCATTCTTTATAAGGTTTTAGGTAGGCCAGTTGCCAGTGGCTCACGCCTGTAATCCTAGCTACTGAGGAGGCTGAGATCTGAGTATGGTGGTTTAAAGCTATCTTGGGCAGGAAAGTCCATGAGACTCTTATCTCCAATAAACCACTAGAAAACTGGCAGTTTTGTTGTTGCTCAAGCTGTAGAGTGCTCACCTTGAGCTGAAGAGCACATGGACAACTCCCAAGCCCAGAGTTCAAACCCCATTACCGACATACATACACACAAACAAAGGATTGAGGTAATATTCTAAGATCATCCTTTAAATCTAGAGAGGCAATAGTGCCAATACAACCATTTAAGATTCTGTTTTTATTTCATAAAGTCTCATAGCATCCTTTTCATGATCTGTGGAACATAAAACTAAGAATTTATTTTTGAAAAATCTGTTACCTTCTTCTATGCGTCTGTTCTTATAATAGAACTAGGTTATCTTCACTAAACATGGTAATACGATTCAAAGCTTGTATGAAGGTTCAAGCTACACCATTCTACAAGATTGTTATGAATTCCTTGAATTTACATACGGTATTATTGAGCAGGTGGACCAATATTCTCCAGAGATATCTGGATGTTTGATAGTCACTCATACTTCGCACATTGTGGAAACACAAACCCCTGATATTATATATAGATAAATGTCTTTAGAGATTGCTCAAAGCAACTAAAATTAATTTAGGAATGAGTTAAGCTTTAGATAACATTATAGCATAATAAAGCTAAATGATAACGACTTGAGCTGTACTGCAGAAGAGAGATAGATGGGGAAGAATGGTGGATCACATAGGAGCTGTATGTCATTGGTATTGTTTCAAAAAACAGAAAGACTTCAGAGAAGAGAAGGAGAAAACTAAAGTGTTCTGAATCAAGTTTCTTTTTAATCCACCTGATAGTTTGGACTGAAAGTCAGATAACATGGAAAAAATAAAATAGAAAACAAAGCATTTTATAGAGCTGTTACAATGTAAAAAAGTTGTAATAGGAATATAATTCATTTCCAAAGAAATAAGAGAAAGAATAAAACTAACAGTTGCTAATGTGGATAGAAGATGGATCACATTTTATCATATATAATTTTGAAAAGCATACTAGGAATGAAAATTTTAAAAAGTCATAACTTAAAACAAAAATTGTATTATAACTAGACAGTATAGTTCAGTGATAAAACTTTGGCCTAACATATGTGAAGCAATTGTGTGATCTCCCAAGCATTACAAAGTACACACAAAGCACACACACACAAAACCCACATAAACACACACACACACATAGCACATACACACATTTGGAATACTGTTATTATCATATTAAACAGAGGAAATTATCACAAACAGTAAAAGTATTTTAATATATGAAATCATAATATTGCTCATACTATTTAAAAGTTTACTAGAAATAAAACAGTCACAAGATACTTGGATTCTTATAGATTAAGTAAATTGAAAATTAAGAAATAAAAGACATGAGAAATTTGCAAACAAGTTTTAAATAATAAACATTTTGAACCATGTATACTTTTATTTTGATAAAAGATTGATGTTACTGGTGTTTTAACTCAAGATTTAGTATATGATAACCAGGTGCTCTATATCTTGCTAGGCATGGCTATATCTCTAATCATTTCACTCTGGAAATTTTATGATAAGGTCTCATATTTTCCCAGTCTCTCCCGAATTGCAAACCCTATTTACACTTCCCACCATAGTTAGAAAATGGAAACTACAAATCACTATGCCCAGCTCAGTTTTTTTTAATTCAAGTATAAATATTTCCAAAAAGTGACCATGTAATGCAGCCTTTTTTATTAAGTATGTGCTTCTTGAAAATACAGTATTCATTACCTGAACAAATATGTTTAGAACTTTAAGAAATTAAATTTATTTAAATTCATCAACCATATAAAATTTAAGAAAATAATTTTTAAATATTCACATGTTAACTATTTTGAAAGCAAAAAATATATCTCTGAATAATTTACATGTGTTAAAATTATGCAAAACTAAATTAACTAATCTTACAACTCTGAAAAATGAATTACCCCAAAGAAACAAAAGAAAATAATTAAGTTCAAAATTTAGAAAATAAAATGAAGTGTACTCTTTAGTTTACTTAAATAACTGTAAGCCCTCTGTATATCAATTTAATAATAAAAAATGCATGAAGAAAGAAAAGTACCCATTGGTCAATATCGACAGGAAAAGCATCAGTAGTTTTTTTTTTGAGTGTGCAAAAAAATCAATAGAAGCGATAAATATGTTCCTTCCATAATAAATGTACTCATTACTTTATTTAGGTAGCTGTATCCCCTCTGTAAATTACCTTTACAATAAAATTAAATTGAAATTAAAAATAAGCTAAATAATATAACAATTAAGAATTCATAGAGAGCTAGGAAGGTGGCTCAGTGGTAGAACTCTTGCTTTGCATGTTTGAGGCCCTGGGTTGAATTCCTCAGCATCACATAAACAGAAAAAAAAACTGGAAGTGGCGCTGAGGATCAAGTGGTCGAGTGCTAGCCTTGAACTAGCCTTGAGGAACAGCACCCAGGCCCAGAATTCAGGTCCCATGATCCGACACCCTCCCCCCCCCCAAAAAAAAAACAGAATTACTAGAAACCATTGGTTTAAAACTTTTTAAAAAACTGCCCTAAGTACCCAAGTAATAAAATTTGATGATACTATTTAAATACTTCAACTTCAGCAGGGAAGCCAAAAGTTTAAAAACTGTTACAAAGTAAATGAATAAATCTGAATATATTACTATTAATAATAATCGTAAGATGAATTTATAGTGGTAGTCAAATAGGTAAGAAATGAGGCAATTTGCCATTCATTTGATTTAATATGTGAGAAAGAATTTTCTAGGTTTCTTAAAATATATAATCAGTTTAATGAAGAAACTATTCTGTCACATGATATGATAATTAGATGAAGCTGATATTAGAGCAAAGAGCAGATTGTACTAAGTTTTTGCATGTTAAAGCATATGCTTATTTTGGTTGTGGGAAATTGTGTTCAACTTGGGTATTGTTTTTGTAGAGTGGTGTCATATCAGTGGTTAATTTTAGGATAGGGGTTCCCTTTCAAAAGAACATGCATCTGATCTGACTTTTTAGCCTTCCCATTATCAAGGGCATAAGAGTTGCACACCAAATTGTCTTGCTTCCTAACTTGGCTGGCCTGGTTTAGGCAGCCCTTCCAATCTTAACCTGTAGATAGTGCAGGATGGTGGAAATGATCCATTGCACCCAACTATAGATTGAGAAGGAAGTCCACTAAACTTTTGGCCTGGGTTCTGTTCTCAAGCCTCCTCAGTAGTTAAGAGTTCAGACATATATATGACTTAGGCATGTGAACACCTCAGGACAAGAATAAAAAAGCAGTGAAGTATAGAGGACAGGCCAAATTTTAACTAGCTACTTGGGGGCTGAGTAAGATTAGCTAGCTACTCTGGAGGCTGAGATATGAAGACCACTATTCAAAGCCAGTCCAGTCATGAAAATACATGCGATTATCTCCAAAAAACCAGAAGTGGAACAATGGCTCAAGTGGTAAGCCACTATCCTTGGACACAGAAGCTTAGGGATGATGAATGAATAAATGAGCACTTGCACATATGCATGCGTGTATACACGTGCATGTACACACACACACAAACACACACACACACACACACACACACACACACACACAAACACACACATGAGTATTTCAATGCGAAGTTCTTTTTTTACCTTGCTGTACCCTATTTCCCTGTATTAGTTTACAAATTAACAAAATCAGCTAAGCACCTATTTACATAGAACTCATCATGTTTCTCTAAAGTAAACTCTCTTTTTAGAAGCATGCTTTTATTTGACCCATATGTAAACTATTCAGGAGTTTGATTCTTCTCCCTCAATTCTGTAGAATTAGATGATTGTTTAGCTTCCCCCTAGCAATATAATTTTGTGAAATCTTGCATCACGCAACGTATTTCTTTCAATAGAACGCAAGCCTCTCTCAAACAATTAATAATAGGTTTTTCTTCTCTTTGCTTGCATCTGTAGTTTTATTATCTTCATAGATTTTATGGTGATCTGTCTGTGCATGGCAAAGACTGCTGTGAAAATAAAAAAACCCGTCACAGCACTTATCATTTATGTACCATCCATAGATATGAAGATGTTTAAATATTACTGAAATTGCTTTGTAATAAATCATGTTCACCTTGACTATCATGAAAAAGAAGAATTGGTTTCTCAGCATTTTAGGTAAGAACTTGATTGAAAGAAACAAAAGGACAAGTGAGGAACAACTCAACACATACATTCAAATGAAACAACACAACCCAAGAAAACAAATTAATTCAGTAGTCAAGAACCTGCAGGAAATGCAAAGACTTAAAAAAAACATCAGCTATCACAAACTTATGAAAATCCTGACTACATGGGAATCTACTCTTGAGAGGATAGAGGATAAAGCCCAGACTGGACAAAAAATCAGTACACAATGCCATGCACCTGTTATTCTAAATTCCAGGAAGAATAACATAACATGGACTGAGCCCAAGGTCATACACAAGGATCTGAAAAATAATCAGGATAATTTAGCGCTGGAGACATGACAAAGTGGTAAGAGCACCCATTTAGGGGGCACAAGACACTCAATTCAAACTCTAATATTTGGGTATTAAAGTAAAAGGCTATTATTTTAAATAATTGGAATAATTGTAAGATTTGAATATTTGAGTGGAAAAATGCATGAGAGAGATAGAATGAACCCACGTTCCAATGCTTTCACCTTAAGTGAAAATATTTTATGGTACTTCAGACAAAACAGAGTTACCTTGCAAATGAGCATGGTTGTGCATTTGGGTGATGGAAATACTTTAATTACATAGGTGTAAATTAAATAGATTTTATTTGGGTAGATTGTACTTCCTAAACTAAGAACCTGGATGATAACCCTGAGATTTTTCTCTCAAGGCTACCACTCTACTATTTGAACCACAGTTCCAATTCTGATTTTCTGTTGATTGTTTGGTGATAAGAGGCTCCTGGACATTCTTGCCCAGGATGGCTTCAAACTATGATTGTCAGATCTCAGCCTCCCGAGTAACCAGGATGCCAGGCATGAGCCGTCGATAGTTTTAATAATTTAGTAAATTGTACAGTTACTGAAATTATACATTATCATATAACCTGCATAATATATGTGTGTATGTATATATCAATGCATACGGATAGAAATATTTAGCATATTTTTGTATCTACAGTACATTTATGAAATCATCCATTATAAAATAAAATGGAAAAAAAGTTAATAAGGAGCAAAACAAAGGAAATTATCACATGTTTCTTGTTGTTGAATGGAATAAGAATTCAAGAATCAGGTTGGGAAAATCATCTCTACGTTAACAAAATGGATAAGAGCTATTAATTCCAATCCATCTATTTGCCCATGTTGTGCAACCTCACACATGAGTGTCAAAATCAAACCACACTTTTTGCCTTTGCTTTTAACTCACCTGATATAATTTACGGGTTAGATGAAGTAATCAAATAAAGATTAAAATAATATTATGTGAGGCTATGAATTAGAGCTGAACATGATTTTAAATATGATAATAGCTAATTAAGTTGCATATTTCTTACGTTTACTCTGTCATGTCCCTCATTCCCACATTAGGAAAGTACATAGAAGGTTCTCACTAAATTATATGTACAATTATGAAAAAAATGTTTTGAAAGAATATGGGCACAGTGGTGTTTTAGCTTATTGAGACCTGTAGGGGTAAGTGTAGGGGTAAGTGTGTTTTTGAGGACTTGCAATACATTGTGATGAAGATGAAGGGAAGGATGTTCTTATTATGGAAAACTGGATAGAGTATTGCTCCCACAAAGGAAGTGATGAATTATTCCAAAACGTAACAGTAAAATCACTTTCACAATCATGTTCACTGCTGCACTATTCACTGTAGCCACGTTACGGAAACAGCCCAGATGCCCTTTGGCAGAGTGATGATTAGAGAAAGAGTGGCACATATACACAATTGGATTGAACCCATCCATTTTGAAGACTGTTACATTATTTGCAACGAAATGGATAGATCTAAAAATATATTAATGGAACTAAGTCAGAGCCATATTTGGAAGCTAGAAATTTATACAAGTTTACACAAAAATATTAACCAAAGCATGCTATTTGCAGAGGAGTATTTCAAAGGTGTAATTTCTTATAAAATTGAACTTTACTCAAACAAAATGAATACCAGGAAACTATCACTTGGAATATGTGAGTGGAAGTCAAAAGGAAGGAATAAAGAGAGTTATGGAGGAGGAGCCTGAAGGTATAATATTCAATACAGATAGTATGAAACTAGAAAAAATTAAAGTGGGGTGAGGTTTCGAAGGGTGTGGAAAAGTTATATAAAGATCCATTTTACTTTAAAAAACTGATATGTTGAATGAAAATTCCCTTGTACAAGTATTTAAGATAATAAGAATATAATTTAAAACAATGGAGACATCTGATCTTAAATTCTATTTCCATCTCTTTTAAAAACTAAATTTATTTGCTCTATAATTTGATGAGAGGGATGGATTTTGTGGCTAGCTAAATCATTGCACATCTGTCTCTCTCTTCCTCTCTCCCTTTCATGGTTCTTATAAGTAATATGATTGCTCCATAATTATCATAATTTATTTTGCTTTTATATTTTTGGTTGCATCATTTCACTTTCTGCTCTGCCATATCCCAATTCATTTACATAGAAGACATTATTTCCTGTTTTCTCATTTTTAGAATAAGCTGCACAAGAAGACAACACTGGTCCTCATTTTCAGTCTGTACCTTTAAATACGGAGGAAAATCTTTCCTCTGCTCTCTACCAATTCCCTACTCTCCAGTTAGAATAATTTAGAATAGTAAAAATGAAAAAAGAGAAAAGAAATAATAGTGAAAAAAACAGATGCAGCAAATTCACCAGATTTTTCTGACCATATCATCCAATGTGAACTATTGGGGAAATACATGGACAGCTCATTCTCACTGGCACTCAAAGTCTCTGGTTAGGCAATTCTGATGAAGTTGAGGAACAAGATGAAAAAGTGAGAAATGGTATCAATTGCAAAAAAAATGAAATAGTATCCAAGCAAATTTCTTATTTGTTCTGCTGAAAATAATCGCCTTACTACAGTGCAGAGACTACTTTCCAAAAAGGTCACTCATGTGATTACTAGGGATGACGATGAGTATACCCCTCTTCATCGAGAAGCCTACAGTGGACACTTAGATATTGTCCATGAGTTGGAGGCTCAAGGCAGATATTCATGCAATAACTGCGAATGGCTGGACATCCCTGCACAGTACTTATATATGGAATAATAACAGAGTGGCTTCTTTATTTCATCATGATGCAGATACCAATGGCCAAGTTAAAGGCCTCTTGACCCCCATGCATCTTGCTGCTGGGAATAGATTTAGCAATGATACGCTGGATCTCCTTCTATTGAACCATTATATCAAGCCAGGTCTGAAGCACAACTTGGAAGAAACTGAATTTGATATTGCCAAAAGGATAAGTGTGTATCACTACCTCTTTGAAGTTGTGGAAAGCTGTACAAATTGTTCTCCTAAGTCCTAATGGATCAGTTAAGTTTCTTTAATTTCAAAATTGCCAGTCCATCCTATGTGACCATAGAAAATATTTTCACAATACAAAGCAACAGCAATACCTTACTTTAAAAATTCATGTATTCCATGGTATTCTTCCAAGTGAATTGCCTGACTTTGATGTCAAAATATATTTGAGTTGTTTGTATACATCTATAATGATTTCTATAGAGTTTGTGATTTTTTAAATCAGAAAAAATGTTAATTTATCTGTTGAAATGAGTAGTACAAAAACTAAAGATATTTCTGGTGCTTGTCTGAAAAAGTATATTTTAAAATATTTAGTATTCTGTTTGTATAATGTCCATAATCTATTTCATTCGCTCCTAGATATAGTACTTTGAATTCGACATTGTTTTATAATACATACGTTCATTAATAAATGTGTCCTTTCAGATTGCATTCCATATAGAAACATTTTAAGATTCTTTTAATTCCTAGGTCCTTATAAAATTTTATTTCTTTGGGATAAAATGACAATGTTATTTATTTCAAAAGTTTTATAAAGGTTATGCTATGTAAAGGCCTTTCTAAAACAGTGAAGATTGAATACACTGATGTCAAACTAACTTTTATTTCTATGAATTACATATATTATTACACTTGTATATTTGTAATCAACTTTTGAATAACTGTTTTTTCATTTCTTGCATCTGAAGAATGAAAAATATGGAATACTTCACAAATTTTCATATCATCCTTGTGCAAGAGGCATGTAAATCTCTGTATTGTAATTCGGGTAGACCTGCTGCTGAAGCATGTAGTATCCTATAAACTTAAGTAATCAATGATGCAATCTTAAGACAGGTATATATCCTTGGTTGCCTATTTGTAACAAGGAAACCTTATTGTTCCCAAAATTGCTATTCATCTTATTTCTGTAAAATTCTGTGTATGGTGGAAAAAACTTATGTTGTTTGTTCGATTGCTCACATTTGCAAGTTTTTGTAAATGACTATTTTAAGTCTTTTTCATTTGAAATTTGATCATACTTTGAAGCCGTTATAGATAGGTGCAAAGGTGATGGATTTTCAAGTACTTATTTATTAACTGATTTAGCTTTGTGGAGCTAATGGATTCAAAGTAAGCCTTGCTTAAGAGCTACTTCTAAATTTCTGCAGCTTAAAATTTCCCAAATGAGGTCTTGCTGGCAGAAATGTCTCCTTGACCTTTTACCCTTGCTTCATGTAGGAACAGCCCAACCAGAATGTCTTACCCTGACAGCATAGATTGTCTTACTGGAGCAAAACTAATCTTAGTTACAAGGGATTATATAGAGACGAACAGTTCAGACAGAACTGTTCGGACTAGAAGGTATTTTTTCAAAATATAACTGCTTATTACACCCTACCATTTCAAAAGTAGCTAAAGCCAAGAAGGTGAAAAAGTTGTTCATATGCATGATTACCTAATGTCTTGGCCTGACTACCATCCAACCAGGCAGGAAGTTACACCACTGATTTTCTATCACCAAATATATTCCATAGCTCCAGGAGAAGTCCATATGTTTCTCCTCGTTATTAGGCCTTAAATTGGTAGTGTTTTAACCACAGTGTTTCCTCTTGCCTCTAAGCTGTACATCCCCGAATGGTAAAGCTTTAGTTCTAATTCTCCCAAACAATGAGGTAGAGGCAATGGAATAATACTTTAAAACAGTTGCCTTTGATTCCCTAACCACAACGGAACAATGCAAAACATTTTCTTATAGATAATTATATATTTTATATTTATATGTGTTGATTTTATATTTCACACAGTGGATCTTACTGGAATTAATTGATAATTTGACAAATTATTTTATATTATTCCAATAAATAGATTGGAATATAAATAATCAGGATTAGAACATATATTAGAATATAAAAAGTATCAATGCAATGTTTTCAGTATAAACTTGTGATACTTTCTACGTGTTCTTGGTCTTCTGAATTCACATGGTAAAAAAAGCAATGTTGTTTTCCTCTAATCTATAAGGGATTTTACTCTGCTGCTCTGTTTATTGTTTTAACTCGCTGGTCCCAAATTGTTTTTCTCCATATTTCTGAAGCATTCCTACTGATTATACTCAAATTTTGCTAATATGATGTCTAAAAGGTATTATTCTTCTACAGGATCCATGGGTCCTAGGATCCCAGGTCCCAGTTATCTGCATCATCAGATAACTAGGGCAAAAGTTCCTACCTATGCCCATGCAACATGCCAAGAGAAAGTAATTGAAGACCCATCTCAATTTCTCATTTCTTATATTTCAGGGCCCCAATTCCTTGAAATGCAGGAATTAGCAGTGAGCAATTGGGAAATGCAAAGCAACTTAAAATGCAAGATGAAATCACAAAATGTGAAAGTACAGTAATTCAAACTTTCAATTTTCAGATGACCATGCCATATGAGTGGAAAAGACCACAAATGTCACAAGATTATTTGTAATACCCTTCTCCTAATGATTAATGAATGATTTCAGTCCAGTATCAGCAGGCTAAAAAATAGTTCCTGAACGATAGATCCATAATTGGTCTACCAATGCTAGGAATACTTGACATAGAGGTCAAATGTAATTCAAAAAACATTAATTGAGAAGATCCTTAGTGCTTCAAAACACTGGTACTTCAGTAAACTTGGTTCTGTAGTATAAAAATGTTGTCATTCTCAAACAAATGATAACCTAAATTTAATCTGCTGAAAGTATATTCCTTTTCAAATAAACTTTTAAAAATCACATTTGCCAAAATAACACTTTACAAGTGATGATATTTAGTGAGGTTACTAGTCTTTCAAGTGTAGGGAGCAAGTTTCAATAGAGTTGATTTATTCACCCAGCACTAATGCCAAACAGGTTCAACCATTCATTAAAGTGTAGGAATAGTACCCCCCACCATTTGTGTTTTTCAGTAGGTGCCTTCAAAAATTTGTTAAATAGTTCAGCTTCCAATATTTCAAACCAAAACATTAGCTAATAAAGTAAATTTCATCACATAAGTACATTTTAAAAAGTCCTGAATAGTTGCCTTATCATATGGTGTTTTATGTTTTCCCTATATGTCTAACATAGTAAGAAATATGACTTTAAGTCTTGAATATGGGTACTCATCAGAGATTTGACAAACATACAATCTGTCTTCTATTTCTATCATATTCCTCTACCGTAGTAAATTTTATATTTCTTCTTTTGCCAATACTTATAGGTAGTTGAAAATATTATCCCATGTAAAATAAAATAATCACACACCACTGTACAAAGCCATTTAGAAAAACTGGTAGTTAGGAATACATTCTAAGCCATTTTTAAACTTTCTTGTTGACTACAGATTAATCTTCCAAATGGAGGGCAATGAAATCATGTCTAGGTGCTTCATGTCTCCAGTCTTGCAAATTGTTACTTCAGATGAATGAATTATGGAAATATAAGCTGATATCAGTTCAAGTATATGCAGAATTGAAACTCCATGGAATGTATATAAACCTTTCAAAGTACTAACAGACAGTTTAACAGAATGAGTATCAGGAAATTGAATTAATAGTAATAATAGTAAAGGAATAATAATAAAGCCATAGAATGAACGAAGAATGGAACAAGGGGCAAGTACAGCTAGAATACTTATATACACATGTGAGAAAGGAAATGGTAAATCAGAAATAAATCTTGTAGAAGAGGTTGGTTGAGAATGATAGAAGGAGTGACTCTGATCCCGGAACATTGGACAATTAGATGGACATTTTTGTAACACACTTTCACAACTTTTTGAAATTCAGTGAAAAAACACAACAAAAAGCAAAAACACACAAAAAGCACAACCAAACAGCAATCTCTATAGAGTCTGATTATGACCTCTCAAAATTTTAAATAGTTAATGAAGGACAATCTTGGGAAAAGCATACAAAGCTGTTCGAAGTGAGCAATTTGGGGTAGAGGAGAAATTTTAACAGATTTAAATAGACTGTTTAAGGTTATAAATCACCTACATCTGCTGCAAATATTTTCTTCTGCGAGTTCTCTTGGTCTGAAAGGATATTCCAGTCCTGAGCCACACTTGATAGCTTGTGAAGATAGAATGGAAGAAACAAGATCAAGAACCCATTACTCCATTTTGAGAGGAAACAGTAGTCTACGTTTTCTCTCATTTCTATTGACTACTTTTATTCATAAGTTTAAGTCAAGTGATTTGAATTAAATATTTCCTTCTTTGTTCTGGCAAAGTAATTGGTCAAAATTATTCACTAAATATTATTAGCCATTTTTTTCTATCATGCTGTTTTCTTGTCCAAGCGAGTCCATTAAACTTCCCGCTTGCATTTGGTTGCCACGGAAACCCAGCATGAATGTTAATGAGGACAATCTCTAATGTAAAACTTTGCCTCCAAAATACCAGTCCAAGAAGCTGTGATCACAAATATTTAGCTATACATTTTTCTTTTTTCTTTTACCTTGAAAGTCTTCTTTGTCTAAAGTGCCCTCAAAAATAAGTACTCTTCCAATTTTTGGATCAATCACTTATAACCTCAAAGATATTTTGCTAACAATATGCTTAGAGGAAACCGAAGAATACTGCACTTTTATCTTCTCTCTTAAGACTCTCCTTAGATACCATATCAGGAACAGTGAAGTTATTCTTTGCAAAATTATTTCAATAGATCATTTTTTTCTCTTCATCTTGCATTTGCTCAACAAGATGTATGGAGAATAGAGTTGAATCACCCATACCATGGATGACAGTGTCTTTTACAAAAGGACAATGCTCCTATGTCCTATTTCTCTGTCCTCCTCTTAGCTCTTGCCTGATTTCCAACTAATCACAGATTCTTAGCTTCAAGTCTAATGAAGGTGAAGGACTATAAGGCCTCCCCCATTGCTACATTGTAGGGCTAGATCTCTGGCAGGAGGTAAGCGTGAATGACGCACTCAAGGAACACACGTTGGGAGAACAGGCTTAAGCAGTTCTGGTTTATTTCTGCACAAGGGTTGGGATTTTATAGCTCCAGCTTTCCCAACCTCCTGAGTCCTTCCCAGCCAATTACTTAGCGGGGAGTTGATGATGGGCACTGCTTGGTGACAGGCACTGATTGGTCCCCTGGGGGCATGTAGGGAGCATAGACAGCTCATGGCTGGAAAGCTAGGCAGACGTGCCTGTGGGTCACGTCTCTATGAGCAGGAACTGTGCTTCAACTGCTACTCTAGCTGACTCAACCAGATCTGACCGGCTCTACCCACAAATTTTCCCTTTTCTTTTAAAAGGACCGTCATTATGGTGACCCGTCATTGGAGGCATTTTTGCCGGGAGTGCAAGCATTTAATAATTCCTAGGAGAGTAAGCCCTACATGGGCACGGCCTCCCCAGATGACCAGAGAGGATGGCGAAAACCATTGTTGTAACTTTTTAAGCACATCTTCTAAAAAGGAGACAGCGGGAATAAGCTGAATGGTGGTCTGGTTTAGGTGGGTAACATCATGCAGCAGGTTTTGGTTGAAGTTTAAGTACTTAAGGGACTTAGGGCCTTTGAGGTAGTTACTAACTTCAGTGAAATTGGGTGCGGGAGTGGTAAGCTAACAGACAGAATTAGTCATAGCATTACATAGTCCTCCTTGTTGTAATCAAAGAAACGTAATCTGTTCTTGGAGCAAGTCTATTTGTTGTTGGAGCACAAGGAGGCCTCCCTTAAGATGATTGGCAACTTGTAAATGTTATAATTCTATGGATGACAGTTGAGGGATGAGCTGGTTTATTTGTTGCACAGTGGACACGCTTTGGGACAGCAATACAGCGGCGGTGGTAGCTGA
The DNA here is from genome assembly GCF_024711535.1 of Dipodomys merriami. NCBI lineage: Eukaryota > Metazoa > Chordata > Mammalia > Rodentia > Heteromyidae > Dipodomys > Dipodomys merriami. The sequence continues at coordinate 902,584 of NW_027205115.1, read as the reverse complement.
AGCCACTGTAGCGATGATTGCGGACCCGATTGCAAGGATCAATCCTACTGCTCTTTTAGTGCGCGGATGAATCAATTGAACCTGGGAAAACTGAGAGTCATTAGTAGCCAGAACAATAAATGGGGGAACACGTACCAAACCTGCAAAAGGATATGAGTCATTGGGTTACCAGTGATTGCTGAGAGTGCAAGTAGCGGAGGAGTTGTCTCCTAGACGGGCTCTAACCACTACCATTCCTGACACCTGGTCATATCCAGATCAGTTACAGAGACGAATATTGGCCAATAGGAAAGGGGACAAAATGAGGCAGGAATGTGATGATCAAACGATTGGCATGGGGAGTCCTAGGTCTCCCAATCGTCCTCCTGAAGAATCATAAAACTCCTTTAGATTTTGAGGTTTGGGATCCTTTTCAGATTGGTTTTATATAGCTGGGTCTCTACCCTTAAAAGAGTTTTAAAAGAGAAACTATGAAGATGAAGCAGTGGGTGAGGCTTCAATAGCCAAGAAGCTGTGTTTAATTGGAAATCAGGAAAGAGCTGAGAGGAGGACATAGAAGTAGGACACAGAAGTGTTGTCCTTTTGTAACAGACCTGTCTTCCAAGGTATGGGTGATTTACCTCTATTCTTCTCCATACATCTTGGTGAGCAAATGCAAGAACAAGAGAAAAATAATATATTGAAATGATTTTGCAAAGAAAAACTTCACTGTTCCTGATATGGTATCTAAGGAGAGTCTTAAGTGAGAAGATAAAAATGGAGTATTTTTTGGTTTCCTCTAAGCATCTTGTTAGCAAAATATATCCTTGAGGTTAGAATTGATTGAAACAAAAAGTGATGGAGCACCTATTTTTCTGAGCAATTTAGACACAAGAAGACTTTCAAGGTAAAGGAAAAAGAAAAAAGTTAGCCAAGAATTTGTAATCACAGTTTCTTGGACTGGTTTTCTGGAGACAATTTTTACATTAGATTTGTCCTCATTAACATAGATGTTGTTTCATGGCAACCAAATACAAGAGGAAAGTTTAATGGACTCGCTTAGTCAATTAAACAGCAAAATAAAAAAAAATGGCAAATAACATTTAGTGAATTATTTGACCAATTACTTTGCCAGAATAAAGAAGGAAAATGTAATTCAAAATGAATTGACCTAAAAGTATGAATAAAATGTAGTGAAGAGAGATGAGAGGAAAACATAAAGGATTGTTTTCTCTACAGTGGAGTAATGGGTTCTTCATTTTGTTTCTTCCATTCCATTTTTCCAAGCTATCAATTGTGGCTCAGGACTGGAGTATCAAGTTCAGACAAAGAGAACTCATAGAAGAAAGATAATATTCGCAGCAGATATATGTGATTTATAACCTTAGATAATCTATTTAAATCTGTTCAAAATCCTCCCCTACGCCAAACTGCCCTCTTTGAAAATCTTTGTTTGCTATTACTAAGACTTCCCTCCATTAACTGCTTAAAATTTTTGAGAGGTCATATTCATACTCCCTACAGAGTGCTGTTTGGTTGTGATTTTTATGTGTTTTTGTGTTTTTTAACTGAATTTCCAAAGGTTGTGCAAGTGTCTTACAATTAAATATGTCCACCTAATTATCCATTGCTCCTGGATCACAGTGACACCTTCTATCATTCTCAACCACCCCATTCTCCAAGATTTATTTCCGATTTACCACTTCCTTTCTCAAATGTGTACATTGAGTATTCTAGCTGTACTTGCCCCTTGTTCCATTTTTTCATTCATTCTATGTCTTTACTATTATGGCTCTCTGGTTTCAACTTCCTGATAGTCATTCTGTTAAACTGTCTGTTAATATTTGAAAGGTTTATATACATTCCATGGAGTTTCAGTCCTGCACATACTTGAACTGATGTCAGCTTATATTTCCATAATTCATTCATCTGCAATAACAATTTGCAAGACTGGAGACTTGAAACACCTAGACATGATTATATTCTCATCCATTTGAAGATTAATCATTAGTCAACAAGAAAGTTTAAAAATGGCTTTGAATGTATTCTTAACTACCAGTTTTTATAAATGGTTTTGTACAATGATGTGTGATTATTTTATATTACATGGAATAAAACTTTCTACTACCTATAAGTTTTGGAAAAAGAAGGAAAGTAACATATACTACTATAGAAGAATATGATAGAAATAGAAGATAGATTTTGTCACATCTCAGATGAGTACCCATATTCAAGACTTAAAGACATATTTCTTACTGTGTTAGACAGAGGGAAAACAAAACAGCATATGATAAGGCAAGTATTTGTGACTTTTTAAAATGCCCCTTATTAAGTGATGAAATTTACTTTATTAGCTAATGTTTAGGGTTAAAATATGGGAGGCTGATCTATTAAACAAATTTCTGGAAGGCACCTACTAAGCAACACAAATGGTGCGTGGTACTACTTTTAGACTTTAATGAATGGTTGAACCTGTCTGTCATTAGTGCTGGGTGAATGAATCAACTCTATTGTAACTTGCTCCCTACACTTGAAAAACTTGTAGTGTCACTAAGTGTCATCTACTTATCAAATGTTATTTTGGTAAGTGTGATTTCAAAAAGTTTATTTGAAAAGGAATACACTTTCAGGAGATTAAATGTAGGTTGGTTTGAGAATGACAACATTTTTATACCACAGAACCAAGTTGTACTAAAGTACCAGTGTTTTGAAGCACAAACGATCTTCTCAATTAATGTTTTGCTGAATTAAATTTAACCTCTAAGTCATTTTCCTGACCATGGTAGATGAATCACGGATCTATCCTTCCAGGAACTATTTTTTGGGCCCACTTATGCTGGAGTGAAATATAACATTAGTCATTAGGGGAGGGGTATTAAAAATAATCTTGTGACCCTTTCTGATCTTGTTCACTCATATGGGCTGGTCATCTGTCAATTCAGGTTGAAATACAGTAATTTCTCTCGATTTTGTGACTTCATCTTTCATTTTAAGTTGCCCTACATTATACAATTGCTTGCTGCTAATTCTTGTTTCTCAAGGAATTGGAGCCTGAAATATAAGAAATGAGAAATTGAGATGGATTTTCAGTTACTGTCTGCTGGCATGTTGCGTAGGCCTAGGTGAGAAGTATTGCCCCTGTTATCTGATGATGCAGGTAACTCAGCCATAAGATATTAGGACCCATGGGTCTATAGAAGAAAAATGTCTTTTAGATATCATATTAGCAAAATTGCAGTATAATATGTAGGAGGAATGCATCAGAAATATGGAGAAAAACAGTTTGGGACCAGTGAGTTAAAACAATAAACAGATCATCAGAGTAAAATCTCTTATAGATTAGAGGAAAACAACATTGATTTTTAACAATGTGAATTCAGAAGACCATGAACACTTAGAAGGTATCATAAGTTTATACCGAAGACATTGCATTGATACTTTTTATATTCTAATATATATTCTAAACCTAATTATTTACATTCAAATTCTATTTATTGGAATAAATAAATATCAATTTATTTGTCAAATTATCAATTGATTCTAGTTAGTTTCACTGTGTGAAATATAAAATCAGCATATATAAATATAAAATATATAACTATATATAATATAATAAAATGGCACATGTTTTGCATTGTTCTGTTTTGGTTAGGGTATCCAAAGCAACTCTGTTTTAAAGTATTTTTCCATTATCTCTACCTCAGTGTTTGATAGAGTTAGATTTAAACCTTTACCTTTTGTAGATTTACAGATTGGAGGCAAGAGGAAACATTACCAATTTAAGGCCTAATAACAAGGAGAAACATATGGACTTCTCCTGGAGCTATGAAAATATTTGGTGATAGAAAGGCAGTAGTCTAAGTTCCTGCCTGGTTGGAAGGTAGACAGGCCAGGACATTAGGTAATCATGCATATGAACAATTTTTTTCACCTTCTTGTCTTTAGCTACTTTTGAAATGGTAGGTATAATAAACCATTATATTTTGATAAAAAAAACCTTCTAGTCTGAAAAGTTCTGTCTGAAATATTCATTTTTCTATGATCCCTTGGAACTAAGATTTATTTTGTTCAAGTAAGACAATTTACGCGATCAGGGTAAGATATTCTGGTTGGTCTGATCCTACATGGAAGAAGGGTAAAGCATCAGGTAGACATTTGTGCCAATGAGACCACATTTGGGAAAATTTCAGCTGCAGAAGTTTAGAAGTAGCTCTTAAGCAAGGCTTACTTTGAATCCGTTAGCTACACAGAGCAAACTCAGTTGAATAAATAAGTATTTGAAAAAGCCATCCCCTTTGGACCTAGCTAAAAATGCTTCAAAGTATGATTAAACTAAAATGAAAAAGATTTAAAATAGTCATTGACAAAAAAAATTACAAACGTGAGCAATCAACTGAACAATATAATTATTTTCCATTATACACAGAATTTTAGGGAAATAAGATCAGTAGCATTGTTAGAAACAATAAGGTTTCCTTATTACAAACAGGCACCCAAGGATATAATCCTGTATAAATATTGCATCATTAACTACCTAAATTTAGAGGACATTACATGCTTCAGCAGCACATGAACCCAAATTACACCAATACAGAGATTTACATGGCAATTGCAAAGGATGATATGAAAATTTGTGAATTATTCCAGATTTTTCATTCTTCAGATGCAAGAAATGAAAAACAATTATTAAAAAGTTGATTACAAAATTACTAGTGTAACAATACATGTAATCCATATAAATAAAAGTTAGTTTGACATCAGTGTATTAAATCTTCACTGTAGAAAGGCCTTTATATAGCATAATCGTTATAAAACTTTTAAATTAGACAACATTGTCATTTTATTCCAAAGAAATATACTATAAAGACCTAGTAAAAAAGGAATCTTAAACTGTTTTGGTATGGAATGCAATCTGAAAGGACACATTTATTAATGAACCTATATATTATAAAACAATGTAGAATTCAAAGTCTTATATCTAGGAAAGAATAAAATAGATTATGGGCATTATACAAACAGAATACAGAATATTTTAAGGTATAATTTTTCACATAAGCACCAGAAATATCTTTAGTTTCTTTAGTACTCATTTCAACAGATAAATTAAAATTATTTCTGAATAAAAAAAAGCAAAAACTCGAGGGGGTCCAAGATGGTGACGGGGAACTGGGGGAACGCCACAGCTCTCCCCAACCAAAAAGAGAGTTTGAGTTCCAACGTTTAATCTCCCCAAGAGACCGACAACAACAAAAAAATCAACATCCAGAGAAAAATAGGAGTTGAAAAGAAGAATTTCACAACAGAGAAGCTTGAAGACGCCTCCCCCAATGTCTATTGGCCACAAAGCAGCGTGCCAAGCCATGGCCAGCCCGGCCTGGTGGGAGCTATCGGTGGCCCAGATACATAGGGAGTTGTCTGCAGATCACCGGCACCAAAGACCCCTGAGGTATCAGTGTCAGACCGGCTGATCCTGACGAATGAAGAAACCTCCGAGCAGGGAACTTACACAAAGATCCCACCCATTCCCCTCACTCTCCATTGGAGCAGAGAGGCTCCATCCCACCAAAGCCACTCAGCCCCATGGCAGGAACCTCAGAGATACATGAGATGCCCACAGAACACCAGAGCAGAAGAACTGAAAGGAAGTGGTGCTGATCCAGAGAGCACAAACAGAGACAAACCCCAGCAATCAGAACCTGAACAGAGTCCCTGCCCCACCCCTCGGGTGGAGGCCAGAGGCCCATCCCGTGGAGCGGACCCAAACAGTGTCAATGGAGGCAGTGACAGAAAAGAAACACACAGAGCCACCACCTCTCAGCCTAGCCCACAACCACCTCAATTGAACTCTGACTGCAATGGCAACCAACAACAACCTACATCACACGGAAACAAATAGCTCCAGGGTGAGTACCCCGCAGGGGACAGTGTATTCCTCAAGGGAGACCAGAGCTGGTGGGAATCCCCAGACCCCCTACCCCAAAACCTGCACCACAGGACCCACTAAAACTAGAAACTGTTCAAGAGCTCCACCAGCCCATGAATCACACTCAGCTGGCCAGGCTAGAACAAGAGAGACCCTGGAAGGAAGCTTAAAAGCCCAAGCCTGGTACAGCGCCACTGGGTCAAGAACCCAACGGTGGAAGAAATTTGAACTGTGTACTCCAAGCTGCATAATCTAGGTGGGAAACAGAGCAGCACAGGTCCAACAGGTGTGCCCAGGCTGGGGTCTGGGACCAGGCCTGGGGATCTGGTTCCTGAGCAACATAACCAACTCCTCCCAACTGAAATCAGAAGCTGAGCATACGCCTCAGTAGAGGGGAGAAAAACAGGGAACTACACTCCTGGTAATCATGCCTGTGACAGCAAAAGATGCGGGGGGGTTCAGGACAAGAGAAGCCCAAACTCCACAAGAACCTGACCCATGTATTCTAGGCTAAGAATTGAACAACACAGGCCTTCAGCACCCGATAATAGTCAGGAGCTCAGGCTGGTAAGGTGCTCAACAGTACAGTGTTGTCTTAGGTGCAAGAGGCCCTGGATCTGATTCCTCAGCAAAACATAAGCTGAAAGGGCCAGATGTGGTGCTATGGGTCAAATGGTAGGGTACCAGCCTTGAGTTGAAGAGCTGAGGGACAGCACCCAAGACCAGAGTTCAAGCCCACAAATAGCCAAAAAAGTAAAACAAAACAAAACATCAGGAGACCATAGCAGACTCCAGCATCTGGGAGAATACATCCAGCACATCCAAACTAGCCAAGAGCACCTGTAGGAACAAACAGGAGCAGTCTAGGCTGCTCAACCCTTCTAACGGCGGGAACTGCCAGTGATCTACAGCAGAGAGCTGAGAATCCTGTGTGGGTCAGACCAGCAGCTGGAGGTCGGCCCCCAACAGAACCGAGATCAGGTACAGACTCCCTCTACCAGCACAGAAACAGTAACCAAGCAAAGACAGACACCTATTGACCAAAACAAAATTTCAGATTAGTCTGCAATAATCCCTGAATAACCATGAGAAAATCACAGAGAAATATTATAAGGTTTATCAACAGCTAGGATAGCAAGCTATCTCTAAAAGCCAGCAGCAAGCCAGGGGAGAGCACCACTGGGAGCAAAGCAGGAATGGAAGACAAACACTACATCCAAGACATGCTGGAGGCAATGACTCAAGAAATAAAGTGAGAAATAGACCAGAATTTGAAAGAACACTAGGTCAAAATACCAAAAGAGGTGCAGGACATCAAACAGGAGATGCATGCAAAAATAGAGGTAGCACACACCTCACTAAGCCATGAGATAAGTGACAAAATAGAGGCAGTACACACCTCATTAAGAGGTGAGATTAGTATTTTGAAAACCAACATTGAATCCATTGAAATCAACAATGAGTCCATTTCCTCCATGCAAAACACAATGGAAGCCACAGTTAACAGAGTGAACAAAATGGAATTCAGAAGACAGAATACATCAACTGGAACAAAAAATGACAGATATGGAAAATTCACTTAAATTATACCAAAGGGAAATTCAAGGGCAAGCAGATAGTGCCAAGAAAATTAACCTTCATATACGAAGGTGAGGAATATCAAAGCAAGGGAATGCAACACCTATTCCACAAGATAATCGGTGAAAATTTTCCCCATCTCAAAAAAGAACATCTTACCCACATAACAGAAGCATATAGAACACCTAACAAGCAGGATCCCAGGAGAAACATTTCTAGACACATTATAGAATAAATGATAGATCTGAATGATAAGGAAACAATCTTGCATGCAGCAAAAATGAAGAAGGAGCTATACTACTATAGGAAAAATATTAGAATCACTACAGATCTCTCCACACAAACACTGAATGCAAGAAAGGCCTGGGAAAGTACCACATGAGCCCTGAGAGCCAATAACTGCCAACCCAGACCGATATACTCAGAAAAGCTAGCATTCACATTCGATGGAGAACTGAAAATTTTTAATAGCAAAGAAAAACTAAATTAATACATAAACATTAAGCCAGCGTTACAAAGACTACTAAGAGGTGGAACACAACCTGAGAAAAGCAACCAAAAACAGAGAACTACACCCAGACAGGCATTAATAGAAGTCTATCTGAGCAAGGACAGAGGAAAGGAAAGAAGAAAAACAGTGACCATAATGCATCTCTCTATACTATCTCTTAAGATTAACGGGCTTACTTCACCAATCAAAAGAAAAATAACTGCAGTTTGGATCCTAAAACACGACCCATCCATCTGTTGCCTTCAGGAGACCCACCTCTAAGCCAAACATGCAAACAAACTCAGAGTGAAGGGTTAGAAAAGGATCTACCAATCAAATGTCCCTAGTAAGAGAGCAGGCGTAGCAATCCTTATATCTGACAAAATAAACTTGTCATTAAAATCATTACAATGTCAAACCATCCCTGCATCTCTGGGATGAAGCCTACCTGGTCATAGTGTATGATTTTTTTAATGTGTTTCTGGATTCTTTTAGCTAGAATCTTAAGGATCTTTGCACCTGTGTTCATCAAGGAAATTGGCCTGTAATTCTCCTTTTTGGTTGGGTCTTTGCCTGGTTTGGGGATGAGTGTGATATTGGCTTCATAGAATGAATTTGGGATAGCTCCCTCCTTCTCTGTTTCTCTGAAGAGCTTGAGGAATGTGGGTATTAGTTCTTCTTTAAAGGTCTTATAGAATTTTGCTATGAATCTATCTGGTCCTGGGCTTTTTTGTTTGGAAGACTTTTGATAGCTTCCTGTATCTCGTTGTAGGATATTGGCTTATTTAATTGGTTTCTTCTTTGCTCAGTTTGGGCAACTTGGATTTTTCTAAAAATGCATCAATATCTACCAGGTTTTCTTCCTTTAGAGATTATAACTTTTGAAAATAGTCCATTAGGATTGTTTGGATATCTTGGGTATGTGTTATGATTTTTCCCGTGGCATCCCTAATCCTGTTACAATGGCTTTCCTCTCTTCCTTTTTTAATTAATTTTGCAAATGGTCCATCAATTTTGTTTATTTTTTCAAAGAACCAGCTTTTTGTTTGGTTAATTTTGGCTGTAATTTTTTTTATTTTCTAATTGGTTAATCTCTGCTCTTAATTTGGTTATCTGGCTCCGTCTAGTAACTTTACGTTCCATTTTTTCTTGTTTTTCTAGCTGTTTTAATTGCAACATGAGATTATTTACTTGGTCTGTCTCCATTTTCTTGATTTGGGCAATGAGGGCAATAAATTTGCCCCTCAGGACTGATTTTGCTGTGTCCCACAAGTTTCTTTGTGAGATTTTTTTCATTTTCATTGAGTTGTAGGAAATGTTTTATTTCTTCTCTGATCTCTTCCATTACCCAGGCATTTGCTATGGAGTGTGCTGTTCAATTTGCATGTATTAGAGAAATTTCTGTGGTATGCTTTGTTATTGAGAACTGGCTTGATTCCACTATGGTCAGATAGGATACAGGGGATTATGTCGTCCCTTTGTATTTGCTTAAGTTCCTTGCATGAACTATGATATGGTCTATTTTGGAGAAAGTTCCATGAGCTGCTGAGAAGAATGTGTACTGTGTTGTTTTACAGTGAAATACTCGGTAGATGTCAGTTAATTCCGCTTGAAGTATGGCCTCACTTAATTTGGTAGCTTCTTTGCCAATCCTCTGGTTGGTAGGCCTGTCCTTTGGTGAGAGTGGTGTGTTGAAGTCTCCTAGTATTATCGTATTGGGATCTATTTTATTCTGTAAGTCAATAAATATAATCCAACCCATCAATAGAGCCAAAGTCAAGAATCACATGATTTTCACCACAGATGCAGAAAAGGCCTTTAATAAAATTCAACATTCATTCATGCTAAAGGCTCTGGAGAAAACAGAAATAGCAGCAACATTTCTTAAAACAATAAAACCATTTATGACAGACCAATAGACAATATTATACTTAATGGGGAAAAGCTACAACCAATTCTCCTAAAATCAGAAAGAAGGCAAGGATGCCAACTGTCTCCACTGCTCTTCAATATAGTCCTGGAACCCTTAGCCAGGTCAATAAGACAAGAAAAATACATGAAAGGGATCCGCATAGGGAAAGAAGAGGTTAAACTATTCCTTTTTTCAGACAACATGATACTATACTTTCATGATCCCAAAAATTCCATCCCCAAACTCTTAGAAATCATAAATCACTTCGGCAAAGTAGCAGGATACAAAATAAACCCACAAAAATCAGCTGCCTTCCTGTACACTGACAATGTACAAGAAGAGAGGGAAATAAAGGGAGTAATCCTATTCACAATAACATCCCCAAAAATACAATATTTTGGAATTAACCTAACCAAAGATGTAAAAGAACTATTTAATGAAGACTATAAAAAGTAAAGAAAGAAATTTCAGAAGACACTAGGAAATGGAAAGACCTCCCATGCTCTTGCATAGGCCAACTTAATATAGTGAAGATGGCAATATTGCCAAACTTAATATACAAATTCAATGCAATTCCTATTAAAATCCTAATGACTTACATCACTAAAATACAGAAAATAGTCCAAAAATTCATATGGAACAACAAAAGACCTAGAATAGCCAAACCAATTCTAGGGAACAAAGACAAAATGGGAGGGATATCCATGCTGCACTTCAAACTATACTACAGAACTATAATAATATAGACAGCATGGTACTAGCACAAAAACAGATCAGAAGACCAATGGAACAGAATAGAAGATCCAGAAATAAATCCACAGGCCTACAGCCAGCTGATAATAGACAAAGGAGCCCAAGACATACAATGGAAGAAACACAGCCTCTTCAACCACTAGTGCTGGGAAAACTGGGCTGCCCCATGCAGAAAACTAAAAATGGACCCCAGCCTATCACCATGCACCAATATCAACTCAAAATAGATTAAAGATATTAACATTAAAACTGAATCTCTGAAACTACTGCAGGACAGAGTAAGAGAGACACTTGAACTAATAGGCACAGGAAGGAACTTCTTGAACAGAGTCCCAGGATCACAACAAATTGGAGAGAGACTCCACAAATGGGACTACTTTAAAATAAAAAGCTCCTGCACAGCTAAATCTATTGCAACCAAGCTAGAAAGACAAATAACTAATTGGGAAAAATATTTACCAGCAATATATCAGACAAGGAGTTAACATCCAGTATATACAGGGAACTCAAGAAACTAATCCCTCCTAAACCTAACAAATCAATTACTAAATGGGCAAGGGAAGTAAAGAGGGACTTCTTAGAGGAAGAAATAAAAATGGCAAAGAAACACATGAGGAAATGTTCATCATCCCTGGTGGTGAAGGAAACGCAAATAAAGACAACCATGAGATACCACCTTACCCCAGTCAGAATGTCACACATCCACAAATCAGCCAACGACAATTGCTGGAGGGGATGTGGAGAAAGAGGAACCCCATTACACTGCTGATGGGAATGTACACTGATACAACCACTTTGGAAAGCACTCTGGAAGGTCCTTAGAAAGATAAAGATTGATCTCCCTTATAACCCAGTCATACCACTTTTAGGCATCTACCCTGAACAACAGGAACCAATATACAATGACACGTGCACCACAATGTTTATTGCAGCACTGTTCACAATAGCTAGGATATGGAAACAACCCAGATGCCCCACCACAGATGAATGTATCCAAAAATTGTGGTATCTACAAACAATGGAATATTATGCAGCCATTAGAAATGACAAAATAATGGCATTTGCAGGGAAATGGATGGAGCTAGAAGGTGATCATGTTGAGCAAGGTAAGCCAAGAGCAAAGAGACAAACGGTACATGGTTTCCCTGATAAGTGGATTCTAAATCCAAAATGTTAGGTGATACGACAAAATTAACAGGACTTAAGAAACAAAGAACTCCCACTCATCTGGTCAAAACACTACTAAATATCCCCATACCGCTGATCACATGTATGTTGTATTGTGTACACCGTTATATGTTATAGACTGTGATAGACAATTTGCTCCAGGAAAGTTAGAATGAACTTGTGACTTTAAATGAGCATCATTATTTCACAATACTGTGAAATTTGGGAAGTTATGTAATCACTTAATCACAATAAAAAGAAAGAACCTCAGGGAAGTAAGGAGGGAAGGAATGGTAGGGGGAAAACAATAGAGGGGGTAACAATGCTCAATAGGAAGTGTACTCATTACTTTGCTCATGTAATTGTAACCTCTGTATAGTATCTTTACAATAAAAAATTTAAAAAAAGATCCAATCAACAGTAAAAAAAAAAAAAACTAAAATCAATACAAAAAGACAAGGATGGACACTACATATTAATACAGGGAACAATACAAGAGGACGATATTACCATCATCTACTTATCATTCCCCAAACATCAGTGCACCCAAATATGTTAAGCAAATACTCTCAAACTTACAGAATAAAATAGATCCAATATGATAATACTAGGAGACTTTCAACACCCCACTCTCACCAAAGGACAGGTCTACCAACCAGAGTATTGGCAAAGAAGCTATTGAATTAATGAGGCCATACTTCAAGCAGAACTGACATTTACCAAGTATTTCACCCTAAAAACAACACAGTACACTTTCTTCTCAGCAGCTCATGGTACTTTCTCCAAAATAGACCATATAATAGTTCATGCAAGAAACTTAAGCAAATTCAAGGAGATTGACATAATCCCCTGTATCCTATCTGACCATAGTGGAATCAAGCTAGTTCTCAATAACAAAACATACTGCAGAAATTACTCAAATACATGGAAATTTAACAGCTCACTTCAAAGCAATGCCTGAGTAATGGAAGTGATTAAAGAAGAAATTAAAAAATTCCTACAACACAATGAAAATGAAAATACCTCGCAAAAACCTTTTGGGACACAGCAAACGCAGTACTGATGGACAAATTTATTGCCATCAGTGCCCACATCAAGAAAATAGAGACAGACCAAGAAAATAATCTCATGTTGCAATTAAAACAGCTAGAAAAACATGAAAAAATGGAACCTAAAGTTATTAAAGAGCCAGATAACCAAATTAAGAGCGGAGATTATTGAAATAGAGATTTGGAGAATCATAGCCAAAATTAACCAAACAAAAAGCTGGTTGAAAAAATAAATAAAATTGATAGATATTTGGCAAGATTAATTTAAAAAAGAAGAGAGGAAACCCATTTTAACAGGATTAGGGATGCCATGGGAAAAATCACAACACATACCCAAGATGCCCAAACAATTTTAACGAACTACTTTGAAAAGTTATACCCTCTAAAGAAAGAAAACCTGGCAGAAATGGATGCATTTTCAGAGAAATACAAGTTTCCCAAATTGAGCAAGGAAGAAGTAAATCAATTAAATAAGCCAATATCCTACAACGAGATACAGGAAGCAATCAGAGGTCTTCCAACAACAAAAAAAAAACCAGGACCAGATGGATTCATAACAGAATTCTATACGTCCTTTAAAGAAGAACTAACACCTATTCTCTTCAAGCTCTTCAGAGAAACAGAGAAGGAGGGAGCTATCCCAAACACATTCTACGAAGCCAATATCACACTCATCCCCAAACCAGGCAAAGACCCAACCAAAAAGGAGAATTACAGGCCAATTTCCTTGATGAAAACAGGTGCAAATGTCATTAACAAGATTCTAGCTAACAGAATCCAGAAACACATAAAAAAACCCATACACTAAAACCAAGTAGGCTTCATCCCAGAGATTCAGGGATGGTTTAACATACTTAAGTCAATAAATATAATCCAACACATCAACAGAGCCAAGGTCAAGAATCACATGATTATCTCCACAAATGCAGAAAAGGTTTTTGATAAAATTCAACATTCATTCCTGCTAAAAGCTCTGGAGGCAATAGGAATAGAAGGAACATTTCTTAAAACATTAAAAGCCATTTAAGACAGACCAATAGCTAATACTATACTTAATGGGGAAAAGCTACAACCAATTCTCTTAAAATCAGGAACAAGGCAAGGATGCGCACTGTCTATACTCCTGTTCAATATAGCCCTGGAACTCTTAGCCAGGTCAATAAGGCAAGAAAAAGACATTAAAATATCTGTATATGGAAAGAAGAAATTAAACTATCCCTTTTTGCAGATGACATCATACTATACCTTCACGATTCGAAAAATTCCATCCCCAAAACTCTTAGAAATCATGAATCACTTCGGCAAAGTAGCAGGATATAAAATAAACCCACAAAAATCAGTTGCATTCCTGTACACTGACAATGTACAAGCAGAGAGGGAAATAAAGGAAAGCAAGCCTATTCACAATAACATCCCCCAAAATAAAATATTCAGAAACTAACCTAACCAAAGACGTAAAAGTAATATTTAATGAAAACTATAAAAAGTTAAAGAAAAAAATTACCGAAGACACTAGGAAATGGAAAGACCTCCCATGCTCTTGGATAGGCAGACAATATACTGAAAATGGCAATTCTGCCCAAATTAATATACAAATTCAATGCAATTCCTATTAAAATCTCAATGATGTATTTCTCTGAAATACAGAAAACAGTCCAAAAATTCATATGGAACCACAAAAACCTAGAATATCCAAAACAATTCTAGCATATAAAGACAACATGGGAGTTATATCCATGTCGTACTTCAAACTCTACTATAGAGCCATAATAACAAAGACAGCATGGTACTGGCACAAACACAGACTCGAAGAACAGTAGAATAGAATAGAAGATCCAGAAATAAATCCACATGCCTACAGTCAGCTGATATTTGACAAAGGAACCAAAGACAGACATGGAAGAATCACAGCCTCTTCAACCACTAGTGCTGGGAAAACTGGGTGGCTGTCGCGACCACCTCGACCAGCAAGGAAGATGCGACCCAGGATTCTTCTCAATGCGGTTTATTCAGGAACCTTGTAACAAGCTTCTCTCCCACTTCTCTCCTGGCCCCTTCTTCCTGCTTCTTCCTGCTTCTCTTTCCCCTCCGCCCCCGTGCTCTGGTTATAAGCCTCCTGGATGGCCAATCCCGAAGCGCCACGTGGCATATACCGATAAGGCTGCAAACATGGAAGCAAACTAGGAGCCAAGTCATACACATATAAGGAGTTGTTTTTTACAGAGAGCACTCGTCACTGGGAAGACGGAAGGCGGGAGCCCGCGCCATCTTAGGTCGCAGCCACACCACATGGCCCCGCCATTTTAGCTACAATGTTGCTTTTGCAGCCATCTTTGTTCATGGCTCCCGCAGCTCTCCACAGCCCCCCCTTTTTTGTTTTATTAAGCAACAGGTAAGAGTAGAGGTTGGGCCTCTGTCTAAAACATTAATGAGAGGACCTTGCACTGTTCTTCGCCTGAGCGGTGCCTTCCCCAGTGATGACCAGGCCCGTCCGATGCCTTTTTTGCAGAGGTGGGATCTTGGGCATCAACCCACTTGCAACCCAACATGCTCTTCTTGGGCTCACGCCAGGGACTGATTCCCAAGTGCAGTGCGTTTGCCTCACACCCTGTGCTATTTCTTTAACGTGGCAAGCCATGTGTAGGGGGACTGTCCGGCCTCAATGGCAGTGAAGGCCTGGACCACCGTAGCCATACTTCTGCGCTGCGAGCTCCTAACCCGGTATATGCACCACAGGCACAATAAGATCACCAATGCCAGGATACCAATAAGGGAGCCCATTTCCCCCCTTCAAATGATCCACAGCTGTCAAAATCCAGGAGGAAAAATCTTGTAACAGGGCATCATCCATCCGGGTAGAGTTTATCTCGACAATAGCCGATCGTAGCTGCAACATCAATTGGTCAAATTCCCCCGTCAAGTTGCGTAAAAGATAACTTGACAGTTGTTTAGACAAATTTGCTGCTTGGATATAGTTATAATACTGAATAGCAGTAATACAAAGCCCTTCATATTTTTGAACACATCCCAGCTGAGCCAACTGCCACAGGACATCAACCTGCTCCTGCACAAGTTCAACCCTTTGATTTAGCAGCATCAGTCTTCCTTTTACTTGTGCATTGGCCGCTTGTTGTAAATCCAGAGCTCTGGCTGTAGTAGCCGACAAGTTATTTAAAGTCTGAGCCATCTGCATAGTATGTGACATGGCAACAGCAGCAGCCGTCGTACCCGCAGCAGCCACAGCTATAGCAGTTACAATGGCCACAGTGATGCCAAAATCTCTCTTATGCCTAAACAAGGTTACAGCTTGAGAAGTATCTACTGGCACAGGCACCCAACATAGGATGCGTGCAACTATAGCTAACGGATACTGAGAACTCCAGCAGGTAGCATAAAAGCAGGTTTCATTAGTGCAAGCACATACATACGTAGTACCTGCTTTTTACAAATATCACAATTTTCTTCATCACTTAGAAAAACAAATTTCACTTCTCTTCAAAAGAATATGTCAGTCCTAAGTATAACTGCAAATAACTAAGTAAAACTTTAAAAACTCTACTCTTTACTCTATTAAACATTTCCTAGTATCACTTAGTACTTAAAAATGTGTTAATTGAAAGCTTATGTTAAAACTTTCCAGTATTTGATACAGATCATTGGAATGCACAATTTAAGACTGTTCACTCCTGAAGTAGGTTAAGAAGTTACATATCAAAAGATCTTAGCATTACATAAATGTACCCTGTACTGTCTTCTAATGTTCGTGAGTCTATGAAACTTGAATCATTCTATTATCCTACTATATCAATCAAGAAATTCAAAACACTTAGGATCCAATTAAAACTAATTAAAATTTGTGTTTGAGTTATAGGAAACTTACATTCAAAATCAACCTGAATCCAAGCATTTTTTCCTCAAGTTCGTGAGCAGGAACTTCGAAAATAAAGTCATTAGAAAGCTGACAGCAGAAGAGTCAATTAAAGAAAGATAACTATAAGCTGTTACTGGCCTACTGAATTTAAAGAACTTCTAGCTTTTATTTCTAATTAGGTATGAAAGAAAATAGGCCTGCAGTTTGGTTATGTTTTGTCCAAATACAATGCTAATTTAATAGATCCTTTAAATATCTAAATGCTAGTTACAAGGTATGACAATGATGAACAGTAAAATATAACTCTTTCAAATATGATTCTCAGAGGCCCCTATGAAAAACCCAGCCTATGTCTATCAAGTTTTTGGTGGGCATCAATAGGCTCTTTACAGCCTTGCAAGTTTTTTCCCAGTCCTTGCCCTGGGCAGTAGCCAATTTGTAACATCATTTCCTTTGAGGTAATGCTCCCGGACACTATGAACCAAGGAGCTACAATGTTGCATTCTTCAAGGAACCTCTGTAAGTACCCTTCTTTAACTTTAGTCCTTTTGAGCGTAGTAGCTCTTCCAGGGCCAGAAAAATTGGATGTGACCTCGCGGCACCAATCTTAGTTAATAAAAATTTTATTTTTTGTTACTTTCACTTTAGACCTGTATTTTATTTCTTCCCAGCTTTCCGCTCTCTCTTTTATCTACAGAGAAGAGCCCCGTATTATGCCTGCTTTAATCGCAGATTCCCACTTCACCTGGGAACTTACCCCCGCTCTTGTCTCGGATTCCCGCTTTTCCTGGGAACTTACCGGTGCACCTGACCGCAGAGAGTTCTGAATTCCCCGTACGGGCCGCCAGCTGTCGCCACCACCTCGACCAGCAAGGAAGACGCGACCCGGGATTCTTCTCAATGCAGTTTATTCAGGAACCTTGTAACAAGCTTCTCTCCCACTTCTCTCCTGCCAGCTTCTTCCTGCTTCTTCCTGCTTCTCTTTCCCCTCCGCCCCCGTGCTCTGGTTATAAGCCTCCTGAATGGCCAATCCGGAAGCGCCACGTGGCATATACCGATAGGGCTGCAAACACGGAAGCAAACTAGGAGCCAAGTCATAGCCATATAAGGAGTTGTTTTTTAGAGAGAGCACTCGTCACCGGGAAGACAGAAGGCGGGAACCCGCGCCATCTTAGGTTGCAGCTGCCCCACGCGGCCCCACCATTTTAGCTACAATGTTGCTTTTGTGGACGGCTTTGGTCATGGCTCCCGCAGCTCTCCACAGGTGGCCGTATGCAGAAGAATAAAAGTGGACCCCAGCATATCACCATACACCAACATCAGCTCAAAATGGATTAAAGACCTTAGCATTAAACCTGAATCTCTGAAACCTCTGCAGGCAGAGTAGGAGAGACACTTGAACTTATAGGCCTAGGAAAGAATTTCATCAACAGAGTCCCAGGGTCACAACAAACTGGAGTGAGACACGACAAATGGTACTACCTTAAAATAAAAAGCTTCTGCAAAGCTAGAAAAACAACCAATTAATTGGGAAAATATTTACCAGCAATATATCCAACAAGGGGTTAATATCCAGTATATACAGGTAACTCAAGAAACTAATCCCTCCCAGAGCTAACAAACCAATTACTAAATGGACAAGGGAACTAAAGAGAGACTTCTCAGAAGAAGAGATAAAAATGGCAAAGAAACACATGAGGAAATGTTCACCATCCCTGGTTTTGAAGGACATGTAAATAAAGAAACCATGAGATACCACCTTACCCCAGTCAGAATGTCCCACATCCTCAAGTCAGCCAATGACAAATGCTGGAGGGTATGCGGAGAAAGAGGAACCCTACTACACTGCTGTTGGTAATGTACACTCATACAACCACTTTGGAAAACAGTCTGGGGGGTCCTAAGAAAGCTAAATATTGACCTCCCTTATGACCCAGTCATACCACTTCTAGACATCCATCCTGAACAACAGGAACCAGTATACAAGGACACATGCACCTCCTTGTTTATTGCCATACTGTTGGTAATAACCAGAATATGGAAACAACCCAGATGTCCCACCACAGAAGAATGGATCCCAAAATTGTGGTATCTATACACAATGGAATATTATGCAGCCATTAGAAATGACAAAATAATGGCATTTGCAGGGAAATGGATGGAGCTAGAAGGTGATCATGTTGAGCAAGGTAAGCCAAGAGCAAAGAGACAAACAGTACATGGTCTCCCTGATAAGTGGATGTTAAAACCAAAATGTTAGGTAATATGACAAAATTAACAGGACTTAAGAAACAATCTGGTCAAATCTGTACTAAATAACCCCATGCTGCTGATCACATGTATGTTGTATATGTGTACAATGGAGGGGAACCAGGAAGATGACATAGAACTAGAGGGAATAAGGGAAAAACCTATCAGCTGCACTGGACATTGACCAAAATGAACAAAGCAAGTTAATGGCAGGGATGGGAGGGAGGAAACAAGTGGGAAAACAGGAACAGCTGATGTTATACAAAACAAAAGAAATGTACATACCAACCAATGTGGAAGGAATAACTGTATCGCAAAGCTCATAGAACTCATGAATGTTAAAGACTGTGATAGACAATTTGCTCCAGAAATGTTAGAATGTGTTTGTGACTTTAACTGAGCATCACTATTCCACAATACTGTGAAATTAGGGAAATTATGTAACCACTTAATTACAATAAAAATACCAAAACTCTCCAGAAATCATTATAGATATATACAACTAACTCTTGAATACATTTTGACATAAAAGTCAGGCAATTCACTTGGAAGACTTCCATGGAATCTATTAATTGTTACAATAAGCTATTGTTGTTATTTGGATTCTGAAAATATTTTGTATGGAAACAAAGTATGCAATGGCATTTTTGAAATTTAATAAAGTTAACCGAACTATTATGACTTAGGAGAGCAATTTGTGCAGCCTTACAAAACTTCAAAGAGATATTGATACATACTTATCCTTTTGCAATATCAAATACAGTTTTTCCAAGTTGTTTTTCAGACCTGATTTGACATAATGGTTCAACAGAAGCAGATCCAACATGTCTTTGTTATCTCTATTCCCAGCAGCAAGATGCAAGGGGGCCATTGGTATCTGCATCATAATGAAGTAAGAAAAAAGCCACTATAGTATTATTCCACATATAAGCACTGCACAGGGTTGTCCAACCATCTACAGTTATTGCATGAATATCTGCTGCTTGAGGCAACAACTCATGGACAGTGTCTAAGTGTCCACTGTAGGACTGTAGGCTTCTTGATGAATATGGGTATACTCATCGTCATCCCTAGTATTCACATGAGTGGCCTTTTTGGAAAGTAGTCTCCGCACTGTAATAACCTGATTATTTTCAGCAGCCCAAAGAAGAAATTTGCATGGATCCTTCTCCATTTTTTTTGCAATTGATACCATTCCTCACTTTTTCATCAGGTTCCTCATATTCCTAAAAATTGCCTAACTAGAGACTTTGAGTGACAGTGGGAATGAGGCGTCCATGTATTTCCCTAATAGTTCACATTAGTTGAACTGTTCAGAAAAATCCTGTGAATTTTCTGCATCTGTTTTTTCACCATGATTTATTTTCCCTTTTTCCATTTTTACTATTCGAAATTATTCTAACTGGAGAGTAGGGAATTGATGGATAGCAGAGGAAAGATTTTCCTCTGTATTCAAAGATACAGACTGAAAATAAGGACCAGTAGTGTCTTCATGTGCAGCTTATTCTATGAATGAGAAAAGATGAAATAATGCCTTCTATATAAATGATTTGGGAAATGGCAGAGCAGAAAGTAAAATGATGCAACCAAAAATATAAAAGCAAAATAAATTACAATAATTATAGAGCAATCCTATTATCTGTGAGAAACATTAAAGAGAGGGGAAGAGAGACACATGTGCAATGACCTAGATAGCCACAAATGCATGCCTCTGATCAATTTATAGAGCAAACAGAATTTTATGTTTTAAAAAAGATGGAAATAGAATTTATGTATTTACTTGAATTTGGTAAATACATTTTTAGCAGCCTACATGAAGAGATGTAGGTTTAATCTTATTACAGACAAGAATCTAAATCCTTGATAATTCTAGGAACAGATCTGTATGAAATCAGTTGAATCACACTTTTCACGTACAATGAAGGAATAGATCCAGGCTAGGAAAGCAGCAAAAGTAGTCAGGCTGATTGTATCTGTGACAAAACTTTGTGGAAAATGGTATTGAGCATTACTTACTGTTGATCCACTTGCACTGGAAGCATGATTCTGAACAATTGCTTGCTGATTCTCAACTATTGCTTTGATCATTATATTCTCCAAAAAGACAAAGTGAGATTTAATTGATAGCAAAGAACTACTAATACATTTTTATTTCTCATTAAGCACCTTCAATCATTGAAACCACATGAAGAAAATAGACAGGCCTATTTTTTTAGATGAAAACAAGTGTCTTTAAAAAAACATGGAATGTAACTTGTCATTCATGTAAAGGACTTCTATTTTAGTACTAGATTATACACTTTTTTTCTAATGTTGGGTACCAATAAATAATGGATCTATTAGAAAGCTCTTAAAGCTCATATGTCCAATTGTGAGTTCTCTTATACTATATCATGGTATTTTTTGTGTATGTTCTTAAGAAGAAATTTACATTACTAACTGGAATTTATGACAGGACAAAATCATCATGTACATCTTGCTTCTATACTCTCATTTTTAAATTACTATCTAAGTATGTGCAATAGATAACTATAGAGGAAAAAGCAGAAGCCACGCTGGTGGCTCATGTCATTAATCCTACCTAATCAGAAAGATGAAGTCTGAGGATTGTGGTTTGAAACCAGACCAAACAAAAAAAAAAGTCCATTAGATTCTGCTTTGAAAGAAACCACCAAAGCTAGAACTGGAGATGTGGTACAAGCAGTAAAATGATATCCTTGAGAAAACTAAAACAAAAAAAATAACAAATTCTGGGACAGAGACAGTTCCTGAGTTCCAGCCTTAGTATTAGCACCAAACAATTGAATTAATTCGTTAATTAAGTAATTAAATTTAAATTAAGTGGTCACATGTGGATAGGCAGGTATAATGTAACATCTGTGGTGACTGGATTGTGTATTTTTTGTAGTAAGGCAAATTATTATTTGTACTAATCATTAATTTTTTATTTGAACTTTTTTGTACAATAAATCCTGAATTTAGCATGTATGTATAGGTGTGTGTACATGTGTGCATATGTGTGTGTGTGTATATGTGTGCATGTGCTGTTGCAATGTTGCTTGCCAATGTGGACAGGGTGAGGCTGAAAAGAGGTAACTTTGTTGCAATGTTTTTATTTATCAGTATTCTGTCATGTCATTTCAGTTGGACCACCCTTTTGTACATTTTATTTGTCAAATAATATCATCAGAATCAAAGGATTTACCATATTAAGTTAGATAAAAGAGACTGCTTTCAGCTCTTATTATATGTCAGGTGAGAAGATTCAGACATATTTTGGTAGTAAATTAGTGCTGTATGATGACTGTCGGTACAAAATATGTATTTGACCTCTTAAATGTGTTATACATTTAACATATGCTCATGGAGTGAGTTTGACCAACTGGACTAAATAGGTATTGCTCTCTGGTTATTCCCGTGAAACAAAAAGTGGATAAAATCTTTCTGGCTTTCTGTTGAAAATAACTTTCTTTGTAAGATCATATCTATTCACACTAAGAGGTAATCAACCCAATATTTATCAAGTTTGAATATCCCATCATATTGACTGAAAATCGGTATTGTTGATATGCTTGTTAGATATTTCTTTCAAAAACAAACGAACAAAAAGCATGTGTCATCTTCAGATAGTGGATGTATCTGAAGTTGTTTTGTACATGCAAAGGGCTAATGGCTCTTTTGTGGGAGTAACTATTGCAACTTAACAAATAAGGCTTTTTGAATATCTTTTCCAATATAAATAACATACTAGAGCGAGTCTTGCAATTTCGGAAAACCCTTTGAATACTTTAGTAATTATTTCAGTTCATTGACTATAGAGCTAAAGACATTTCTGAAATAAATATTAAGATCTGAAAATGGAAGTGGGTATATAGGCTTTTTTATGCATAATCTTATGAAAATCCAGTTTTTATGAAACTAAATGAAATAGAATAAAAGAATGTAAGTGAATTTGGTAAGCTAAGTATTAGTTTAACTTTGTTTTCTATTAACAGAGTCCTTTGAATGTAGATGATGCAGTTAAATTATTTCCTTTGTGTTTCTGTACTTCAGTTATTTTTCATATCATTGTAGTTATGGGAGTGAATTTGTAGTATAAATAAAGGTCCTTTAAAATGATTCGGATTAATCTTGACCTTTGTGTCCTACTCCCAAGAAAATGAGTTATTTTCAAGTGTTAATAGTTTATAATTGAATCTTCATTTCATAAGAAAATTTTAAAAATGCAGTAGTATTGACGATTTTTTAAACCAATTGTATTGACAAGGCGGAGAGTCTTTAATTCATGCTTAGGTCTTGGGTCTATGATTTTTAACCTCTTGTTCCTGACATTAATGATAGTTCAGACTGCATTTTGGGGTATATGAAAGGCAAAATATTTATCTGGAGTCAAAGATGATTTTTATATCAGTCTTGCTTTAATAACATTTTATTTTATTTTATTTTATTTTATTTTATTTTATTTTGGTTGTGGGGCCTAAACTCCACTTCCAGCTTTTTCTGTTTATGTGTTGCTGAGGAATCAAACCCAGGGCCTCATGCATGCAAGGCAAGCATTCTACCAATGAGCCACCTTCCCAGCCCTTAATAACTTTTTAAAGTAGTACATTTTCCTCAGAATGTTGTGTATAAAACGCAATCAAAATATTTATAATGGTAAACAACCTAGGTGAGCTACAATGTGGAAATGATTGGTCCATAACACCTGCAATCTGTTTCCATCGAGAATTGAGCAGGACACTCTTTCGGTATGAGTGTGTTAAAGAGAGATGGGGTCCCCAGGCAGTGCAGTGTTGAGTGAAAGGATAGAATATGATTTCTACTATTTTGAGCTAGAAATCAAGAATGTTATACTTTAGCAGTTCATTTCACCAGGGATGTTTAAATTGATTATGAGCTTGGAGTTTTCATATTACAGCTACCTATTTTCTAACAAAGATAAAGTCAAATATTATTAGAGTGTACACAATAATTCTGGGAAATTTTCCTAGAATTAGTAGACTAAGTGCTGGTATTTTAGTCATAAAATAAAATGAGGTTATTTGATAGAGTGGGAGATGGGCCTCAGGCTAACACTTACCATGCGTGCAATGCTGTACTAGTAATTCCAATTCTGAAGATTTCAATAACATCATCTGAGAATTAAAAATGGAAGTAGTTCCACTTTAAGGGATTATTGTGAGGATTAAGTTAGATACCATAGGTAAAGTAATTGGAAAAACTATCATTCAACATTTGATACTTTCTACCTGTTATTTTATCATGTGATGAATTCTAACATTTTTACTGTGATTTTTATATTGTGTCTATTTACAATTTGCAATGTGATATATTGATATTCATTGCATTAGTCAGTTTTTTGACATTATAAGAAAAATGCCTGCAAAGAAAATTTCTGAGGAGGAAACTATTATATTGATTCATGGTTTAAGAGAATGCAGTTTAAGATCAGATGTCTCCATTGTTTTCAATTATATTTTTATTAAATAGTTGTTCAAAAGAATTTCCATTCCACAAATCAGTGTATAAGTACAATGGATCTTTACATAACCTTCCCATACTCTTCCAAACCTCACCCCACTTTCATGTTTTCTAGTTTCATACTATCTGCATTGTATAGTATGTCTTCACTCTCTTCCTCCATAACTCTCTTTATTCCTTCCCTTTGACTTCCCCTCACATCTTCCAAGTGATAGATTCCTGATATTCATTTTGTTGGATTAAAAGTTCAATTTTATAAGAAATTACACCTTTTAAATACTCCTCTGCAAATAGCATGCTTTGGTTAATACTGTTGTGTAATTGTAACCCCTCTGTATGGTATTTTCACAATAAAAAATCACTGATTTATGGTCAATAGATTTTGAAAAGGATGTCATGACTTTATGAAATAAAAATAGAATCTTAAATGGGTGTAGTGGCACTATTGCCTCCCTAGATTTAAAACAAAAGTTCTTAGACTACTACCTCAATCCTTATACAAAAATTTAAAAATTTTAAATAAAAATGATTAGCAAACTAAATGTGAGATATAAAAACATATAAAACATAAACATAAAATTCATGGCATTGGATCAGTAAAGGTTTCTAAAATATGACATGGAAAACATTAGTGGGTAAAGAAAAACAAGACTGAACTGGATAATGTCAACTTACAATCTTTCATAATTCAAAGGACAATATAACAGAAGTGAAAACATATCTAACAGATAGATGACACATATTTTTTAATGCTACAATGTTAATGCTACAATGATTCTGAGTCTAAGTATTTTTATATCTTCTAATTCCATATAACTTTACCCCAAATAGGATATTTCTTTAAAGAACATATGTAAATAGTAGGAGCATATGAATTAATTTCCTCTTTAGTATCCAAGAATAAATAAAGAGAAAGCTCACTAGTAGGACCATAATATAAAAAGATGACACAAATATAGTAATATACTTGTGGAGAAATTGATATACTCCACATAGCAAATGAATTTGTAAAATACTTCAATCATTAAAGCAAGCAAGTTTTCAAAAGGTCAAAGAGAATTGAAAAGGTTCTATCCATTACACGTCTATGTATGTATTAAAGAGAAGTAAAAAACTTGTTTGGACAGGGAATGTGGTTCATTGAGAATGCACTTGAATACTTTGTGTGAGACCCTGGAAATAATCCCAAAAAAGAAATTTTGAAAAGGCTCACTATATAGGATGTAGGCCTGACAAATTCCTGTAAATGAATTTTATATCTACTTTAATGTCTGTTCTAAAATTTGGAGCATTTTTATTTGAAGATAAGCAAATTCGTGAAAATTAAGCTTGGAAAACCTATGATTGTACAATTCACTTCCAAAGCACTAAAATGCATACAATAAAAGGAGATGATATATTTCAAGTGAATTACATGTCAGCAAAAAAAACTATTGTTAAAATACTTCACACAAAATGCAGAATACCTAAAAAGATATTTTCTGTGTTTGCTTAAAAACTTTGTAAACTGCAACATTTAAAACAATAATATGATTTCCGTTCATTTTGAGGAATTTTTGTCTGTTTATTTTGAGTTTATTCAGAGATAACTCAGTCAAAAAGTGTATGTGATAACTGGAATACCTAGGAATTAAGCAACACTTATAAATAATTGATAACCTTTTCTGGAAGAAACTTTTGGCAAATGACAGAAGACACAAATCTATGCATCTGCATCTTATGAAAGCCATATGTTACTTGGTCAATCCAATTGTTTTTCTCTACTTTGCTAGGGAAAAAAGTATTCTCAAGATAAGAGCCAATAGCAGTGAAAAGAAACAAAATACACTATCATCTTGATTTATTTGTGAAAGTAACAAATGAAATAAACAATTCCACTTAAGATATTCCAATATTAGTATCTATGAAGATGTTCCTGAATGCCAAAATCCATTGAATTTTGGGAATTTTAATTTCTATGAACATATGAAAACTAGAACAAGAAAAGAAATATAGTCTTTGAGCAAACCAGCCTTGGAATAATTTTCTCAGTTGCTTTGAAATTACATAAGAATTGATATTCCTTTCCATTGGAAACATTTAAAAATGTTTATCATTTATTATAATTCAAATATGAAGCAAGAGTAATTTTATATAACCATTATAAGTATCATTCTATTCCTATCATAAAATAGAATGACAAACCACTCCCAATATATTACCTACCCATCATTATTCTTAATTCCTTATCATTACCTAAATATCTTAAACAATCTAAATAGTCATGTCTTTAACATAGACGTAAATATTCTATATGTTTTACTTAACATTTTCCAGGGGCATGTACTCATGTTTCTAAGAAATGTTCACAGCAGTTAAAAGATGCTTTTGTGAAATTAATGTGATATATTTTGTTGTTGTTGTTGTTGTTGTTGTTGTTTGAAAGGCCTGGACTTTCTATGCTCAAGGACAGCAATCTCCAACTTGAGGCACAGAGCTAATTCATGTTTCTAGTGGTTAATTATAGATAAGAATCTAACAAGTACTTTTCTATCTGGGCCACTTTCAAACACATTTTTAAGATCTCATTACCCAGAATAGGTCGAATTTTAAGAGTGAGTCACTGGCACTTGTTGTGATGTATTTTTCTTTTATTTTAATTATGTTTTAAGACTTTTGTTTCACTATAGTGCACATCATTCTACACATAAATTTAGAAATATGTATATATTTCTCATGACAATCTCTAAAAATATATATCATTCTACACATAACATTAATATTTATATATAAAAATATTTCTGAAGACAGACTCTCTCTAAAAATTTTTGCTACTATTTTTGAACTTTTATATTTCAAAGATATACAGTCTATTTTTGTAAAAGTTTCCAAGAATAAAATGACTAATATTTCAATAGAAATTAGAGCTTTTACTTTCAAGGAAATTTTAGGTCTACTTATGACATTGTAATAATATTTACAGTGTATTACTTGAAAAAGTTCTGTCCAAACTCTTAAATATTTGTGTGTAATGAGGGGGAGAGAGGAAGTTAATTCATACTGGTTAGGAATTAGCAAAGCTTCAAAAATCTATTCCATAATTTGTTATAAACTCATAGTCAAGCCACTTGATATGGTTTAGTTTTTTTGTTTCTTTATTTGTTCAAAATTTTAATATGGACGCATGCACAGTTTTAACATTAAAAATACTAATCAAAAGAAAATAATAGCAAAATCATAGGGACATATAAGACTTTCATTAATTAGCACTTATGATGCTAATAATAATTTTGATAAAGATGATGATGACCACTGTGTAGCCTGACAATGATAAAGTTATTGAAAAGGAAAAAAACTTTACAATACTTTGAAGCTAGAGTTCCCACATTGAATACAATTATAAACTGAATTGGATTATATACAATAATAACAAGAGGAGAGTTTCAATACCAAGAAATAAAATTACATTAATAGGTAGAGACAGTAAAAACCTAATGTTATTTCTGCAGTCTCTCTAATGTATACTCACTTTTCTTTTTTTTTTATTGTGAAAATACTGTACAAAGCAGTTACAATTATATGGG
The DNA here is from genome assembly GCF_024711535.1 of Dipodomys merriami. Classification (NCBI taxonomy): domain Eukaryota; kingdom Metazoa; phylum Chordata; class Mammalia; order Rodentia; family Heteromyidae; genus Dipodomys; species Dipodomys merriami. Next base: position 874,568 of record NW_027205115.1, on the reverse strand, counting down.
GAAGATAGTGAGTACTTTCCTTATCAAGCATTATAGCCTCCTCCTTTGTTTACCCTTCACATCCCTTCCCATCCTCCCTTCCCCTTCACCCAATCCTCCCCCCCACCCAAGTTGTAAAGTTCGTTTTTGACATGACAACTTGTACTTCTCATTGTTGCAACAGGTCCACCTGTATTCTTAAATAAACAACTTGTTTTTCCCCTTCCCCTCCACAAATTATATCGACATCAAATACAGTGAAAGCAGGGGTTATACTGTAGGGGGACTTACAAAGAAACAAAGAAATAATTTTAAAATTGCCTTAGTAAGAAATGCATGAAAGAAAAAAAACATTTAAAATACATATCTTAGGGTTCATTTTCCTAACATCACCTTATCTGACCTTTTCTGCTTGAATCATACCTATACTAGGTATTGCAAATAAGGGAAATCATGGGACCTATATTTTTTGCGCTTGGCTTACTTCACTTAATAAAATTTTTTCCAAGTCTTTCCATTTCCTAACAAATTGGGCAATGCCATTCTTTCTGATGGAGGCATAGAATTCCATTGTGTATATATCCCACATTTTCTTGATCCATTCTTCTATTGAGGGGCATCTGGGTTGGTTCCACGTCTTAGCTATGGTAAATAATGCTGCAATAAACATAGTTGTGCTGGTAGCTTTAGTATGGTCTTGTTTGTAAACATTTGGGTAAATGCCCAAAAGTGAGACTGCTGGGTCATAGGGGAACTCTATGTGGAGTCTTTTGAGGAACATCCATATTACTTTCCAAAGTGGTTGAACAAGTTTACACTCCCACCAACAATGAAGTAAGGTTCCCTTCTGTTCACATCCCCTCCAGCATCAATTGTTATTAGAGTTCTTGATTTTTGCCATTCTAACTGGGGTGAGGTGGGATCTCAATGTTGTTTTGATTTGCATTTCTTTTATGGCTAGAGAGGTTGAGCATTTCTTCATGAGTCTATTGGCCATCCTTCTTTCTTTTTCAGAGAAGTTTCTCTTTAAGTCTTTAGCTCACTTATTTAATGGGCAATTGTTTCTTTGAGGATTTGTTGTTGGGGGATTTAATTTTTTGAGTTCCAAGTATATTTTAGATATGAGACCCTTGTCCATTGTATGGCTAGTGAAGATCTTCTCCCAATCCGTGGGCTTTCTATTGATCTTGCTAGCTATGTCCTTTGCCATGTACAAACTCTGCAACTTCATGCAATCCCATTTGCCCAACATTTCTGTGATTTGTTGTGTTTCCGGATCTCTATTAAGAAAATTTCAGCCTGGGCCAAGGAGACGTAGGGTTTCCCCTATTCCATCCTGTAATGTTTTCAGAGTGTCTTCATGACTCTGAGGTCTTTGATCCCTTTGGAGTTGATTCTGGTGCAAGGTGATAAATAAGGATCTAGCTTTAGTTTTCTACAAGTAGTTAACCAATTTTGCCAACACCATTTACTGATGAGGCTGTCTTTCTTCCATTCTATTTTTTTAGCACCCTTCCCGAAGATTAGATCGCTATAGGTCTCTAGGTTCATTTCAGGGACTTCAATTCTATTCCATTGGTCCTGAGGTCTGTTCTTATGCCAATACCAAGCTGTTTTGATTACTATGGCTTTATAGTAGAGTTTGAAATTTGGTATTGCTATTCTGCCAGCAGTGTTCTTTCCATTGAGGAGCGTTTTGGCTATTCGTGGTCTTTTATTGTTCCATATGAATTTTTGTATTGCCTCTTGTATTTCCTTGAAGAATGAGTTTAGAATTTTGATAGGTATCGCATTGAATTTGTAGATAGCCTTGGGAAGTATTGCCATTTTCACGGTGTTAATCTTTCCAATCCATGAGCATGGGAGTATTTGCCATTTTTAAAGTTCTGTTTTGATTTCCTTTTTGAATTTTTTAAAGTTTTCATCATAGAGGTCCTTCACTTCTTTGGTTAAGTTAATTCCTAGGTATTTTATTTTTTGTGGGGCTATTACAAATGGAGTTGCTTTCCTAATTTCAACCCCACTTTTCTCATTGTTGGCATGCATACAGAAAAGCCATTGATTTTGGGGGGTTAATTTTATACCTTGCTACTTTGCCAAAGTTTTGAATCTGTTTGAGTAATTTGGGAGTGGAGTCTATGGGATTCTTTACATACAAGATCATGTCATCTGTAAAGAGGGAGAGTTTTATTTCTTCTTTCCCTATTTGGATCCCTTTTATGTTTCCATCTTGTCTTTTTGCTGTAGCTAGACATTCTAATACTAGGTTGAAGAGAAGTGGAGAGAGTGGACATCCTTGTCTTGTTCCTGAGTTAAGAGAAAATGGCTTTAGTTTTTCACCATTAAGTATAATGCTGGCTGTAGGTTTGTCATATACTCTTTATTGTATTGAAGAATGTTCCATGGATTCCTAATTTTTCCAAAACCTTCATCATAAAGGGATGTTGGATCTTGTCGAAAGTATTTGTGCATCTATTGTGATAACCATGTGGTTCTTATTCTTGCTTTTTTTGATGTGATGAATAATATTAATTGATTTGCTTATATTGAGCCAGATTTGCATCCCTGAAATGAATCCTCTTTGATCGTGTTTTGTATTTTTGATGAATTGTTGAAGTCGATTAGCCAATATGTTATTGAGAAGATTTGCATCAATATTCATCAAAGAAATGAGTCTATAGTTCTCTTTCTTTGATGAGTCCCTGCCTACTTTTGGGTGAGGGTTATGATGGCTTCATAGAATGTGTTCGGTTGTGGAAAGCTGCGGGAGCCTCGACCAAAGACGGCGCGGCCATAAGGCACAGCTGCAAAAATGGCGCGGCCACATGGCGCGGCTGCGACCAAAGATGGCGCTGGCTCCCGCCTTCCGTCTTCCCGGTGACGAGTGCTCTCTGTAAAAACAACTCCTTATATGGCTATGACTTGGCTCCTAGTTTGCTTCCGTGTTTGCGACCCTATCATTATATGCCACGTGGCACTTCGGGATTGGCCATCCAGGAGGCTTATAACCGGAGCGCGGGTGTGGGGGAGGGAGAGAAGAAGCGGGCAGAGAAGCGGGAGAGAAGCTTGCAGCAATGTCCTGAATAAACCGCATTGAGAAGAATCCCGGGTCGCGTCTTCCTTGCTGGTCAAGTTGGTCGCGACAGCTGGTGGCCCGTATGGGGAATTCAGAACTCTCTGCAGTCAGGGTGGTGCACTGGTAAGTTCCCTGGAAAAGGGGGAATCCGCGACAAGAGCGGAGGTAAGTTCCCAGGTGAAGTGGGAATCCGAGATTAAAAAGGGCATAATATGGGGCTCTTCTTTGTAGATAAAAGAAAGAGTGGAAAGCAGGGAAGAAATAAAATACAGGCCTAAAGTGAAAGTAACTGAGATGGGCGCCGTGACACCACATCCAATTTTTCTGGCCCTGGAAGAGCTACTACGCTCGAAAGGACTAAAGTTAAAGAAGGGTACTTTACAGAGGTTCCTTGAAGAATGCAACATTGTAGCTCCTTGGTTTATAGTGTCCGGGAGCCTTACAATAGCCTCATCATTGGATAAATTAGGGAGGGTTTTGGACTTTGCCTATGAACAGGGCACATTAAAGGCAGGAGTCCGCCCCATTAGGAGATTGATTAGTGGCTGCCTAGAGGATAAGAGCTGCTGTGAGATTATAGAAAATGGACACTCAGCACTGGAGCAGTTACAGGAGGAGAGGTCAGAGAAGGCGATCAGTAAAAAGGGAGACAGTGAACAGGACAAAAGGGGGCAACTATACTCAGATCTGTCCGAGCTAAAATCGGAAAGAGGGAGTTCCAGCGAGTTAGTGGAAGAAAAAGTAAGAGCACCTATTCAACAGATGAAAAGGAGCCGTATAAAACAAGGGGAACGTAAGCTAAGCCAACCTGCACTTAATGAGAACGTAGAAAGAACTTCCGGTCAGACCCCTTTAGCTCCTCCTCCATATCAACATGGAGCCAATGGGCACACGTTTTGCCTGGACACTTGGCCAACTGCTCGAGCAGAACTTGCCTTCCCAGTTTTTCAAGACAATAATCAACGGAGACTCCATGAGCCTCTAGAATTTAAAGTAATTAAGTCCCTGGCTGAGTCTGTTCGGACATATGGGATTCTAGCCTCTTTTACCGTAGCTCAAGTGGAAGCTATAAAGAGATACTGCATGACCCCCTCTGATTGGGCGAGCCTAGCACGGACATGTTTGAGTCCAGGCCAATACTTGGATTGGAGGGCATTTATGCTAGAAATTTGTAATGACCAGGCAGCCATCAATCAAGCAAACGGACACCAGGCTTGGGACAGAGACATGCTCCTAGGACAAGGTCGCTTTGCTAATGCTCAGACAGGATATCCCCCTGAAGTGTATCAACAGATAAATGATGTTTGCATTAAGGCATGGAAATCACTACCTAATAAAGGGGAAGTTAGCGGCAATCTCACCAAGATCCTGCAGGGGGCTACAGAGCCTTTTTCAGATTTTGTGGCCAGAAGGTGGAAGCAGCAGGCAGAATATTTGGGGACCCTGACATGGCTATGCCTCTTATAAAACAATTAGTCTATAAGCAATGCACCAAAGAATGCAGAGTTGCCATTACCCCGTATAAACATAGAGGGTTGGAGGCATGGATGAAAGTGTGCAGGGAGCTGGGAGGACCTCTAACTAATGCAGGCCTTGCTGCCTCAGTACTCCAGTATTCAAATAGGCGGGGGGGGGGAAATTCTGGAGTGACATCTGGAGTATGTTTTAAGTGTGGTAAGGCTGGTCATTTTAAGAGAGATTGCCCAGAGAGAAAAGGAACCGGAAGGGCTGGAGGAGTTACAACAGGTAAACAGCCCTTGGGCCCCATCATGCAGCCAAAAAACTGGCAGAGGGGCCCCTGTCCCCAGGGCCCGCAAATGTATGGGGCAATGGAGAGCCCAAATGAGGAAATTTCCCAAGAAGGATGGCCTACCCTGAGGCATCCCAAGAACTGCGGAGAGCCACTACAGGCTCGGCGGGACTGGACCTCCGTGCCACCACCAGACTCGTACTAACCCCACAAATGGGCGTTCAGTTAATAGAGTCAGATTTTCAAGGTCCTCTAGAACGGGGCACAGTGGGGTTACTACTGGGCCGGTCTTCCGTTACTCTTAGATTGCTTAAAATTCACCCAGGAGTTATTGACCCAGATTATACAGGTATAGTTAAAATCATGGTAGAAGCTCCAAAAGGTATTGTAGCAATTTCCCCTGGAGACAAAATTGCCCAATTGTTACTCCTGCCTAACCTACATGAAAATTTTCCTGCCATACAGTCTGAGAGAGGTAAAAAGGGTTTTGGCTCCTCCGGAATTGAGTCAGTGTACCTAGCCCTGGATTTAGACCAGAGACCCACGCTTGAGCTGGAGATTGAAGGAAAAATGATTATAGGACGGTTAGACACAGGGGCCGATCGTAGCATTATTGCCAAAAAGGATTGGCCGAGAGGGTGGCCATTACAGGCCTCAGAACAAACCCTGAGAGGGTTAGGCTATGCCAAAGCCCCTGACATAAGTGCAAGACCCCTCAACTGGAAGGATGGAGAAGGACACTCTGGAAACATCCAGCCTTATGTTTTAGAATTGCCTGTCTCCCTGTGGGGTCAAGATTTACTAAAAGAGATGGGGTTTTGCCTTAGTAATGAATATTCTCTTACCTCAAAGGAAATGATATTACAAATGGGCTACTGCCCAGGGCAAGGACTGGGAAAAAAAAACTTGCAAGGCTGGAAAGAGTCTATTGATGTCCACCAAAAACTTGATAGACATGGGCTGGGTTTTTCATAGGGGCCGCTGAGAATCAAGTTCCCATTACCTGGAAGACGGAGGAACCGGTATGGGTAGTTCAGTGGCCTCTATCCTCCGAAAAGCTTTTAGCCACTCATAAACTGGTAGAAGAACAAGTAGCCCTGGGCCATGTGAGACCCTCAGTTTCACCATGGAATACTCCAATATTTGTGATAAAAAAGAAGTCGGGTAAATGGCGATTACTTCATGATTTGTGTGCCATAAACACACAAATGCAAATTATGGGCCCTGTACAAAGAGGGTTACCTTTGCTTTCCGTACTCCCTGCCCATTGGCCTATTATGGTAATAGATATAAAAGATTGTTTCTTTTCTATCCCCTTGCATTCTGCTGATTGTGAGCATTTTGCCTTTACTGTGCCCTCTTGTAACCATGAAGAACCTGACCAAAGATATGAGTGTGTCTTGCTGCCTCAGGGTATGGCCAACAGCCCCACTATGTGTCAGCTGTTTGTCGGCAGGGCTATAGCTCCTGTTAAAGAACGGCATCCTAAACTCAGGGTGGTCCATTATATGGATGACATTTTGATAGCTCATAAGGAAGAAGCTGGGTTACAAAAGGCCTATGCAGAATTGGTTTTTGCCTTAATGGAACACAGTCTTTATCCAGCACCAGAAAAAATACAAACAGGCAGAGTGGTGGAGTACCTGGGAGCTAAGATATATCCCAGGTCGATCATGCCCCAAAAATTGACCCTGAGAAAAGATAACTTAAAGACTTTAAATGATTTTCAAAAATTGTTGGGGGATATTAATTGGATAAGGGGGTATTTGAAATTTCCAAATTATGAATTAAAACCCTTATTTGATATGTTAAAAGGAGATATAGATTTAAACTCCCCACGAGACCTGACTGAGAGCGCCTGATTTGCTCTCAAAAGGGTGAAGGAGGCTTTAAGTGCTGCCTGTTTAAACAGGCTACAAGATAGCCAACCCTTTGATTTATGCATTCTTCCCACTGAGACCCAACCAACTGGGGTACTTTGGCAAGAGGGGCCGTTGATGTGGTTACACTCTGATGTTTCCCCTGGAAAGGCGCTGGAGTATTACCCTGAGGTGGTAACGGGCTTAGCTCTGCAAGGAGTTCAACAGAGTTTACAATTTTTTGGAATTTATCCGCACTCCATCATTGTTCCCTACAATGCCTACCAAGTTCAGACTTTATGTGCCACTATTGATAATTGGTCCATTTTGAGATGCATGTTTCCAGGAGATATTGATAATCATTTGCCCAAAGACCCCCTACTGAAATTTGTAAAGGAACATCCAGTGATTTTTCCAAAGGTAACTGCCCAAAAGCCTATTGGAGGGGCTATAAATATTTTTACGGATGGTTCCATAACGGGATGTGGGGTAACCGACGTAACGGGTTACGTCGCAGGTAACCAAGACCCCGTGCAGCATCAATTTGTCCCTGGTAATCCACAGATTGTTGAGTTGATGATTGTAATTGAAGTATTTAAAGCTTTCCCCTGTCCCTTTAATTTAATATCAGATTCAGCCTATGTAATAAATGCTTTAAAGATATTGGAAGCGGTTGGTACAATAAAGGCTACCAGTTCTGTTCTAGCTCCCTTTACCTTGCTACAATCCCTTATATGGCAACACAACGAACCTTTTTTTCCAATGCATATTTGAGCACATACGGGCCTCCCAGGACCACTGACAAAGGGTAATGCCCTGCCTGATGTACACACTCGTGCTGAGTGGGCCCTCCATGTTTCTGTTGACTTAGCAAAAGATTTTCATGACAAATTTCATGTAAACGCCAGGACTTTACAAAGCCGCTTTTCCCTTTCTAGAGCGGATGCACGTCAAGTGGTAAAGGAGTGTCCCCGATGTATTATTTACCATAAGCCCCCTATGTTTGGAGTTAAACACGTGGTCTAAGACCCTTACAAGTATGGCAAATGGATGTAACTCATGTACCAGAATTTGGCCGCTTAAAATATCTACATGTTTCTGTTGACACCTTTTCGGGTGTTATACTTGCCACCCCCCTGTCAGGGGTAAAGACTACTGATGTAATATCTCACTGCCTGGAAGCGTAGGTGGCCTGGGCAATGCCAAAACAGCTAAAAACTGATAATGGTCCGGCCTATACTGGGCAGCGCTTTGTTTCCTTTTGCACTCAAATGGGTGTTACCCTGGTGCATGGACTGCCCTATAACCCTCAAGGACAAGGAATTGTGGAAAGAGCTCATCGTACTATCAAGGAAATGTTAATAAAACAGAAAGGGGGAGCTGGACTCCTGATGGCTACAGCAAGACAAAGAATAGCCATGACACTTTTCACCCTAAATTTTTTGAATTTGGATAACGCTGGTCGCTCAGCGGCGGATAGGCATAACTGTTCCACTCCTTCGGCCTTAGGATCGGCTTTGTGAAAGGATGTGCTCACGGGCCTCTGGAACGGGCCTGACCCCGTGCTGGTATGGGCACGAGGATCTGTTTGTGTTTTTCCTCAGAATCGTTCGGATCCAGTGTGGGTGCCCAAACGACTTGTGCGTCGAGTCCAAGATGAACGGAACACGGAAGAAACAAAAGATTGCGTTGCTTATTATACAGCTCCTGATGATCCAACAGGGGCAGACGGTAGCTAGATGGGGGATACTGTCTGCATTCCCAAGGCCCATGCCCGTGAGACATGACACCTCTCTTTTCCTTAGATTTTTCACTAAAAATAAGACTCTTAACCTTCCCTTTTACCCAGAGAATAAACAAATAGCAGGGATAGGTGAAGCTAGAAATATTAGCTTGATTGGCATGCTATGCTTTTGCTTAAGTGATGTGACCCATAATGGTAGTTGCATGGCCTTGACTCGTTCCCCGGCCGCTTATTTTAGATATTGGTATGGGAATCTGGGATCAACTGAGGTTTGGGCAAATGCTACTGGATTTGTTGGTACTGTTTTAGGCAGATATTATGAAAGCTTAAAGTTAAGTACTGACCCATGGATTGTAAAGCAACCTAAATGGGCCCCTTTTTGCTTGCCTGACCGTATGGGGGAGGCTTGGCCTTGGACAGGTTGCCAATCACGACGCGCTGTTTGGGCTGATGAGTCTGAGCGTTTTTCATTCTCCCCTAGTGTTTTGTCCAATGCTAGTGTACAATTCTGGGCTGGAATTAATCCCTGGGCTGTTATGTGGTCTTAATGGAAGTTGCTTGCAGGCCGAGCCTATAGTTATGCTGCAAGGAGGTCACTTTTTTATAGCAAACATGACTTGCAATTTGACTAGTACTGCCCGTACTGTGGGTGCCAAATGCATTTTAGTAAGAATTATACGGTATTTAGCTATCAGCCAACACCCGTGTGTGTGGTTTCCCTGTTGTGTTTTTGGTAATTAACAACACCTCTGTATGCTCAGATGATGTATGTGCTTGCACTAATGAAACCTGCTATTATGCTACCTGCTGGAGTTCTCAGTATCCGTTAGCTATAGTTGCACGCATCCTATGTTGGGTGCCTGTGCCAGTAGATGCTTCTCAAGCTGTAACCTTGTGTAGGCATGAGAGATTTTGGCATCACTGTGGCCATTGTAACTGCTATAGCTGTGGCTGCTGCAGGTACGACGGCTGCTGCTGTTGCCATGTCACATACTATGCAGATGGCTCAGACTTTAAATAACTGGTCGGCTACTACAGCCAGAGCTCTGGATTTACAACAAGCGGCCAATGCAAAATTAAAAGGAGGACTGATGCTGTTAAATCAAAGGGTTGACCTTGTGCAGGAGCAGGTTGATATCCTGTGGCAGTTGGCTCAGCTGGGATGTGTTCAAAAATATGAAGGGCTTTGTATTACTGCTATTCAGTATTATAACTATACCCAAGCAGCAAATTTGTCTAAACAACTGTCAAGTTATCTTTTACGCAACTTGACGGGGGAATTTGACCAATTGATGTTGCAGCTACGATCGGCTATTGTCGAGATAAACTCTACCCGGATGGATGATGCCCTGTTACAAGATGTTTCCTCCTGGATATTGACAGCTATGGATCATTTGAAGGAGTAGGTGGGAATGGGTTCCCTTATTGGTATCCTGGCATTGGTGATCTTGCTGTGCCTGTGGTGCATATGCCGGATTAGGAGCTCGCAGAGCAGGAGTATGGCTATGGTGGTCCAGGCCTTCACTGCCATTGAGGCTGGACAGTCCCACTACGCGTGGCTTGCCACGTTAAAGAAATAGCACAGGGTGCGAGGCAAACGCACTGCACTTGGGAATCACTCCCTGGCATGAGCCCAAGAAGTGCATGTTGGGTTGCAAGTGGGTTGATGCCCAAGATCCCACCTCTGCAAAAAAGGCATCTGACGGGCCTGGTCATCACTGGGGTAGGAGCCCCTCAGGCGAAGCCCAGTGCAAAGTCCTTTCATTAATGTTTTAGACAGAGGCCCAACCTCTACTCTTACCTGTTGCTTAATAAAACAAAAAACGGGGAGCTTTGGAGAGCTGCAAGAGCCGCGACAAAAGATGGCGTGGCCATAAGGAGCAGCCACAAAAATGGCACGGCCAAATGGCGCAGCTGTGACCAAAGATGGCACTGGCTCCTGCTTTCCGTCTTCCCGGGGACGAGTGCTCTGTGTGAAAACAACTCCTTATATGGTATGACTTGGCTCCTAGTTTACTTCCGTGTTTGCGACCCTATCGTTATATGCCACTTGGCGCTTCGGGATTGGCCATCCAGGAGGCTTATAACCGGAGCGCGGGTGCGGGGGAGGTGGAGAAGAAGCGGCCAGAGAAGCAGGAGAGAAGCTTGTAGCAAGGTCCTGAATAAACCGCGTTGAGAAGAATCCCGGGTCGCATCTTCCTTGCTGGTCAATGTGGTCGCGACATTCGGTAGTGAACTTTCTCTTTCATTTTCATTGAAGACATGGAGGAGTATTGGTGTGAGCTCTGCTTTGAAGGCCTTGAAGAATTCTGCTGAAAAACCATCTGGTCCTGGACTTTTCATAGCTGGGAGGTCTCTTATTGCTGTTTTTATTTCAATGCTTGATATGGGCCTGTAAAGATGGTTTAACTCTCATCTATGAGTTTATTTGTTTGGGTGTGTTCTCTTCTTTTTCTGATAAGATTTGCTAAGTGTCTGTCAATTTTGTTAATTTTTTCGAAGAACGAACTCTTTGTTTTGTTGATTCTTTCTATAGTTTTTTTGGATTCTAATTCTTTTAATTCTGATTTCATTTTAATTATTTCTTTCCATCTACTGGATTGGGGTTTATCTTGCTGCTCTGTTTCAAGGGGGTTTAGATGTGTGATTAAATTGTTGGTTTCATATCTCCCCAATTTGTTGATGTAGGAGTTCAGCGCTATAAACTTGCCTCTGAGTACTTCCTTTGCTGTGTCCCAGAGGAGCTGGAATTTTGAGTGCTCACTTTTGTTGAATAGCATTGAACATTTGAATTTCCTTTCTAATCTCTTCCATGACCCACTCGTGATTCAGCAGTGTGTTGTTCACCCTCCATGTATTACTGGACTTTCTTTGGTGGCTTTTGGTGTTGAGTTCTAGTTTTATTCCCTTGTGGTCAGAGAGAATGCACAGGATAACTTCAATGTTTCTGAATTTGGACAAGTTTGCTTTGTGGCCCAAAATGTGGTCTATTTTAGAAAATGTTCCATGTGATGCTGAGAAAAACATGTATTCTGTTGCTGCTGGATAAAATATTCGGTAGATGTCTGTTAAATCTAGTTAATCTATGCAGCTGTTTAGATCTGCGGTTTCTCTGTTGAGTTTTTGCTGAGTTGATCTCTCTAGTGGGGAGAGTGGTGTGTTAAAATCCCCAACTATTAATGTCTTTGAATCTATGTGGGATTTGAGGGAAAGTAGTGTTTCTTGGATAAATTTGGGTCCTCCATTGTTTGGCGAATAGATATTTAGAATGGTAATATCCTCCTGAAGGAGAGAGCCCTTAATTAGTATGTAGCGACCTTCTTTATCTCTTCTCAAGAATTTTAATTTGAAGTCTATTTTATCTGATATTAGTATTGCCACTCCCACCTGTTTATTGGGGCCGTTTGCTTGATAGATTTTGCCCCAGCCTTTACCATTGAAAATGTGTTCGTTTTTATGGGCAAGATGTGACTCCTGAAGGCAGCAGACAGAAGGATCTTGTTTTTTAATCCAACTAGAGAGTCTATGTCCCTTAATTGGAGAGTTAAGTCCGTTAATGTTAAGAGAAGGGACTGAGAGTTATATGGGAGCTCCTGCCATGGGGGCTGCGAAATCTGGGTTCTTCATATGATTGTTGGATTCTCAGTTTGGGTGCACTTTCTTGGTCTTTATTGTGGTCTTGTTGGTTTTCTATGTGTAGGACATCTTTAAAAATCTTTTGTAGGACTGGTTTGGTGGAGATGTATTGTTTCAATTTTTCTTTGCTATGGAAGTTTTTTATTTGGCCATCAATTATGAAGGAGAGTTTAGCTGGGTACAGTATTCTTGGTTGATAATTGTTTGTTTTTAAGGCATGGCATACATCATTCCAGGCTCTTCTTGATTTGATTGTCTCTGCTTTGAAATCTGAGGTGATTCTAATTGGTTTCCCTTTATAGGTTATTAATCTTTTCTCTTTGACAGCTTTCAGGATCTTTTGCTTGGTCTGAGTTGATCCTGTGTGGGTTATAATGTGACGGTGGGATGTCCTATTCTGGTCTGGTCTATTTGTAGTTCTAAAAGCTTCATGTATTTGAATAGGCCTGTCTTTTTGTATGTTTGGGAAGTTCTCTGCTTGGATCCTGTTAAACACATTTCCTAGACCATTAACTTCTGTTTCTATGTGCTCCCCTACACCCATTATCCTTAGATTAGGCCTTTTGATGGTGTCTTTCAAGTTTTGGATAGTTCTGTCATATTTCTTGGACTTGTCTTGGATTTTTGTATGTTGTTTCTCTATATTATCTAGGCTGTCTTCAATCCCCGAGATTCGATCTTCTACACAGTCTAACCTGCTGTCAAGGCTTTCTACTTTGTTTTTTATTTCTTTTCCTTCTAATTGGTCACCTTTGATTGGTCAAATTCCTTGTTGAAGCTTTTTTTTAGATCTGGTATGAACTTCTTTTCTTCCTTAATTTGGTGTTCAGTGTTTATTCTGAAATCATTTAATTGATTGGTTATGGTTTCCTTGGACTCCCGTTCCTTCTGTTGGTTTCCATTCAGCATTCCCTTTGTTGTTTCCCTGAATTCCTTCAGCTCTTTGTTAATGGATCCCATGACTGCCTTTGGTGATCTTTGTGTATTCTCATCCTGCTCTCTTAATTCCTGTATTACTCTTTGCTTAACTTCCTCCTGCTCCTTTTCTTGCCATTCCTGTAGTTCTCTTTGAGTGTTCTCAGCCTGTTCACGCCATTCCTGCCTTTCTCTTTGAGTATTCTCAAGCTGCTCACGCAATTCCTGTATTAGTTTTTGAGTAGCTTCCTCATGCTCATAATATTCCTGTATAAACCTTTAGATTGCCTCCTCTCTCTCCCTATCATGCTCATACAGAGTCCTTTGTAGGTTTTCAATCGTTTCCTGCATTGATCTTTTCTTTGCCTCCTCTCTCTCCCTATCATGCTCAATCAGAGTCCTTTGTGTGTTTTCAATCTTTTCATTTATCAAGTTTGCTAGCAGTGTTTGTAGAGCTATTTTGTAACTCTCCTCTGGATTATTCATTATCTGTTCTGTGTCCGGATTATCATGAGTGGGAATTGAGATACCCGGACTTGCCATTTTGCTTGTGTTTTTCCGGCTTACTCTGCCCATTTGGGATGAAAATAACACCAGTTTTGTGCTAGAATGCTATTTTAAGGCAAGCATCAACCAAAGTCTGAATTAGCACAGTCAATAGTCTGCAGATACAATCTAGTTCAACAGATAAATCTATTCAACATCAAACAACTAAGGGCTACGAACTCAAAGTAGAATTTGGAAAACCAGAAATTATTAGCGTTAGGGAGAGATGTGGGTAAAAAAATATGGAAAAAGTGATCTGGGAAGGCACAGGGAGAGTTATCTTAACTAAGTCCTAATCTCAAAACAGGAAATAGGTTGGATAGGATGGAAGTAGAGAGAGAGAAAAAAAAGAAGAAAGAGAAAAGGAAAAGAAAAGAGACCAGAAAAAAATAGAAAATAATAATAATATTATGCAGAACAAAAACAAACTATTCAGAGAAGAACATGAATATAATGAGACTATGGGAGGGATATAAAGGAGATGTGAAAAAGTTAAAAATAAAAATACTTAAAATATTATATAGGTATAAAGAGGTAGTACGGCTATTAAGGAATTTAAGTCTTAGAGGTTTTGAATTGAGTAATAAATTTGTGGATTAAGTGTGCACACAATTGGGGTAGGGTATAATAGTCAACCTCGGTTTTATCTGAGGATGTGCAGGACAACAATTAAGTCACATAAAGAAGAACGAAAGAGAAGAAAAGGTTAAAAGGATAAGAAAGGAAGAAAAAAAGATCAGAAGTTCAGTAGAGCTAAACAAAAATCAAAAATAAAAATTAAAAAAAAAGAAAGAAAAAAAAAGAAAGAAAAATGCACACACACATGGATCCCTAAAGTAAAAATTATAAGAGGAAAAAAAAGTTACTACAAAACAATTTTTTCCAAAAATGGTAAAAATAAAAAAAAAAGTTTTAGAAAAGAAAAAAAATTATGAAATGTAGCAAAAAAAAAAAAAAAGACCAAAAATTCTTTCATTTTTTTGGGAGGGATGGAAAAAATCCTGTATCTCCCTTTTGTCTGTAACCAGCCTTTTGTTGGAGTCTCTGTTCTGCTTGTGGTCCTGTGGCTTGGTTGATTTCTTAAGTCAGTGTGTTTGAACAGGGAGAAAAATACTCTGCTTTACCCAGAATTTTGCGTTCCTCCTCCTAGGCTAGTTCAATGGGAGTAGGATCTGCTTTGAATATCACAAAAGAGGGAGATAGCTTTTTCCTCAAATTTGGAGATGCTGTGTTCAGGCTAGATTCTGGGTAGTGTTGAGGCCTTTCAGCAAACAGTAGCTTTTCCTGGGGGCTAGTTTGTGAGAAAATCACAGAGCCCAGCCTGGAGCCATTCTCAGGGTTTCTGTTTACTGAATTTCAATTGATTGTCGAGGCTACTAAAGGGAGGGGCAGCCTCTGGCTCGGATTACCTGTTGAAGACAGCCACTCCTGGGGCTGCTGCCCGAGCTGGGTGTCTTTTCCCTGGGTGTAGCTGAGTCTGGCAGGTCAGCTTAAGTTCTTGTGACCTGCTAAATGACTCTAATTTTATTCAAAGGCCTGAGTTGGAGCTAGCAGCTCCATCGAGCTTTGTTGGTATCCAAGATGGAGATCTCTGGTACTGTGGGGAGTGGGGTGGCCTTCCCTCCTTTGCTCCCTGAGAAGGAGTGAGGATGTCAGGCTTCTACTCATGCCAAGTCTTGGTTCCTGGGTTGTTTCTGGTCTGAGAACTGCAGGATGAAGATGTCTGCTCCTTGTTGGTTCTTGCTGGTGTTGAGTAGAATCCGCTTGCCTGCAGTGGTGGTTCCTTGGTCTCGCACTCTCTGTGATTCAAGTATGGTGGGTTCGGCCACTGCAGCGGTGGCAAGAGCTCAAATTTCTCTCCTTGCCTGGATTTTCCTTCTCTGGCCTAACTTTCTGTCCTGTGATGGCACACTTGTAATTCTCTGGCTTAGGACTGTTCACTGGAACTCTAAAACTGCTTTCTATGCAAGAGCTTGTTTAGCCACCAGCTTCTCCTCCGCCATCTTCCGAGGCTTTCACTACTAATATCACTGTTTGTCTCAAAATGCTTTAAATTCTACACCCTCTAAGATGGGCATAGGGTTATACTGTGGAACTTTTCTCCTCAGAGAGTGAGTACTACCATATTGTTTAAAATAGACAAAGTACCTTGATACAGACACTGGGTGTGTGCAAACAACAAGTGATAGTTAAACAACGTTCTTATTAGTTTATAAAGATGAAATTGAAATAGAGCAACTATGAACTCAAAAGGAATGTGCAAAAAAGACAAAGGCACAAAGTAAAATGTGTCAAGGAAATGCTGAAGTATAATTTCAAATTATGTACTCACGTTTGAGGGTGTATTCAAAATACAGCTTCAGACAATGCAGTTGGATATCTTGGGTGGATAACTGCTTTAAACTACTTTGGGATAACTATCAGAAGAAGCCCCTAACTCTGACTTTAATCACATCACAACATCATCAACTTAGGGACTATTTTCCAAGTGCAAAGTACGAAAAAGAAGGCTCATCACAGTTAGTGTTCTGATTGAAGTAATGGCAATCACATAACTTTTCTTATAAGTCTTCATTTTTTTTTGGAGCTTTAAAGTAGGAAAAAGCCAATATTTTGCATGTACCTAAATTAAGTGGGACACATTATATTGGTCTCTTTTTAACTGGGAAGCTATAGATTATGTCTTTTTATACTCTAACTTAGAACAATGATCTGTTGTCAGTTATTTCTTCTCTTCCTCTTCTTTTGCCCTTCCACTAACATATTTTTATTTAAAGAGACTTACTTGAGCTTGCATTTCTAAATTCTTCAAAATTATCTGAATTTCTTCATATTTCTGGAAGCCTCCTATATCTTTTTCAAGGGAATATTTTGTCACTACCATTTTTATCCTATATGATGTCTTCCTGCCTATCTCTGCAAGAAATACATTAGAGTTATCCAGGTATCTCAACACTTGTACCACCATAAAAAACTATCTTACTTAGAAATCGTGATTTTAGTATATCTGGGAAGGTGGCATCTGTCATTTTTGTATGACCCTAATGATACTTACATGCAATCATGATTTAAACCAATGTGCCACTCAGAAGATGAACAAATCCATTAAACACACACACAGTGGAATTCTAAGCTTCCAATTCATAAGAAAATGGAAAGACTTGGAAAAATCCTACTAAGAAAAATAAGCAAGACACAAAGAAACAGATTTCGTGATTTTCCTCATGTGTAATAATTAGGTAATGTCTAAGATAGTCCTAGCGGATGAGCAGGATGGCTCAATAGCTATGTATAAATATACATATAAGAGGATGCTGAGCAAAATGAACTCCTAGACATGGAGTTTGTTTGTGGTTGTTGTTTTTACTGTACTATGTGATTTCTTTTTTCTTTTGTGTTTTCCCCTACGGTTTATTCCCTGCTGTATTTGATTTCAGTATCCTGTGTATTATATACACATGGATTTTAATTTGGCAAGGGAAGAGGAACAACAAAATGGTGAGGCAAAGGACAAAGGACAAACCAATGCAATAGCAAAACTCACAAGACAACATGTAGGATATTCACATTACAACTTGTGAGGGGTATTTGGTTGAAGTAAAAGTGTGAGAAAAATGAGGGAGGGCATAAAAAGTTCGACTTGTTAGATATTCACTACCTTACAATTACTTCAACCCCTTCCATATATCACCTTGACAATAAAATTAAATTTAAAAATAAGCTACATAAAATATAATTTCACTGTATTTCTAGAGTAAATGATATTCTATATGTATTTCATTTTTTAAAAATGAACAATATTTGGCTTCTCATTTGAATTAATTGCCCCTTTCTTTTTCAGAGGGTCATCAACTTGAATCCTATCAAACTATACAAAAATTTCAGAATATATTGCCATTATTAAAAAAAACATTATTTTAGTATTGTCTCATACTAAATAGAAAACAGTTCATTTCTCTGGAAACTCCTAATTTTTGAAACTGAATATTTGTTAAGAGGACAGAATATATGTGTTCTACTAACTACTCATTTTCAAATTCTGAGCATGCCATACCAGAGACATTTAAAATAGTGCCTGTATGCATTTTATTTAATTCTTCAATAGATACAGTTTCCAATGGGGCATTACATATTTAAAGGTCAACAGAGAAACTAGCCACATTCTGGTAGAAGATAAAACTATGAAGTATCTATAATAATTAATTCCTCTAGAGTAAACATTTTTTCATCATAGTAAGCTATTATTTCAATGACAATCAATCCCAACATTTTATGCAGTAAAGTCATTCTAGCCCAACAGTTTACACTTTGTAAGCCACACCTTAAAATTCCCTAAATTGACAGCATGACTAGATTATCACTATTGTGAAAAAATTCTACACTTCTGCTAATATTATGACCTTTCTATTGTTGAAAGAACACGACACTAAACTTTGCTGCATCGTTTTCCCTCAAGTGGTATCTTTCAGATCAGAAAACTTGAAAATATTATTTATACTTGTCTTTTCTTCTACCATAGATATTCATGACACAAAGATCTGTATATTATGGTTCAAATCCCACCCAGGCAGGAAGGTTCCTTAGATTCTTATCTCCAATAAACTGCTCAGGAAGAGCCAGACACAAGTAGCACTGAGGTTCAACTGGTAGTCTCTTTGAGCAAAAAACAGGCTCAGGGACAGTGCCCAGGCCCAGACGTCAAACCCTAGGATAAACAAAACAACAAAAACAAAATGAAACCATACCCCAAACCTAGCATTTTTCTCATTGTATACATAGGTATATAAATAAGGAAATTTCTTCCTATGTTATGTACAGGTAGAAGAAAAAAGATTTCAAACAATAACTCTCTTCATACCATGTTACACAAAAGTCACAAAACATGGCTCTTTTTCTAAATTTATAAATAAATAGCTTCTATTTATTCTCAACTCTTTCTAGATTATTCACATTATCATGTTATACATGAACTGCTGGAAATAACTATTAACTAAGTCCTAATTACAACTCTCTTGAAAGAATAGTCTAGACAAATGATTTGTTGAATCATTTGTGAATTTGTAAATTAAAACTTCTACTTAAAAAGTATTTTGTAGTATCCTATAGAATATGAAATTACAAGCAAAAGATATTTATTTTAAATCTAAATTCGAATTTAGTAAGGTCTACAAAGTCCTACACTAGATAACTTTGCTGTTTCTCCAGGCTTAAGCTTTTGTAATCCTTCATTATTTCTTTGGAATCCAACAGAATGATGCTAAATTTTCCAAATTTTTGGTTCGGAATACTGACGTATTTTGTATCTAGAAGTATTCTGTAATGAAGAGAGCATTTAAAACATGACTGAGGATGATATATGAGTTGCATTTCAATAGGAAACTTGACTTCTCAAAACATAATGACAAAATTAGCCCAAACTTCCAACTGTGTATTCCTTTCTTGTTCTTTGGTTTGTTTTATGGAGGCAAAATTATACTACCTAGTCCAGGGAACGTATTACTATTTAATCCACTCTCTAATCTCCTGTATTAGTCTGAGTGCTAGAATTCCAGACTTGTATCACATTGCCCTGCCATAGGTTCTTGGTTTATTTAACCGACAAACATGCTAGTAATTCTGAATTTCTCGGATGATCTTATCCATGACTGACTGCTCAAACTATTTCTGTGCAATTTTCAAAGATGTTCTAACATTTGACACAGGATATGAACATTTTCAGATGCACCTGCAGGGGTCTCTGATTCATTCTTCCATGGACCCAATCCCTTTAATAATTATTACTTGGCTCTTTTACTATCTCTGGTCAGTACCTATGTAATAGTCTCAATCTTTTGGGGGGAAAGTTCACTTGACGACTTTCTAATATTAAAAATTATCACTTGATTCTAGTCTTACTCAAAACATATTTTCTATTATTTTCTAACTTTTCTACACATTGTGAGAGTTGTTTCATATGTGTGTTTACACATATAAGATCTTCTGTGTGTATGTAAATGTTTGTATGTATGTATGCAAAAACCTCAGGCTATTATTGAGCACTCTTGCTTATAACTAATATCCCATCACTTGAGCCATTCGTCCAATGCACCTTTTGGCTGGTTAATTATAGGTAGTGTTGCAAAGACTGTTCTGCCGAGGCTGGATGCAAAATGAACTTTTCAGACTCTTTTACATTCTTAGTTTTTATTTTTTCCAGGAGTATGGTTTTAAGCTACAAACATTTTTGTGGATGTAAAGTCTAACCTATAGCCTAGATTTTTAACTCAAGAATTCATACAAAGATAGATGAACATACCCATTACAAATCCTGAGTGTACACTGCTAGAAATGTGATCTTAAGCCTGGTACTGGTGGCTCAAACCTATAAACCTAGTTACTCAGGAGGTTGAGATCTGAGGATTGCAGTTCAGATCAAGCACCAGTAAGAAAGTTTTCTGAGGCACTTATCTCCAATTAACCACCAGAAAATGAATTGGAACTGTGGATCAAATTGTAGAGCTCTAGCCTTGAGCTGAAGAGGGGAAGGACATTGCCTAGGCCCAGAGTTCAAGACCCACAACAATCAAAAAACCAAAAAAGAAAAAGAAATGTGATCTTATCCATCAGTTCATTGCTGCTATATTTCCTGCTCTCTCAACATGACCTTTTTTTCCAGTTGTCTATGCTCTTATATCTGACTTGTTTTGGAACCAGAATTAATCTTCTGTTCTACTTTTTACAAATTTGCATGATTAGCTACCATGATTTAGATCTAGTAGACAAGAAGATAGGCCTCTTCCTTCATATTCCACTTAGTAGTAAAGCTTTCCCTATATCACCCCCATAGATCTACATACTGGCCTTGGATTTTTTGTTTCAAAGTTGTCTTATTGAAGAGTCTTCTATAGTGTATTGAACCATTATACTTAAGCACAAAACTTCGTTTTCTCTTATTATTCCTATTGTTTCTCCTACTTCTAACTTATGTACACTTGGGAAATAATGCACAACACACACACTCACAAAAAATGTTTCTGAGAACATTCTTCCCACATAAAATTGGTCTTAATTACAGAGCACTTAGGAAGTTTTGAACTTAAAGTAGTCCAGGATGTATTTTTCATGTTTTTTATTGTAAAAATGGTTTAAAGAGGGGTTAGAGTTAAATACGAAAGTTAATGAGTACATTATCTATCAAGCGTTGTTACCTCCTCTTTTGTATTTCTCCTTCACTCCTTTTCCTCCCCACCAACCCAACTCCCTTCTCCCCTCCTCAAGTTGTAAAGCTAATTTTCTACATAGTGCCTTATACAAATCATTGTTAAAATAGGTCATACTGTATAATTGTTTAAGAATTTTGTTATTTCCCTTCCCCTCCCCGCATTAGAAAAATGTATATGCAAGATGCAGGTCACTGAAAATAAATATAGTGAAAACAGGGGTTATACACCATGGAAGAAGAAAATAGAAGAGAAACAAAAAAATCGCATACTACATGTTAGATACATTAAAAAAAATAGCAAGAAAGAAAAAGCAAGTTGTGTCCCTATCTTGGGTTCCATTTCACTTAACATCATCTTATATGGCCATATGTACATGAATGAGGTTTTATAAGCCATGCAAATTCCATATCTTCTCGCTATGAAGTTATCTCTGAAACACATGTTACCTCATGTCCAAAGACATACTTGTGCTATTTCAGTGAAGCCAGAAAACATTCATTTTACACGGAGCAGCACATGGATTGTTACTGGAAGTAAGTGGAAGGAATTGTTATTGCAAGAGAGGAATTGAACATAGAAAAATGACAAAGTTCAAGGTAATTTGTGCTGTCCTTTTTACGATACAAGAAAATAATACAAGGCTTGAAGGAAACTCTGTCCCTGACATTTTCAAGTTTTCCTTTACTTATATAAAACATGTCTGTAAACTTCTAGTTGAGAGTATAACAAAAGTTAACAATATGCCATTTGAAGGCCAGCATAGAATAAAAGGAAATAACTTTGTCTTAAAAGTTCTCCTGCAAAGAAACAAATATATGGGGGTTTTAAAGAGACTTATGCACGGATATTTCACTCCTGAGATGATTCTCCTGTTGCATGAGTCAGTTACCCAATTGTTTAGTCTGGTCCTGAGTTCTCCATAGCAATAAGGTTTCCAAAAAGCAGGATCCAGTGAGTATGATCAGCAAAAGGAGCCTCTTCTCAAACCAATGCTTTAAGGATGGTCACAAAGAAACAGGTGGTTTTTTTTCATTTGCTTGTTTGTTTATTTAGTTTGTGCTGGTTTGGGGGCTTGAACCCAGAGGGTGGCCCCGGTCCCTGTACAGTTGTCTTTCCTGCCCACCTGCCCCCAAATCTAGTACTCTATTGCTTGAGCCTAAACTCCACTTCTGGCTTTTTTTAGTGTTTAATTACTGATAAGAGTTAGACAGACTCCCCTTCCTAGGTTGGCTTTTAAATGAGATAGTAATAAATCCAAGTGACTTCAACTGTATGGACTTCTCTTTTTTAATTTTTATTTATTTTTTATTGTGAAAATACTGTACAGAGAGGTTACAATTAGATGGGCAAGATAATGAGTACATTTCTTATCAAGCATTGTAGCTCCCTCCTTTGTTTCCCCCTGGAATTCTCTTTTGAATCACGAAATATTAGATGAAGTTTATATAAATCTAATATTTGACAATTTTTAAAAGAAGAGAATATGTCCAACAAAGAAACCATACCTTAAATAGCTCAACAAAAGTAGGTGCACTGAATGATTTTGGAATATTTTTTTTTCTACTTGGGAAGATTACTATTGACATTGTTGTTCCTTTTGGGGAAACGTAAAGTCATATTTGCACTTTTTTGTTGGTCATGGGGCTTTAACTCTGATACTGGACCCTGTCCCTCAATTCTTCAGCTCAAGTTGAGCACTCTGCCACTTTTGGTACAGTACCACTTCTGGGTTTCATGTGGTTAATTAAAGATAAGAGTCTCATGGACTTTCCTGACCAAGCTGGTTTTGAACCACAATTCTGTGGTCTCATCTTTCTGAGTAGCTAGGATTACAGGTGTGAGCCACCAACATCCGTCTTATATTTGCATTTATGTGCACTTATTGACACTATGTAGACAAAGAATGGAAATTTGTATCAAATGATGACATTGCAACTTTTTAGGAAAATCGAGGTAGCAATAAATTTATCCCCATTTTCCATGTTGTTACATTAATGATTCATGTATTATGGGACTCTTATATTAGCATCTTCTTCTGTCTGCATTTGTCGACTTAGAATCAGAAATTGTTCATAGAGAAATATAAAAGACTGAGATTTTTAGAAAGCAAAGGAGTTCAGGTATGAAAGTACAGCATAGAAGGATATACAATTTATCACACAGAGATAAAGAATTAGCCTAATTACTAGAATGCTAAAGGCAATGAGGAATAAGCCTAGTGGATGACTGGTTCTTTAATAACAAAAAATGGTTCCCTAGAACATTTTGTGGTATAACTTAGTTATTACCATTTATTCCTTCCATCTGGAGTTATTCCTTCTCTTCTGTAAAAACTATAATTAGCCTCTCCCTTTTTGGTGCCATATCTTATCAAAAAGATTTCCAAATCTCACTTATACTATCCTTCTGATTGTGATTAGCAGTGACCACTCAAAAGCCTGGAAACTTTGAATTTCCAGAATTAATCTTCACCTGACATCTAAGCACATTCCTGGCATTAATTGCCATGACTTAATGAACAAATGTTTTTGGTTTTTTTCAATATTGTATACTAATATAGGTAAAGTACATGAATTAGGGACTATTGTCAGGTATCAGTACGGAAGGAGCAATTACATATTCCAAGTATGAGTTGTTTATTTTCCATTTACTAACTAAATATTTTTTGTTGTTCTTGTTGTTTTGCCAGTCCTGGGGCTTCAACTCAGGGATAGGGAATTATTCCTCAGCTATTTTTGTTGTTGTTGTTCTAGGCTAACCCTCTACCACTTGAGACACAGCACTATTTCCAGTGGTTCTTTTTCTGTTTATGTGGTACTGAAGAATTGAACCAAAGTTTTCATGCATGCTAATCAATCAACGTACTGTGAAGCCACATTCCCAGAGCCCTAAATGGCTTTCTTAAGATGGCATTACTTTTTCATTCTGTAAATATGTATCATAATTTTAGCCAGAAATTTTTGCTAGAAAAGGACATTGAACACAGTACTGAGTCCAGTAATCCTAGATGGACAATGAATAACCGTCATGGTCTAGCCAGAGCACAGAGGGGCTTACCTCATGGAGCTGGAACAACAGACTGAGCAAGACAACTCCTGACCCACAGCCCACCTCCAGAATGAGAGAGCCACATTGGTTCCAGCCACATGGGGATGCTGGGCCACCTCCTCTAGCATCCATTAAATAAGTTAGAGAGAGAGAGAGAGAGAGAGAGAGAGAGAGAGAGAGAGAGAGAGAGAGAGAGAGAGAGAGAGAGAGAGAGAGAGAGAGAGAGAGAGAGAGAAAGTCATAATTTCACTTAAGCCAGGTGCTGGTGGCTCAGGCCTATAATTCTAAATACACAGGAGGTTGAGATATGAGGACTATGTTTTATAGGCAACCTGGGCAGGAACATCTGTGAGACACTTATCTCCAAAGAATCACCAGAAAACCAGAAGTGGTGCTGTGACTCAAATGGCAGAGTGCTAGCCTTGAGCTGAGGAGATCGGGAACAGTGCCCAGGCCCAGAGTTCAAGCCCCATGGCTGACAAAAAGTGGACTTCCCACCACAAGAAGTGGACTGAATAGCACCCATTATCCTAGGGAGCATGGCAGAAAAGTCAGGCTGAGCTTCCTGTCAGCTCTCTTATTTTATTTTTTGTTTATTTTTATTATGAAAGTGATATTCCAAAGGGTGGGTTACAGTTACAAAAGTAAAAGTAGTTTTTTCTTTACAGTGTTATCACTTCCTCATTTTTTCCTGCTTCCCCCAACACTGATATCCCATTTCCCCAAAGTTGTAAAGTTCATTTCTAACATAGTGATTAGTGTATATCACTTTTGCTTTGGTTAATCTTTGTCCGACCATTTCTGTGATTTCCCTTCCCTTCCCCAAATCAGATAAACTTATGTATAAGACAAAGGGTACAGAAATCAAAAACAGTGACTACAGGGAATAATCCAAAGGGGAAAAAGTAAATAGAAATAACTAAAAGCAGTTCACTATACAATCATCTTGTATCCATTTCTTGGAGCTCATTTCAATAAGCATCATTTTCTATGATGACATGCATATAACTATTGAGCTGTTGTGATCTTTTATAAGAATATCCTAGACATATTCTAGTTTTTTTTAATGAGTGAAAACATGTAGCCTATGATTCTTTGGGTGTGGCTTGTTAGATGTATTATGTTTTCCAAGTCTTTCCATTTCCTTACAAATGGGGCAATGTCATTCTTTCTGACGGAAGCATAGAATTTTGTTGTGAATATATATGAAATTTTCTCGATCGATTCATCTACTGAGGGGCATCTGTATTGGTTCCCTATCTTAGGTATGATAAATACTGCTACAATTGACATAGTTGTGATGGTAACTTTAGTGTGGCCTTGTCTGTGGTCATTTGGGTAATTGTCCAGATGTGGGATTGCTGGGTTAAAGGGGAGATATTCTGAGGATCCTGTATACTTCTTTATGGAGTATTTGAACAAGTTTACTTTTCAACAAATTGTGTAGTAACATTCCTGTTTGGCTACATTCCCACCAGACCAGCCTCTGTTATTATTAGTTTTCTTCATAATGGTTATCAAACTGGGGGGAGGTGGAATCTCAATGTTGCTTTTATTTGTATTTCTATGGCCAGAAATGTTGCATATTCCTTCATGTTTCAATTGGCCATTGATATTTCTTCTTCAGAGAGGTCTCTCTTTAAATCTTTAGCCCACTTATTAAGAGGGTTGTTTCTTTGAAGATTTGTTTTTTGGGGGAGTTAACTGCTAGGGCTCTAAATATATTTGAGATGTAAGGCCATTGCCTGTTGCAGAGCAAGTAACGAACTTCTCCCAATCTGTGTGCTTTCTATTTATCTTTCTATCTATGTAAGTTCTCTTCTTAGATTTGGTAAGGGTCTGCCAAGTCTGTTAATTTATTGAAACAACCAATTCTGTTTTGTTGAACTTTTTATGTTTTAGTTTGTCTTTATTTAGATATTTCTGATTTAATTTTTTTATTTGTTTCTGTCTTGTGCTTTGGGTTTGGCCTTTTTCCTGTTTCCAAGAATTTTCAGGTATATAATAAAAAAAAGACTTCAGATTTCCCCAATTGCTTGATGTAGGCACTTAAAGTTATAAATTTTCCTCTAAGTACTGCATTTACTGTTTCCCAGAGGAGTTGTTATTTTGTGTGATCAATTTGTTAAATTTCAGAAACTTTCAGATTTTCATTCTAATGTATTCAGTGCCTCACTGGTCATTCAGAGATGTGTTGTTCAGTCTTCATGGGTTTGGGAACTTTTTTTTGCTTTAGCTTTTTTAATTCTAAGTTTATTCTGTTGTGGTCTGACAAGATATGGATATTCAAATAATTTTTCTTTCAATTTGGATAGAATTTCTATGTGATATAGGATATGTTCTATTTTGGAGACTCTCGAGCTGCTGAGAAGAATGTGTATACTGATGCTGAATGTATATTCTGTAGATGTCTGTTAGGGCTAGGCGTTCAATGTAGTTATTTAGGTCTTCAGTTGCTTGGTTGAGTTTTTCCTGGATGACCTATCCATGCATTTCAATGATGTGTTGAGAAATGTTTTTTTGGTTAAGTAATATTTGTTTGATGAAGTGGGGTGCTCCAGCCATTGATACTTAGACTTGATATATCTACCTAATGGAGATGTGCCTTTATCAATATGTAATGTCTCTTCCTAGTAATTTTATTTTGAATTCTATTTTATCTTATGTTAGTAATTCTACTGTGGCCTGTTTATGGTGTTCATTTGCTTGAAATTTTTCCTTCCAGCCTTTCAGTTTGAGTATGTGTTTGTTTTTGTCAATAAAATGTGTCTCTTGTTTGGGAAAATTATATTAAGAGAAAAGAGAAAGGAATGCAGACAAAGAGCAATATAGGTTTCATGGATTCATTCATTTATTGAAACTAGAAGGTGCATACAAATCTATAAATAAACAAGACAGATTCTACTTCGTCCCAGTTAATATGGCCATTACTAAGAAAACTAACAATAGCAAACGCTGGCCAATTGGGAACTCTATTACACTGTTGGTGGGAAATTAAACTGGTTCAACTATTGTGGAATGCAGTACGGAGTTTCCTGAAAAGACTAAACCTATATCTCCCTTAAGCCCCAGTAATTTTCCTCATGGGCAGTAATCCAATCAATAACAAACAGCCTCACATGAAAGCTACCAGTATATCCATGTTCAGGGCCCAGGCCCAGAGTTGAAGGACTGGAAAAAATTTACCACTGCTGGTATTTGTTTCTGCAAATATGAACCATTTGATATAAGATAACAAATGAATCTATTTTCAATAGCTAGTTTAGGACTTAAAGGTAGTGGGTGATAAAATGGCTCCTTTGTTGAGTGTTAGGAGAAGATGTAGGCAGTCCATGAAATGAGGATATGTTGTTGTTGTTCGAGGTGCTTGAAGTCTGGGCTTGGGCACGGTTCCTGAGCTCTTCAACTCAAGGTGACTGTTCTACCTCTTGAGCAACAGTGCCTCTTCTGGTTTTCTGGGGGTTAAATGGAAATAAGAGTCTCAGGGACTTTCTTGCCCAGGCTGTCTTTGAATTGAAGTCCTCAGATCTCAGCTTCTTGAGTAGCTAGGATTACAGCTGTGAACCACTGGCACCAGGTAAAAATGGGGAATTTTTAGAAAAGAAAATCGCCCTCTTTACCTGTGTCTAAATCTCAGATATTACTATTGGAACACTTCACATTTTACTCATTTCATCAGATATTTGTAAATTTTCTCTTTTCCTTCATGTGGGAATACTGCAGTCAATATCAATTCAGCTGGGGGACTGGATCATTTGTATGGTAATTGCTAGCACCTAATTTAAGAACTTTTACATAAAAAGAAATAAAACCGTCATTTGGAATAATTGTGTTTTCTTTTTATTACAAATCTGTGCTGGATTACTTCCTTATGTGATATTGGACCTTCTAAGAGAATGATGACATTTTCATTCTCTTCAGCCTTCTCCCACATATGGCCAAATATTTAAGAATTCAAACATTTGAATTGATAATTGATTAAGCTGACTTCTAAGAAAATGTGAATTTCTGGAATTTGGCCTGCTGTCTTTTTCTTACATGCACAGGCTTTCTATGATTTATTTGTTCTACAAGGAATTCTACTTTCCAATCTTTGTGTGACCAATTTTAGTCTCTCTGATCAGTCTTTTTGACCCTCTCTCTGGAGTCTCATTTGAGTTTGCTTCATAAAAAATATTTTAGTTATCTGGTAAATGACTCTCAGCATCAGTTTTTTGCCTGACTTCATGTAGGCTGTAATAGCAACCCTGCCTGGCTATGCTTACTGGAGTGCTTTTTGTGTGTTTGTGTGTGTGTGTGTGTGTGTGTGTGTGTTTTGTTTTGTTTTAGAGGTCTAGGATTACTATTCAAGTTAGTAGTTTCTCTTGGCCCCTGTGATCCCCTGGCTTAGAGTCAATGGGTTTTTCTAAAACTACAAAGAACAGCTTACTAAATTCCTGTTTTAATTGTCCCACAATGAGGCAATCAGGCATCATTGCAAAGCCATCAATAGTGCTTTGTAACCACTTACAGAAGTTGTCTATCAAGATGGCTTTCCAAGGTTGACTGTGAAAATTGTTCATTTCCAACTAGGCAACATAAAGCACATCACATTCCTGGGATCAAACTTTTGGAAGGAAGGTTCCTCTTCCTTCCTTCTCTTATGATAGATCAAACCATAATATTATTCAGTTATGGAGACTGGAGCACATTTTCTCAAGAATATTCTGTAGTGTAAAAAAGGACCAACTTTCAAAATAAAGGTGAAAATACTTGTCTACTACAGACTGATTTATCTTGTTTATATCTGTTGATATTTTCATTACTTCAAACACATGGATAATTTATATTGGTATTAGACAAGTGGCAAGGGATTAATGGAATAAGCATTCAGTTTACTTTTGTATATCCAATATAATACAATACATTAGCCCATTATGGAAAATTAACTACAACTGTAGAAAAAATGTCAGGAATATAAAATAAGCCTCAAGATAAGGTGAGGAAATGGCGGGGGAGAAGCTGGAGGCTAAACAAACTTTAGCATAAAAAGCAGTTTTAGTGTTCCAGTGAACAGTACTAGGCCAGAGAATTACACCAAGTGTGCCATCACAGTACAGAGAGTTTGGCCAGAGAGGGAAAATCAAGGCCAAGAGATAGATCTGAGCACTTGCCAGGAGCTGTGGCATCGGCAGCAGCTGTCACACCTGCAACAGAGAGGGTCTGGGACAAACGCACCAGATGCAGCGGGCAAGCTGATTCTACACAACACCAGCAAGAACTGACAAGGAGCAGATATCTGCACACTGCAGATAGCAGATCAGAGATAACCCAGGAACCAAGACTCTGGCATCATGAGTAGAAGCCTGACATCCTCAATCCTTCTCATGGATCAGAGGAGGGAAGGCATTCATCCCCCACCCCACTACTGGAGAGCTACATCTTTGATACTGACAAAGGCTCTGCTGAACTGCCAGTTCCAATTCAGGCCTTGGGAGATAACAAGACAGCTATTTGGCAGGTCACAGGAACCTGCCCAGACCTGCCAGGCTCAACTCCACCAGAAAAAAGTCACCCACCCCAGGCAGAGGAAATCTGCCACCTGGGAGTGGCTTTCTTCATTGGGTAAACAGAGCCAGAGGCTGCCCCTCCCTACAGCAGCCTAGTCAATTGAAATTCAGTAAACATAAACTCTGAGAAAGGCTCCAGGCTGTGCTCTGTGAGTGTCTCAGAAGCTAGCCCCTCAGGGAAAAGCTACTGTTTGCTGAAAGGCCTCAACTCAACCCAGAACCTAGCCTCATCAAAGCATCGCCAAACAAGAGAAAACAGACATCTCCCTCTTTTGCAATACTCAAAACAGATCCCTCTCCCACTGAACTAGCCTGAGAGGAGGATCACAAAATCCTCGGTAAAGCAGAGCATTTTCTGCTTGCCCAAACAAACTGCCTTAAGTAACCAATCAAACCGCAGGAAAACCAAACACCACAAGCAGACCAGGGACTCCACCAAGAGGCTGGTTACTGACACAAGGGAAATACAGGATCTTCCCATCTCCCAGCCCACAAAAAAAAATCAAAGTACTTTCTTTTTGTTTTTGTACCTTATTTTTATTATTTTTATTTTTTGGTTTTTTAAAATTTTTGTTTTTATTGTTTATTGTTTTCTTCCTCATATAATTTTTATTTTAGGTGAATATATGTGTGTGCTTATTTTTTAATCTCTATTGAACTTTTGATCCTTTCCTTTCTTCCTTTCTTTCTTTCTTTCTTTCTATCTTTTCTCATTCTTTTCACTTCTTCTCTTTCATTCTTTTCTGCATGACTTAATTGCTGTTCTGCTCAACCTCAAATATACCCGTCGTCGATTATTAGATCTTATACTTTATTGTGTACACACTTAATCCAGAAATTTATTACTCAATTCAAAACCTCTTAGACTTAAATTCTTTAATAGCAGTATTACTTCTTTATACCCATATAACATTTTAAAACATTTTTATTTTTCTAGTTTTTCATGTTTCCTTTCTATGCCTCACCTCCTCTAATCCCATCCCCATTCTTCTCTGAATACTGCTTCTTCAAACTTGAGTTTTTAAGGGTTTCAATTTTTAATATTAAATTTTTGTTTTTCCATTTTTTCTTGTGATTTTTTCCTTTTTCTTCTTTTTTCTTACTCTTTTTTCTCTCACTGCTATCATTCTGTCCAATCAATTTCCCTCTTTGAGATGAGGACATGGTTAAATCCGCTCTTCCTCACCTTCCCACATCCCTCCAATCCTATTGTTCCCCAAATTTTACCTAAACCTAATAATTTCTGGTTGCCAAATTCTCCTTTGCTGTTCTTAGGCCATTAAGACATAGTTGTTTGATGTTCAATAGATTGTATCTCTTGAACCAGATTGTATCTGCAGACTTCTGACTGTGCAACTACGGACTTTGGTTGATGCTTAACTTAAAATAGTGTTCTAGCACAAAACATGTTATTCTCATCCCAAATGGGCAGAACAAGCCTGAAAAACACAAGAAAAATGGCAAGCCTGGGGTTCTCAACTCCCATTCATGACAATCAGGGGAGAGAAGAGATAAAGAATAATCCAGAGGAGAGTTCCCAAAAAGCTCGGCAAACACTACAGAAAAACAGGGTAAATGGAAAGAGTTAAAACCTGCAAAACTCTCAGTGTGAGCATGATAGGGAGAGAGAGGAGGCAAACCAAAGATCAATACAGGAGACTCGTGAGCTTGAGGAAGCTACTCAAAGATTGATACAGGAATTTCGTGAGCAGATTGAGAACACTCAAAGAGAAATAAAGGAATTGTGTGAGCAGGATGAGATCAGACAAAGAGATAGACAGGAATTGTGTGAGTAGGTTGAGATCAGTCAAACAGATAGACAGCAATTATGTGAGCTGGCTGAGAACAGACAAAGAGAAAGTCAGGAATGGCGTGAACAGGCTGAGAACACTCAAAGAGAAATACAGGAAATGTGTAAACATGGGGATCTTAATCAAAGAGAAATACAGGAACTGAGAGATCGGGATGAGAAAGGACAAAATCAATGGAGGCATTAATGGAATACAGGAACAGAGAGCTGAAAGAAATCAGGGAGACTGTAAAGGGAATGCTCAGTGGAGAACAACAGAAGGAATGGGAGTCCTAGGAAACCATAACAAATCAACTAAGTGATTTGAGAATAAACAATGAACACCAAATTAAGGAAATAAAGAACTTCTTACAAGATCTAGAACAAAGGTCCAACAAAGAATTTGAAGTCATCAAAGTCGACCAATTAGAAGGAGAAGAAATAAAAAACGAAGTAGAAAGTTTTGACAGTAGGTTAGACCATGTAGAAGACTGAATCTCAAGGATTCAATACAGCCTAGATACTATAGAGAAAGAAAATAAAACCATCCAAGACAAATCCAAGAAATATGATTTATCTATTCAATTCTATTTGGAAAACACCATCAGAAAGCCTAATCTGAGGATAATGGGTGTAAAGGAACACCTAGAGTCAGAAGTTAATGGTCTAGGAAATTTGTTTAACAGGATCCTAGCAAAGAACTTCAAACATGCAAAAAAATAGGGCTATTCAAATACAAGAAGCTTTTAGAACTCCAAATAGACCAGACCAGAACAGGACATCCTACTGTCAAATTATTATCCGCACAGGATCAATTCAGACCAAGAAAAAAATCCTTAAAGCTGTCAAGGAGAAAAGATCAATAACCTATAAAGGGAAACTAATTAGAATCACCTCACATTTCTCAGCAGAGACAATTAAAGCAAGAAAAGCCTGGAATGATGTATGCCATGCCCTAAAGACAAGCAACTTTCAACCAAGAATACTGTATCCAGCTAAACTCTCCTTCATAACTGAAGGTCAAATAAAAATCTTCCGTAGCAAAGAAAAATTGAAACAATATATCTCCACCAAACCAGCTCTACAAAGATACCTAAAGATGTCCTACACATAGAAAACCCACAAGACCACAATAAACACCAAGAAACCACACCCAAACTGAGAATGCAAGAACCATAGGAAGAACCCTGTTGTGGCAGCCGCAAAGAAGGTGAATAAAAGGGCAAGAACTCAAATACCTCTAAGTCCTATCTCTTAACATTAATGGACTTAACGCTCCAATTAAGCGACATATACTGTCTAGTTGGATTAAAAAGGAAGATACTTCTACCTATTGCCTTCAGGAATCCCACCTTCTCCATGAAAAACTACACATTTTGAATGTGAAAGGCTGGAACAAAATCTATCAAGCAAACGGGTCCAATAAACAGGCAGAAGTTGCAATACTAATATCAGATAAAATAGACTTCAAATTAAAATTAGTTAGAGGAGATAAAGAAGGTCTCTTAATACTAATTAAGGGATCTCTACTTCAGGAGAGATTACAATTCTAACTCTCTATTCGCCAAACAATGGAGCATCCAAATTTATACAAGAAACACTACTTTCTTTCAACTCTCATATATATCCAAATGCATTAATTGTCAGGGGCTTTAATACACCACTATCCCCACTAGATAGATCAACTTGGCAAAAAATCAACAGAGAAACCGCAGATATAAAAAACTGCAAGGATCAACTAGATTTAAAAGACACCTACCAAATATTTCACCCAGCAGCATCAGAATATATGTTCTTCTCAGCAGCACATGGAACATTTTCCAAAATAGACTACATTTTAGGTCACAAAGCAAATATTTCCAAATTCAGGAACACTGAAGTAAAATCTTGCATTCTCTCAGATGACAAAGGAAAAAAATTAGAACTCAACACCAAATGCAACAAAAGAAAGTCCTGTAACATATGGAGGCTGAACAACACACTGTTGAACCACAAGTAGGTCATGGAAGCGATTAGAAACGAAATTCATGTGTTCATGGTATTCAACAAAAATGAGCACACAAACTACTAGCTCCTCTGGGACACAGCAAAGGCGGTACTCAGAGGCAAGTTTATATCTTTGAGCTCTTACATCAACAAATTCGATAGATCTGAAACTAACAATTTAATGAGACAGCTGAGCCTCCTTGAAAAAGAGCAAGATAAACCCCAAACCAGTAGATGGAAAGAAATAATTAAAATTAAATCAGAATTAAATGAATTAGAATAAAAAAAATAGAAAGAATCAACAAATCAACGAGTTGGTTCTTTGAAAAAAATCAACAAAATAGACAGACCCCCAGCAAATCTTATCAGAAAAATAAGAGAACACACCCAAATAAACAAACTCAGAGATGAGAATGGAAATGTCACCACAGAAACAAACAAGATTCAGAAAATTATAAGGGAATGATTTTCAAACCTTTATGCTAATATGTTTGAGAACTTGACAGAAATGGAACTTTTCCTAGCAAATATCAACAGGCCAAAACTAAATCAGGATAAGTTAAACCATCTTAACAACCCCATATCAAGCATTGAAATAGAAAAAGCAAAAAGAGACCTCCCATCTAAGAAAAGCCCAGGACCAGATGGTTTTACAGCAGAGTTCTACAAGGCCTTCAAAGCAGAACTCACACCAATGCTCCTTCAAAGTTTTAATGGAATTGAAAGAGAAAGTTTACTACCAAATTCATCCTATGAATCTATAGTAACCCTCATCCCAAAACCAGGCAGGGACTCATCAAAGAAAGAGAACTATAGACCCATTTCTTTGATGAACATTGATGCAAAACTTTTCAACAACATTTTGGCCAATCGACTTCAAAAATTTATCCAAAAATCATAGGTCACAATCAAACAGGATTCATTTCAGGAATGCAAAGCTGGTTCAATATACGCAAACAAGATAACATAATTCACATCAACAAGAGCAAGAATAAGAACCACATGGTTATCTCAATAGATGCAGAGAAAACATTTGACAAGCTCAAACACCACTTTATGATGAAGTTTCTGCAAAGACTAGGAATCCATGGAACCTTCCTCAGTACAATAAAAGCTGTATATTAAAACCTCAAGCCAGTATTATGCTCAATGTTGAAAAATTAACTCCATGTCCTCGAAACTCAGGAACGAGACAAGGATGCCCACTCACTCCATTGTTCTTCAATCTAGTATTAAAATGCCTAACTACAGCAATAATACAAGATGCAAACATCAAGGGGTTCCAAATAGGAAAAGAAGAAGTAAAACTCTCCCTTTTTGCAGATGACATGATCTTGCATTCAAAGAATCCCATGGACTCTGCTCCCAAATTCTTCAAGATGATTCACAATTTTGGCAAAGTAGCAGGGTATAAAATTAGCCTTCAAAAATCAATGGCTTTTCTATATGCCAACAATGAGAAAAGTGTGACTGAAATCAGGAAAGCAACTCCATTTGTAATAGCCCCACAAAAAATAAAATACCTAGGAATTAACCAAACAAGTGAAGGACATCTATGATGAAAACTTTGAAAACCTGAAAAACGAAATCAAAACAGAACTTAGAATTTGGCAAAAACTCCCATGCTCCTGGATTGGAAAAATCAGCATTGTGAAAATGGCCATACTTCCCAAGGCTATCTACAAATTCAATGTGATACCCATCAATATTCCAATCTTATTCTTCAAGGAAATAGAAGAGGCAATCCAAAAATTCATATAGAACAATAAAAGACCCTGAATAACAAAAACAATCTTTAACAGAAAGAACAGTGCTGCAGGAATATCAATACCAAATTTCAAACTCTACTACAAAGCCATAGTAATCAAAATAGCTTGGTACTGGCACAAGAACAGACCCCAGGACCACTTGAATAGACTTGAAAACCCACAAATGAACCTAAAGACCTGTAGCCATCTAATCTTCGATAATGGAGCTAAAAAAAAAAAAAACAGAATGGAAGAAAGACAGCCTCTTCAGTAAATGATGCTGGTGAAATTGGTTAACTACTTCACTTACTATAATTTTTTCCAAACCTTTCCATTTCCTAACAAATGGGGAAATGTCATCCTTTCTGATGGAGGCATAGAATTCCATTGTGTATATATACCACATTTTCTTGATCCATTCATCTACTGAGGGGCATCTGGGTTGGTTCCATATCTTAGCTATGGTAAATAATGCTGCAATAAACATAGTTGTGCTGGTAGCTTTAGTGTGGTATTGTTTGTAAACATTTGGGTAAATGCCCAAAAGTGGGATTGCTGGATCATAGGGGAGATCTATGTGAAGTCTTTTGAGGAACCTCCATACAGCTTTCCAAAGTGATTGAACAAGTTTACATTCCCACCATAATTAAGTAAGGTTCCTTTCTGTCCACATCCGCTCCATCATCTGTTGTTGTTAGATTTCTTGATTTTTGCTGTTCTAACTGGAGTGAGGTAATATCTCAATGTTGTTTTGATTTGCATTTCTTTTATGGCTAGGGATGTTGGACATTTCTTCATGTGTCTATTGGCCATCCTTCTTTCTTCTTCAGAGAAGCTTCTCTTTAAGTCTTTTGCCCATATTATTTATTGGGCAGTTGTTTCTTTGAGGATTTGTTGTTGGGTGTTTTAATTTTTTGATAAAATTATATTAAGTGAAGTAAGCCAGGCCCAAAGAAACATAGGTCCCATGGTTTCCCTTATTTGCAATATCTAGTATAGGTATGAGTCAAGTGGAAAAGGTCAGATAATGCGATGTTAGGAAAATGAACCCTTAAATATGTATTTTAATGTTTTCGTTTCTTTCAGGCATGTGTTTCTAACGCATTTATAAGACTATTTCTTTGTTACTTTGTATGTCCCTCCCCGACAGTGTAACCCCCGCTTTCACTACATTTGATGTCAGTATAACATGTGGAGGAGATGGGGACAAACAAGTCGTTTAAGGATTCAGGTGGACCTGTTGCAACAATGAGAAGTACAAAATGTCATGTCAAAACCAGCTTTACAATGTCGGTGTGGGGGGGGGGAGGGGGGTATGATTGGGTGGGGGGGAGGGGGGAGGCTGGGAAGGGAGGTGAAGGGTAAACAAAGGAGGAGGATGCAATGCTTGGTAAGAAATGTATGCATTATCCTGCCCATGTAATTGTAACCCCTCTGTACATTATGTTCTCAAATAAAATAAAATAAAATTTAAAATTTAAAAAAAATTGGTTAACTACTTATGGAAAACTAAAGCTAGAACATTATATATCACCTTGCACCAGAATCAACTCCACATGGATCAATGACCTCGGAGTCACAGCAGACACTCTGAAAACATTACAGAATGGAGTAGGAGAAACCCTAGGTCTCCTTGGCATAGGCCGAAATTTTCTTAATAGAGCCCCAGAAACACAACAAATGAAAGAAAGGTTGGAAAACTGGTATTGCATGAAATTGCAGAGCTTCTGCATGGCAAAGGACATAGCTTGGAAGATCAATAGAAAGCCCACGCATTGGGAGAAGATTTTCACTAGCCATACAACAGACAAGGGTCTGATATCTAAAATATACCTGGAACTTAAAAAATTAAATCCCTCCAAAACAAATCTTCAAACCAACAATTGCCCAATAAATGACTGTGCTAAAGACTTAACGAGAAACTTCTCTGAAGAGGAAAGAAGGATGGCCAATAGACACATGAAAAAATGCTCAAGTTCTAGCCATAAAAAAATGCAAATCAAAACAACAATGATATACCACCGCATCCCAGTTAGAATGGTTATAATAAAAATTTCTAATAACAACAGCTGCTGGAGGGCATACGGACAGAAGGGAACTTTACTGCATTGTTGGTGGGAGTGTAAACTTGTTCTACCACTTTGGAAAGCAGCATGGAGATTCCTCAAAAGACTCCACATAGAGTTCCTTTATGAGCCAGCAATCCCACTTTTGGACATTTACCCAAATGATCACAAA
Organism: Dipodomys merriami; assembly: GCF_024711535.1. Lineage (NCBI taxonomy): Eukaryota > Metazoa > Chordata > Mammalia > Rodentia > Heteromyidae > Dipodomys > Dipodomys merriami. Next base: position 837,503 of record NW_027205115.1, on the reverse strand, counting down.
CAAGACCAAACTAAAGCTACCGGCATGACTATTTTTATTGCAGCATTATTTACCATAGCTAAGTTATGGAACCAACCCAGATGCCCCTCAGTAGATGAATGGATCAAGACAATGTGGTATATATACCCAATGGAATTCTATGCCTCCATCAGAAAGAATGACATTGCCCCATTTGTTAGGAAATGGAAAGACTTGGAAAAAGTTACATTAAGTGAAGTAAGCCAGGCCCAAAGAAACATAAGTCCCATGGTTTCCCTTATTTGTAATAACTAAGTTCAGATAAGTTGATGTTAATGGAATGAACTCCAAGATAAGTATTTAAATGTTTTTTTTCCTTTTATGCAATTGTTTCTATCATATGTATAAGAGGATGTTTGTCTTGAGCCTCCCTCTCTTTTTCGTGTTCTTTGTTTTGTTGAATGTTGCAGATCTGACGGGAGTATTCTTCTGCTGGTGTTCTCGTAGTAGTTCTTGTCCTCAGCTCTCTCATGGAATCTTGTTGTTTCAGACATCTGAGAGCTGTGATGGGAAAGATGGGCTGGCCACATTCCCAGGCTCTGGGAACTCCTCTATTCTCCCACTCAGTGACTAAGAGTTCAATATCCTAACTTACTCCAAAGTTACCTCGAATCTCTTGCTCACCACTCAGCCACCTCTACTTTCCTCAATCGCTGGTAGTGGTGTCAACCAACAGAGGGAATTCTGGTGCTGCAGGGCAGCATGGAATGTGGGCCAGCATTCTTGAATCCCATTGGTCAGAAAGAACCAGGAAAGAATGGGTTTGTGGCCGGAATCCTGTGATGCATGCAGCATGGGCGGAGTAAAAATGACAGCGGCTTCACCAGACCCTTTCCCAGAGAACTCTGTCCAATTCAGTTGGGTACAAAAGGGTGACCTGCTTTACTTGGATGGCTGCACAAATTGTTGTGTATGGCTGTTTGTTGCCAGTCTCAGACCTTGAACTCAGGATCTGGGCACAGTCTGTGAGCTGCATTGGATCAAGGCTAGCGTGAGCCACATGTCTCTTCTTGTGGCTTTGTTTCCACTTAAGTTGGATAGTTGTCTCAAGGACTTTCCTGCCTAGGGTGACTTTGAACATGACCCTCCTTTCACAGCCTTGTAAGTATCAAGGAGGACTGCTGAGAGCCACTGGTGCCTGCCTAATCATTTGTCTTGCTGATGTTCTTGGACAGACCGGTGAGTTCCCTATCCTCAGGTTTAAGTGGTGGGAGCTGGAACCCACAGTTCGAATCCTGGTCCTCCCACTTTCAAATGGCAGGAGATACTAAGAAACTCATTTATCCATATGAATACCAATGGAATGTGATGTATGTCATGATTGAATGGGCAGTTCTTGAATGATTCCAGTATAAAATTATACACAATTATATTATAGTACACTGATCGATTTTAGTTAATACTTTATTAAGCATTTCAACAATCACATTCATAAAATGGAGGCCGAATGAAATACCTAAGAATTGGGTTTCATATAGCATAGAGATGCCATTTTTCTTGCCAGGACTGGGATTTGAACTCATGGTCTTGGTAACTCTGTTGCACCGTGTGGGAAGAGGAAGCTTGCCTCCTTGAAGTCAAGAAATTCAATCTGTTCCTTAGGCCTGAAATCGATCCTCTGCACTAAATAAAATCCTATTCATGTACATTTTAAGTATATGATTTATATTTACACACATATGTATGTACATATTGAGTTCAGTATATTTATTCATTTTATTTTTTGTTTTGTTCATGTATTGACTTTATTTTATTGTCTATTATGGCACATAGAACAATGATTACATTGATTACATATGATATAGGTGTACATATGTATTCTGCTTCATATCTGACACCCAGGACTTTCACAGAAAAGGAAAACATGTGTCACCATCAGCTTTTTATTCCATGATTCGTTGTTTGGGAGTTCTGACATCTGATCTCATGGCCTACAGGGACAAATTCATGAATGGGTCACTGTCAGCATGCCATCCTGGGGCAAATTGAGCTGACAGGAAGTTCCCATGGCCTGAGATTGAGTCCCAGCGGTTGACAAAATAAGAACAGATTGACACTCAGATGGTAGTACGCTAATAAATATATATCTTTATAGAGTGCCAGAGATGTCTATCCATTATTCAGTTATATAGACTACATTCCTACCATTCTTGGGTATTATTATACCTCCATGTAATTAATGTTATTGTTTTTATCCTCAATGAGATGTACAAGTCGTTATGTTGAAAACTAATTTTACAACTTTGGTGTGGGGGTGTGGTGAGGAAGGAGGGTTGGGGAGGATTGGGTTGGGAGGCGGGGGAAGGATGTTAATGGATGGGAAAGGGAAACAAAAGAGGAAGCTACAATGCTTGATAAGAAATGTACTCATTATCTTCCCCATGTAATTGTAAACCCTCTGTACATTATTTTCACAATAAAAAAATAAATAAATAAACTCTTAAGTAAATTGGTGTCCTGAAATCATTGCATCCCTGTAAGAAAGAGTATTCTTTTAATGTTTCATATTATATAAAATCAACCAGCCGACTAAAACCATGATGTCTAATTTTATACGAGTATCATTCATGAGCAACTCATTCAACAGTGACATTTATAACATTCCACCGTTATTCTTATAGATTGAAATGAGTCTCTTAGGATCTCCCATCTTCCAGAAGTGACATGACTGGGATTCGACTCTAGTCCTATATTGCCCTGCAAGACTATGGCCCAATAGCCCAATAGCCCACCAGCCTTAAGCAATGCAAGGTGAAGTACCCTTTGGAGCTGTGTCATTCAGACCCAGATGGTCATGGTGCAAAATCTAAAAAGGCCATCCCACTACTTATTTTCTGTGCATTCCCCACCAGCTTGCAAGGCCTGGAGGTCTAGGATCCCAGGATCGTCTGTGGTTCCAGTGGCTGCACCACAGCCTAGGGTGATGGAAGCTGAGGCAGAGTTGCCATGACCTGAGTTCAAGAACTTGCTTGGCAAAAAAAATTTCCCTGGCTTGCAATTGGTGCTGTTTTATCTGCCAGGCTTTGGATTTGAACTTAGGGTCTGGGTAACTCTGCAGCACTGTGGATGAAAGGGAAGCTCACCATGCTTGAGGACAAGAAAGTCAGGCCTGCTCCCTAGGCCTGAATTCATGCCCGAGCCCTGGGAAACACACTATTTATATACATTGTAAAGATAGGATTTGTACCTACCTATTGATGTTCAGGCCATATCCTGTTTGTTGTGGTTATCTATTGTATTTCGGTTTTATTCATTTATTTACCACTTATTTTATTGACTGTGATAACACGCATTCCATTTATTATATTGATGACATCCTATCACATATATCTAGATTTGTAGACATGTTCTCTTTCATGTCTTACACCCAGGACACTCAGAGAAAAGGAAAACAGGTGTTACACTCCACTTCTTACTCCATGATACAAATGTTGGCAGTGCTGGGACCTGAGCTCAGGGCCTAGCAGACCCAATTCATGAATGGGTGTGTCAACATGGCAAACTCTAGCCCAGGAAGCTGCCAGGCAGTTCCCAGACCCTGAGATCGAGCCACAGGGGAGGACAAAATAGCCATACATGGATAGGCAGGTGGTAGTATACCAATAAATACGTTTGTATAGAGTGCCAGAGACATCTGCCTAGGATTCAAGTATATCAACTAGGTTCCTACCAACTCTTAGGTAGTTATTATGCCACCATTGAAGAAATAAGATTCTTTTCATGCTTAATAGACTATTCATTAAGATCAATCAGCATCCTAGGATCATTGCATCTAATTTTAGACTAGACTGATTGATGCACTCAGAAACTTCTCATTTAATCATGAGTTTGCTCACATTCCATCGGTATTTCGATGCATAAGAACGAGTGTATTGGGAATTCCACATATTGGTATGTGTCAGGACCAGGACTCGAAATCAGAGCCTACATTGCTGCATGGGCCAATGGCTTCCCTGATAGCCCGCTATCCTTCACCAATGCAAGGTGAAGTACTCTTTGTAAGCATGTCATTAAGACCCAGGATGGTCACCTTGGAAAGGAACAAAATGTAAAAATCCATCCCACGGCTTTCCTCTCTCTCTCTCCCCTTTCTCTCTCTCTCTCTCTCTCTCTCTCTCTCTCTCTCTCTCTCTCTCTCTCTCTCTCTCTCTCTCTCTCTCTCTCTCTCTCTCTCTCTGTCTGTCTCTCTGTCTCTCCGTCTCTCCGTCTCTCCGTCTCTCTGTCTCTCCGTCTCTCTGTCTCTGTCTCTGTCTCTGTCTCTGTCTCTGTCTCTGTCTCTGTCTCTGTCTCTGTCTCTGTCTCTGTCTCTGTCTCTGTCTCTCTCTCTCTCTCTCTTACTTGGTGTGTGTGTGTGTGTGCATGTGTGTTTTCCTGCAAGACTTCATGGCCTAGTATCCCAGGATCGGCTATGGGCCCATTGCAGCCCACCACCCTAAGGTGATTGAAGCTGAGGCAGAGTTACCACAAACTGAGTTCAAATCCTTTCCTTGGCAATAATAATAATAATAATCATAATAATGCAACCTGGCTCAGAACTCACACCAGTTTTCTGCTATAGCTGGGATTCCAACTCAGGTCTGGGTAAATCTATAACACTGTGGGGGAAAGGGAAGCTCACCATCCTTGAAGACTACAATATCAGGCCAGGTCACAGGTCCTGAACTGAAGCCCCAGCACTGGAAAAAATAATGTACCCACCTATTTTACACATAGGATCTCTATTTACATATATGTATGAAATGCATCATGCAATCAGTGTAGTTACTCTTATTATTGTGTGTCTTAGTCATGGATGCATTTGTGTTTTATTGAGTATAATGACAGACATAACTGTGCCAACGTGGATAACAACCTATTCCTATGGTTATAGAGTTGCCTATATAGAATTCTCCATCCTCCCTGAGACCCAGGACTTTCACAGGACAGGAAAACAGATGGATCAATGGGCTTCTCATATTAGGATTCATCTTTTGGCAGTACTGGGATTTGAACTCAGAGCTTAGCAGGCCCAATTGGCAAAAGGGTCTAGGTGAGGATACCAGCCTGTGAGCAACTAAGGAGCTAGGGGGTTCCCGAGACCTTAGATTGAGCCCCGGGGTTGGGGTGGGGCACAATATTCATCCATTCATAAGCTGAAGCTAGTATGCTAATAAATACCTATTTGGATAGAGTAGGAGATGTGGCTAGCTGTGTTGGAATCCCATCTACCATGTTGTCGGGTTTTCGTTCATCTCACAAAAGACAGACAGAGTCCTAGGAAAGGTACATGCAGCCACTCGCCTGTTCCCCAGCCTCCCTTATCCCGGGAGACAATCAGACACAGCAGGGAGTCAACTCAAGCAGGAAAACTCCTTTATTAACACAGAGCAAGCCATTTTTAAAGCAAGAAAGAGTGGGTGGCATGCGAGGGGAGGAAGAGGAACCAATTATTTCAAGGTCACACCCTATCATGCACCTAAGCTTCCAAGGTCTGGTTACATACTGTAAAGCAAATTGGGCTCTGCCCACTCACATCCCTAATCAGCACCATCTTTGCTGCCCATGTGCTCTGTAGATTCTCTCTTTTTTGTTTTAATGGCAGACCCACTTCCAAGTTAGTTATCTTTTTCCCTCCTCTGTAAAGGTTATTTTAAAAGGATTCCATTGGTAAGGATAGCATTGGCCATGCAGGGGGGTTGAGGCAAGTCTGGGTGGTGAGATTCGCCAGACAAGGATAGGGTGGGCCCTTGTGCATGATCCAAGAGCCCATCCCAGTTACCTCACATCCCCACATAGCACAATAATAATCATCAGTCCCACCACAGTTAGAAATGTCCAAAGCAGTTCAATTAATTCCTGGGCATATATAACAGTCAGTATCTCATAAGGTCATCCTCTTCAGAACCTGGGAGCAGCCTGGGTATTGGGAGTTCCACACATGCGGCATGGTGCATCCTCGTGGGCCCCCACACTCAGGCCATTCTACTATAGTCCAGAAAAACAAGGAAATTTTAAAACAAACTGCAGACTTAGCAAAGCAATCCTGGGCACCTGGTGTCTTTTAAGTAAGCCAGTTCCTTGTACATGTCTTTAAGCGAGCACAGGGGTCAAGATGAATTTGAGCTTTACTTTAAGCTCGAAATGGCTCCCAACAGCTCCCCTGTCTTTGTTTAAAGAAGTGAACCTGCCTGTCTTAGGTTGGGTGGATCGCCTTTTCTGCCTGACCCATCATCGGGAACTTCTTCAGAGCAAAGCTGAAGGCCCTGTCTTAGGTTGGCCAGACTGATAACCCCTCTTACCAGTCTCTGGCTGCGATTCCTCTCAGGGAAATTTATTCACTTGGATCTTGATCTTATGTAACTGCCTGGATAAGCTCATAAGCGTTTTGTAGTGCACATATAATGCAAGTAAGGCATAGAAAAACCATCAGCAAAAGCATTTCCATGCCAAGCAATGCCATTACTAGTCCTTTAACATTTGTCAAGGATGGAATACAGTCTTTGCCACTTCAGAGTGCAGAGGTGGGGCTTGTTCTAATCCAGCTATTTGGCTCTGGGGCTGAAAAAGATCTAAACTGGAAGCATAACAAAAGGTGGTTGTTTAACAATAAGTATGGATTCAATAATGCCGCTATACAAACAATTACTAAAAGAACAATTAGAGCAGGTGACATTAAAATAATTAGCTCCAACATAAATATTAAATGGTCTATACATAATGACATAGGGTGTGATCAAAATGAATGTCAGGCCACCAGGTCAAAGGGACAACTTCTCTTGTGGTGCTATTGATGATTTCTGCATTGCCAGCACTGATCACTGCCCAGGTCACTCATCGAAGTTGATGCAGGTTCCATAGGGCCATTGTCAGGACTGGGAGGGTCAGGACAGCCAACAGCTGGAGTATCGCCATCTGCAATTGTTAAAGAACACAAGAGTTTCTCAAGGGTTGGTTGCCGTTGGGGTTGGTTAATAATTATCTTTCGGCTTTTCTCTTTTAAACACAAGCCTAGGCCACCATAGCCATTTTTCTTCCTTGTTAGTTAGCTTATCCTTATGTATCCTCCTGTATAGAGGAGATAGGTAAAAACTTAAGATTCCTGGCAGGAATCCAAATGGGGGCTGTCTCCCCTATGGCAAAAACGCATCCAAATCCCCTGCCCATGGAAACTAGGGGGTCAGGTCCTCTTCATTGTTGTGTCAGGGGGTCCTTCCACCTGACTTTTATTTGGGGCTTAGGGAATAGTTGTCCCCAGTGCTTCTGAAATCTGGATTCAGTTGCCCCTTTTGAAAATTTTAAAATGTTAATGGTAAACAAAGCTATCTGTAACTGTATATGGGGATTAACTCCCCTTTTTTGTTTTATAGGCTATCAGAATACAAACTAAAGGGTTTTTGAATGTCCTGAAGGGCCATAATTATGGCCAGCACTTCTTTATATTGTGCTGACCCTTGACAAGGTGGGAATCTTTGTGTCTGGCTCTTCAAAGGCTGCATACGCAGAGCCTGCTTTACCTCCATCAGTAAAAACATGGAGGGCGCCAAGAATAGGCGTAGCAGAAAATAGAGATGGCATTTTGAGGGGTCACCATAACATGACAGTCTATTTGAATGGCCCATAATGGCAGTCAATTTGGCCTAGAAACCCCTCTAAGAAGAGAGCAAGATGAGCATTGGCTCGAGTGAGCATTCAACGGAAAAGGAAAAATAATGGAGTGAGGGTCAAGGCAATAATGCCTTTGGGCTTGGGTCCTTCCCTTTACCATAGCATGTGCAAGTTGGTCTGCTTGAGAGTACACCCAAGGTGTGCCCCCCAGGGGAGTGTGAACCTACTCTAATGGCTCCCCCTTTTGAGTTAAAACTGCAGAAATCAATGTAACACCTGCAAACAACCAAAGGAAAATGGGCTCAAAAATAGAATACCCCTTCAGGTAAACTTCATCCAGGGCTTTTTGGAACTGCAAAAATATTGCCCAATGGCTGTCTGAAATTATAGTAACTTCTTGGGGCATTCTGTCTTTTTTTTGTAGAGCAAATAAGGAGGAAGAGGAACCAATCACTGTCAAGGTCACACCCTATCATGCACCTAAGTTTCCACGGTCTGGTTACGCACTGAACATAAAGCAAATCAGGCTCTGCCCACTCAACTCCCTATCAGCACCATCTTTGCTGCCCATGGGCTCTACAACATGTGAGTATTGATTCTTGGATCTTTCCCATTTCCTCCAATTCCTCAATGTTATTCTTATTGTCACACTTCATGAACTCTTAACTAAAAATTTTTGTTGTGACATACGTCTTGCCTATCATTTCCTATGAGAATCATGCATGAACTAAACTCTTCCCTAGGGCTGAATTCAAGCACCTCATAACATTTATAGACATGTTAAATATACGATTTATACTACATCTATATATTCAGTCTATATTGTGTTTGTTGGAGCGATTCATTATGTTTTATTATTGATTTATTGGTTTAGCATTTATTTTACGGACTGTGAGTGCACCCATAACATTTATTACATTTATTCCAATCTATTCCATAGCATGTAACTTTGCAGACATATTATGAACTTGCACAGAAAAGGAAAACAGATGTCACACTTGAAATCTTACACCAGGAAGAAATTTTTGGCAATGATGGGACCTGATCTGAAAGCCTGAGAGGCCCAATTCTTGAATGGGTGAGTGTCACTACCACAGCCTCTAGCCCATTCATCTGCCAAGTCGATCCCAAAACCTGGGATCAATCCCCTGTTTGGCCAAAATCGCAGTAACTTTCTATGACGATAGTGGTACATAAATAAATATAAATTTAGATATTTAGGTACTGCTAGAGGTGTCTATCTAATATTCAGTGAAATATACTACGTTCCTAACAATTCTCATGTATTTAGTGAGGATTCCATTTAATCAATAATAATTTTTAATGCATAATAAACTATGAATTAAAATCAATCTGTGTCCTGTGATTATTGGGTCTAATTTTATGCTAGACTCATTTTGAGGGACTCCTTATCCAACCATGACATTGATCACATTTCTCTGGTATTCCTATGGCAGGCAATAGTTTCTTAGGCTCTCTAGCCCCTTTTAAGTGGCATGATCTGGATTCGAACTCAGGGTCTAGCGTCTAGGTTGGCCTATGGCTTCACTGACAGCCCGCCAGCCTTCAGCAATGCCAGGTGACCTACAGGTTGCAGCCATGTCATTCAGACCCAGGATGGTCACCGTGCAAGAAAGAAAGATAGAAACTGCTGACCTTCTGCGGTTTGTGGCTTTTTTTTGGTGGTGTTTTCATTTTGTTTTCCTGTTAGTCACCGAGGCCTAGGACCCAGGATGGGCTGTGGGTGGGGCCTGAACTCTGGTCATGGGAACTCTCCCTCAGCTTTTCAGCTCAGGGCTAGTGCTGTACCATTTGAAATACAGCACCATTCCTGGCTTTTTCTGATCCTGTGGTGCTGAGGAATAGAACCCAGGGCTCATGCATGCAAGGGTGATGGAAACTGAGGCAGGATTGCCACGACCTGAGTTAAAGCCCCGTGCATGGCAAAAACTAAATTAATTAATTAATAATATTACTGAAGCTCCCTGTCTTGGATTTTGTGCCATTTTGTTGTTTGCCAGGCAGGGATGCATCTTGAGATCTGGGTAACTCTGATGCTCTGAGGGGGATAGAGGAAAAGAAAGCTCTCCTCCCTTGAAGACAAGCAATTCAGTCCTGTTCCCTAGGACTGAATTCAAGCCCCAGCCCTGGAGAACATAACATTTATAGACATGTTTATTATATGATTTATACTTACATCCATATATTCAGTTTATATCGTGTTTGATGGAATGATTCATTATATTTTATTATTTATTTATTTACTTACCATTTATTTATGGACTGACTGTGAGTGCACCTATAACATTTATTACATTCATTCAAATCTATTCCATAGCATGGAGCTTTGCAGACATATTATATACATAATACTTGACACCCAGCATTTGCACAGAAAAGGAAAACAGGTATCACACTTGGAATCTTTCTCTAGGAAGACATTTTTAGCAATGCTGGGGCCTGAACTGAGGAACTAGGAGGCACAATTCATGATTGGGTGAATGTCAGCATGGCAGCCTCTAGCACATTCAGATGCCAGGTGGATCCCAGGACCTGGGATCGAGACTCAGTTTTGGCCAAAATAGCAATACTTTTCTATGCAGACGGTGGTATAAAAATAAATATATATTTAGAAATTTAGATACTTCCAATGATGTCTATCTAGTAGTATTCAATGACATATACTACCTTCCTAGTGATTCACAGGTATGTAGTGAGAAGTCTATTTAATCAATTGTATTCTTTTAGGGGCTGGGAAAGTGGCTCACTGGGAGAGTGCTTGTCTTGCATGCATGAGCCCTGGGTTCTATTCCTCAGCACCACAGGATCAGAAAAAGCCGGGATGGTGCTGTATTTCAAATGGTACAGCACTAGCCCTAAGCTGAAAAGCTGTGGGAGAGTTCCCATGACCAGAGTTCAGGCCCCACTACTGACAAAACACACACACACACACACACACACACACACACACACACACACACACGTATTCTTTTAATGCATAATGCATAATGTGAATTAAATTCAATCCACATCTTGTGAATACTGGGTTTAATTTTATGTTAGACTGATTGACAAACTACTCATCCAACCATGACATTGATGACATTCCTCTGGGGTTCCTATGAACAAGCAATAGTTTATTAGGCTCTCCAGCCCTTTCTAAGTGCCATGACTGGGATTCAAACACCTAGGTGTCCAGATTGGCCTATGGGTTCACTGCCAGCCTGCCAGCCTTCAGCAATGCCAGGTGACCTACAGGTTGTAGCTGTGTCATTTGGAACCGTTATGGTCACCATGCAAGGAAGGAAAATGGAGAAACCACCAACTCTCTGCAATTAACGGCTATTTTTCAGTGCTGTTTTCAATTTGTTTTCCTGTCAGGCCCTGAAGCCTCAGATCCCAGGATGGTCTGTGGGCCCAGAAGCTTCAACATCCCAGCTTAGGGTGATGGAGGCTGAGGCAGAGTTGCTAGGACCTAAGTTCAAGCCCCATGCCTGGCAAAATAAATGAATAAATAAATATAATAAATTTTAATAAAGTATATAAAAAATAAAATAAATCTTTTTAAAATTCAAAAATATTAAAAATACTAATGGAGATCCCTGGCTTGAAATTTGTGTCCGTTTTTTTCTGCCAGGCCTGGGATTTGAACTCAGAGTCTGGGAATCTCTAATGCACTGTGGAGAATGGGGAAACTCACCCTCTTTGAATACAAGCAATTCAGGACTGTTCCCTAGGTCTGAATTCAATCCCCAGCCCTGTTAAGTAATATTCATCCACACTTGAAAAAAACGATTAATATCTACATACTTATGTTTACTGTATATTGCTTTGAGGGTATTTATTTTTTGTATTAGTCATTCATTATATTTATTGACTATTACTACACTTATAACACGTATTAAATTCATTACGTATTATTAGAACTATACAGATTTGCATATGTATTATATATCTTACTTCAGACCCAGGACATTCACCGAAATTCTATATTAGATGATCCCATGCTTAGAAAAACAGAAAGAATACACCAACCAAAGTCTAATTTATCCCTAGGTACCCCATTGGCTCACATCTGTAATTCTAGCTACTCAGGAGGCTGAAAAATGGACGATGAAATTTCAAAGCCAATGAAGGCAGAAAAGCCTGAGAGAAATCATCTCCAATAAACTGGCAAAAACCCCGGATACAGGTATGGCTGAAGTGGTAGAAAATCAGCTATGAACAACCAAGCCAAGAAAGAGCAAGCTGAGTTCAAGTTCATGGAGCAGGAGAGGGGGATAAAAGGGAGAGAAATCCTCCAAAAACAGAGAACAAAACAATAGAAAAATCCCACATAATTTATGGTACCAACCAAACTGGAAAAAAATAATGAAGCTTGTGCAGTTGCATAACTTTACATGAGCACATATGCTCTTAGGTACACTTCAAATCTACGTTTTTAATAATATATATATATTAATTAGGGATATATATATAAATAAACTTTAAATAAACTAAAAAGCAGCCAATGAATAAATACTTCTGAATTAGTGCCTTAAACATGGCATTATAAATTATTTATACTAAAAGTATATTCCAGGTTTCTTTTCTCAGAATCAATCTTTAAGAAGTTTATTCACGTGCCTGACACGGTGGCTCATGCCTATAATCCTAGCTAATCAGGAGGCTGAGATTTGAGGATGGTGGTTCAAAGCCAGCCTGGACAGGAAAGTCCGTGAGACTCTTATCTCCAATAAACCACTAGAAAACCAGAAGTAGCATTGTGACTTAAGCAATAGATTAATCATATTGAGTTGAAGAGTGCAGGGACAACCCCTGAGTTCAGGCTCACGATCAAAAAAAATTTTTGTTTATACAGATCATAAAATTCTAACACTTTGAGCTTTAGGAAACATTTATTCCAGAGTCTTATGCTCTTCAGGCAAATACTCCACTACTGATTACATCCAACTCCCAATGTTTTTGTTTTTCATTTTACAATCTAGTTTATTCCCCAAATGCTTACAAGTACCTGCTGTCCTCACGAAAGTGAGTTTTTATTCAGAAACCCAACTTTTTGTGCTATGACTCCCTTAGTGTATTTTGTTGTAGGCACTGAGGCAAACTAAAATGACACAAATGTTGAGAGTTTATAATTATAGAAATAACTCTAAATATAAATAAAATCAACTGTCCCAACCTTCTAGGGAGAAATGGTGTTCTTATTTTCATGTTCACTCTTCATGGAAGATGGTCAAAATAGAAACACCAATGTGCTATGCTGAAACGTAAAAGTTTAAACCCCTTTTTTGAAAAACTCTAGTGTTATAAAATCAAAATGTATCAAATAAAGGCGAAATGAACTTTAAAAAATATTTAAAATGAGAATGAAGCTCCCTTGCTTGGAATGTGCGGCATTTTTTTGTCTGCAAGGCCTGGGATTTAAACACGGGGTCTGGGTAACTCTGTTGCACTCTGCGGGAAGGGGAAGCTCATCGTGCTTGAAGACCAGAAAGTCAGGCCTGTTCCATAGGCCTGAATTCAAGGCCTATTCCGGGAAAGCATACTCCTTACATACATTTTAAAGATAGGATTGAACTTCCATACAGATGTCAGATTATATTATGTTTGGGGTGGTTATTCATTGAATTTTTTTTTGTTTTATTCATTTATTTACCGTTTATTTTATTGACTGTGATGACACCTAACAATGTATTATATTGTTTGCATGCTATCACATAGCATCTAGATTTGTAGATGTCTTCTCAATCATGCCTGACACCCAGGACTCTCCCGGAAAAGGAAAACAGATTGCCTTCTTAATCCAAGATTAAATTTTTGGCAGTGCTAGGATCTGAACTCAGGGACATACAGTCCCAATTCATGAATGGGTGAGTGTGAGCACGGCAGCCTCTAGCCAATGAAGCTGTCAAGTGGTTCCCAGGTGATGAGATCTTGCCCCAGGATTGTACAAAACAGCTATACATGGATAGGCAGACAGTGGTTTACAAATAAATATATATTGATAAAAAGAGCCATAGCCGCCTATCTATGATTGAATGACATATACTACGTTCCTACTAACTCTTAGGTATTTATTATACCACAATTAAGGGAATAGCATTCTTTTTCATGATTAATAAAGTATTGAGATCGATCAGTGTCCTGGGATTATTGCATCCAATTTTAGACTCGACCGATTCACAAACTTCTCTTTCAATAGGTATTCCTATCATAGGAATGAGTCTCTTTTTTTTTTTTTTTTTTTTTTTTGGTCAGTCGTGGGGCCTGAAGTCTGGGCTTGGGCACTGTCCCTAAGCGATTCAGCTCACTTGAGCTACAGCACCACTTCCGGTTTTCTGGTGGTCTATTGGAGATAGGAGTCTCATGGTCTCTCTTGCCCGGGCTGGCTTTGAACCGGGATCCTCAGATCTCAGCCTCCTGAGCAGCTAAGATTACAGGTGTGAGCCACCAGCGCCCGGCAGGAATGATTCTCTTGTGATCTCCTGCCATTGGTAGGTGTCATGACCGTGATTTGAAGCCAGGGCCTATGTTGACAGGTTGTCCTATGGTTTCCTTGATAGCACGCCAGCCTTCAGATATGGCAGGTCAGATCCATTTTGCAGCCGTCTGATTCAGACCCAGGATGGTCACTGTGCAAAGAGAAAAACATAAAACCCCCTAGCCCTCTGCATCTCCCCAATTTTCGTTCTATCCCACTTTATTTTCCTCATGCAAGCCCTTTGGGCCTAGGATTCCAGGATTGGGTATGGGTCCCGAGCAGCACCTAGCCTAGGGTGATCGAAGCTGAGGCAGAGTTGCCAAGACCTCAGTTCAAGCCCCATGGTTGGCCAAAAAAAAAAAAAAAAAAAAAAAAAAAAAGAAAAGAAAAGAAAAGAAATTAATTAATTAAGTAAGTAAATTAAAAAAAAAAAAGCTCCCTGATTTGGAATTTCTGTCAGTTTTCTTTCCTAGCCCGGGATTTGACCTCAGGATCTTGGTAAATCTGTAGCAATGTGAGGGAAAGTGCAGATTTGCCACTACTGGAATTCAAACCCCATGCCAAGCCAAAACTAAAAATAAGTCACTCAGCTTGGCAGGGGGAGTAGTTTTGGAGATGGGAGGGAAGGGATGGTAGGGGGAAAACAAAGGAGGAGCCAACAATGCTCAATAGGAAATATACTGATGACCTTGCTCAAGTAACTGTGACCCCTCCATATAACATTTTTACAATAAAAAAACATACAAAAAAGAAAAACAATGTAGTTTTCAGAGAATCACTTTGGGAGTAAGGGAAGGATATCTGAATAGCTGTACAAAACTCTACACTGCTTTTTTTAATGTTCAGTATGTAACTGAATAAACATAACTGCTTTCCTTAAAAAATTAAGTCACTATCTTGGAACTGGGCCAATATTTTTACCATTGGTGGGATTTGATCTCACCGTCCAAGTAACTCTTTTGTACCATGGGTGAAGGCGAAGCTTACTGTCCTTGACAAAATGAAATTCAGGCTAGAGTTCCCATGGCCTGAATGGAGGCCCTGTAATGGAAAAGATATTTCTACACATATGTAATATAGGATATATACTTACATAATTATGTTTGTTACATATTATGATTTTAATTATTGATTTTGTATTTATTATATTTTTGATTCATTCATTTATTGTGTATTTTATTTAGAGTTATCATACACATATTTATTACATTTCGCACATCTATTATAAAATTACACAATAATTTAGGACATTGACTCATTTTTCATTAAAACTTTTTGTGTTGAAACATGATACATAATTAAATGGAGGCATTTGTAATAGTCTTCACAAGTTTAGAGTCTCTCTCAAGTATGAGCTTTGTCTTATTTATCTTTGAACACCTTCCTATAGGGATTTCTTCAATGATTTATACTCAGAAGCCTTTTTTTTTTTGGACAGACAAGTTGTGGGATGAGATTGTAAGCACGAGCCTAGAAATGTGGCTTAGTGGTAAATAGCTGGCTCAACATGCATGATTACCAGAGTTTGAATATTCAGTGCCACATACTCAGAAAAAGCCAGAAGCAGTGGAGTGGCTCAAATGGCAGAGTCCTAGCCTTGAAAAAAATAAGCCCCAGGACTGTCATATACAATTGGCCAGATGCGGGTGGCTCACACTTGGAACCCCAGCTTCTCAGGATGCTGAGATTTGAAGACCACAGTTCAAAGACAGCCTAGGCAAGGAAAGCCTGTTAGACTCTTATGTCCAATGTACCACCAAAAAAAAAAATCCCGTAGTGCCGCTGTGGCTCAAGTGGTAGAGTGTTAGCCTTGAGCTGAATTGCCCAGGGACAGGGCCCAGGCTTGATACAAGACACACAACTGGAAAAAAGTAAGGGTTAATCAAAGTACTTTTCTTATCTGCTAATTAGGAGAACATTCCCTGGAAAATAAACGCTGATGTAAACCAGAATTGGAGTCAGAGCTTAAGGTTGAAGTGTAGCAGATCCACTTGTCCAGCCTCTCAGACTCTAGCATTATAACCTTGTGTGCTAAAGGGATCTGAATGGTCCAATGTTGAAAGGCTTAATATGCTCCCCAAGCCCTTTGTGATAAGCAGTTGACTTGTATTGTCAATGTCATTACAGTCCTGAACCTAGCAGAACACCAGTAGCTTACACCCATCAACCTAGCTAAGGAGGCTGAGGTCTCAGGATTACAGGGTGAAGCCAACCAGGGCAGGAAAGTCTATGACACTCTGACTTCCACTTCTGAAAGGTTAGATGTTCAACAGCTTCTTGTGTTTACCTTGGTGATGAGAAGTTACTTGAACTCTAAATGTTATTAGAATTCTTGTGCTATAGAAGAAGGAAAGAAACATCATTGACTCATCCAAGGTTCAAATGAAATTCTCAGGATTCAAGCCCTAGCCCTGTTAGCAGGAAGAACTCCAGTGTAACACTGTATTTGAAGGACAGAAAACAGTATCAAAAGCCAGGCTAGGTGAAGAGACCTAGGCTTGTAGGATTAGGAGGCAGAAGGTACACACTCAACAAGGAAGTGAGCTGCAAACCACTTCATTCATTCATTCCAGGCACACCCAGCAATGAGGGGAAACCTGAAACATTTGTTAGAGTTACACCACGGTCAGTCTTTCTCAGGCTCTTCAAACAATGAATAACCTTCCTCATTTAGGTGAAGGGAGCCTCAGGCTATCTTTAGGTTACCAATAGAGTCAGTTTAGTGAGAGAGAGGGCAGGAACAGGGTAGAAAAACCCTGCTCTCTGTTCTTAGGGAGTGGATTTGTTACATCTGTCAGATTTGAAGGCCCTTCTTACCTCTGCGAGTCCATTCTCCTTCCTTTATTCTCCACATTATTAATGCAAATCCCCAGTCCAAGGACAGGCAGGGCCGTTTCTCTTCTGTTTCCAAGCACCTGAGTTAGAACCTGGCTTTGCCTTGTTGTTTCTGGGGCCTTCATCTGCCTGAGAAGTGGGAAAGAGACAGTCTTCCTGCTCTTTGGTCATGTGAAGGCGATACTGGTATCCTGGCACACTGTAGAAGGCCTCATGACTGGGAATTGTTCCCTTCTTTCCTCCTGATATCCAAGACCAGATTCATATATCATTTTTCTATCTATCTCTCTATCTCTTTCTCCCTATCTCTCTCTCTCTCTCTCTCTCTCTCTCTCTCTCTCTCTCTCTCTCTCTCTCTCTCTCTCTCTCTCTCTCTCTCTCTCTCTCTCTCTTTCTCTCTACCTACCTACCTACCTATATATCTCTTTGACATTTCTTGGGATGAACTCAAAGCCAGGGCACTGTCTCTAGCACTCTACTACTTGAGCCACAGCACCAATTCTGGCTTTTTCTCTGTATATGCGACTGAAGAATAGAAGCCAGGGCTTCTTGCATGCTAGGCAAGCACTCTCTCACTAATCCACATTCCCTGCCCCATCTTTTTTCTTAATGATAGTTTTTACATAAGTATGCTACAGTTTGTGTCCCCTAGTGTAATTTTCTGAATACTGGTTATTTCTATAAACTCTGATCTCTTCCCTTGCCTTATTTGTGACTGTTCCTGGATTAGCTTCATAATAAAATGTAACTATAGCTGCTGAGAGCTGCAATGTGCATCTTATAAGGACAGAGGCCTGGAACCCTGGAAGAGCAAAGCAATGGGGCTGAAATAAAGACAATGATGCAGTATGCGTAACAAGCATATCTGAAAAATCAATTAGTATATGAAAGCAAAAGCTTTGCATACAGTCTGTTGGCACTCAAGGAAGTAACATACACAAGTAAGTAAGTAGGGCACTGATACGTAAACTTGGCCTTCTCTTTTTGAATTTTATTTTTTGGACATCTCAGGGCTTAAACTCAGGGTGTGATGTGTTCCTCAGGTGTTTTGCTCAAGGCTGAGCTTCTAATACTGCCATAGCTCTACTTCCAGCCACCTGGTTGTTAATTGGCCATAAGCAACTCAGACTTCCCTGCCTGGTCTGGCCTGTATCTCCTGCTAGGCTTTCTCTCCCAAAACTGGAGCTCTATCCTCTAGGCCACTGCTCCACTTCTGGTTTTCTGGTGGTTTATTGGCAATAAGAGTCTCACAGATTCCTGCTTGGGCTGGCTTTGGAAGGCGATCTCCTGAAGAGGATTCAAGCAGTTTTCTTTAGGGATTTGCCAAGGAGCCGCTCCACACAAAACTTTAATCTAAATCTCAGGAGGTACTAGATAAAAATAGAAATGTGCAGATGCTTCTAGTGTGTCCTAGATAGTTAAGGTTGGAGACACACAACATTCAAAATTATTAGATAATTTTATAGGCAAAACGATCAATGCAGACACTATGAAGATCGCTCCAGCTTTTGGTCCTCTCATCCTAAGATAGTAAATTAACTGCAGCTCATTGCTAAGTGACAGAACTGGCATGTCCTGTGGACATTTGCTCCTCAATCCTGTGACACTCATTTCTCACTTTTGACTTCAAACCTGTGACCAGAGTGGAACATGAGGAGAGAAAATCCTTCTCTGAGAAAGCAGCTATAAAGAACATTGGGTAGTCTCTTGTAAGTTCAAACCATTGGAATGACCCGCTAAAAAGTCAGATTGTCCAGATTAAAAAAATTAAGAAAAGAAAGATGTTACCAGTGGCTGCTGACTGTAATCTCAGATCCTCAGGAGGCTGAGATGTGGAGAATCTGAATTTGAATCCAGCCAGTGTAATAAAGTCCTTGACACTGTTATTTCTAAGAGATCACAGAAAAACCCAGAAATGGGCTTTGACTCAAGCTTAATGCACTACCCTTGAGTAAAAGGAGCTCAGGGACAGCACACAGGCTCATTGTTCAACCCCAGGATCTGCCCCCTCAAAAAGAGCCTTATCTCCACGTCTTTGTCTATGTATGGATGTATTCCTACAGGTGAAGCTCCAGAGTAAGAGGAGCTATGATGAATGGTACCAACTAGGAAATTTGTATTCAATACTATGACTTCATAACACAGAGGTTGCTTTTATGACATTGCATGTTCCAGGGCTCCCCTCACTGCTCCCAGTATAGCCTGAAGGTTGCTCTGCACCCCAGTCCTGCTGGAAGAAGTCTCTCTCATTGTCTGGACAGGCAGACAAAAGGCCTCAATCCTGTACAGCTGTGTAACAAGCAACTCCATATGGGCCACTTAGTGAGGAGGAGTGTGGGCAGGCTCTGAAAGACAAGCTATCCCTCTCCCCAGTGCTCAATTTTGACAGGAAGCCTTCATTTATGCCACCTCCCATGGAAGGCCAAGTTCTGTGCACTTATTCTGCCTCTGTGAGACTATATTCTGATGTTCAGATACAGGGCTCAATATAATTCAGTAGTCCTTCTGGCAGACAACTAGGGCACTGAACCTAAGTAAATGTTTCATAACCTGCAATGATGGGCCTATGATGCCTCTCTTAGCTTTCCGGAAGATTCGGATATCCAAGAACATGTCAGATATCACAAAATTTCCTGTCATCTAGGGCTGGTGAAGCTCATCAGGATTTGAAACCTTTGACCTCTCCTAGTTGGGGCCTGAGAGGCTAAGTTTTGGGGTTAAAAACAGGGCATGGGTGATGACCATGATCTCAGAGCAGAAGTCTACAGCTTTCCCATTTTGTGTCACAGCTTCACTTCTACTTTCTGTGTGTGTTTGTGTGTGAGTGAGCGAGAGCACGTGTGATTGTGCATGTGCATACACTAGTCCTGGAGCTTGAACACAGGACATAAGCACTGTATCTAGTTTCTCTTGTACAATGATTGCCCTCCCCTACTTGAAACACAGAGCCATTTCAGGCTTTTTCCTAGTGATGTGGTCCAGAGTAACAAGCCTAGGGTTTCATGTATGCAAAGCACTCTACCCTTAAGGCACATTCTCAGCCCTCTACTTCAGGTTTGTTAGTTTGCTTATGTCTTTTTTGTTGTTGTCAGTTGTATGAGTTGAAGTCTGGTTCTGGGTGCTGTCCCTGAGCAATTCAGCTCTAATCTTGTGCTCTACCACTTGAGCCACCGGTTTTCTGGTGGTTCATTGGAGCTAAGTGTCTCACGGACTTTCCTGCCCAGCCTAGCTTTGAACCATGATCCTCAGATCTCATCCTACTGAGTAGCTAGGATGACTAGCATGAGCCACAAGCACCCAGCTTCCATTTCACGTTTCTTAGTGATGAATTGGAGATAATAGTCTCATGGGACCTTTTGTGTCTGGGATAGTTTGGAACCCAGATACTCTGATCTCAGCCTCCTGAGAAGCCAGGATGACAGACCTTGGCTATACAACCCTAGGCTGTGGCACTCTGCTGCAAGGGGGTCCTTGGCTCCATGTGGTGGAGTGCTGGCCATGAGTCCAAGAGGTAAGGATCAGCGCCTAGACTCTGAGTTGAAGGTTTATGACTGAGAAAAAAGCAAAACCAAACAATTGTCTGGAGTAGACAACTCACTAGACTTCAGTAATACATAATTTTGTCCCTGCCATGGGGACATATCTGAGCCTCAATATTCTTGTCTGCCTAATCATCCAAGTTGTGGAGCTATTACAAGGGCAAGATGAAAGAATGCACCCTTTGAAGGACAAAACACATTACACTCTTAACAGTATTCAGCACCCAGCACCCAGCACCCAATGCAGGACTCAGAACACTGCACATTGTGAAGGACTCAGCACATAGCATCCTGAGCAGGACTCAGCAGACAGCACCAAACGAAGGACCCAGCACCTCAGGAAGAACTCATCACATAGCTGTATCCCACAAGCTGTCATTAGTATTAGGGTGCTTTCATCAGTATCACCATTCTTTCAGAAACACATCACAAACTGCACAAAGTTCACAACTAATGATTGAGGTTGGTGGGGGTTTTTTGGGGGGGCGGAGTCAGCCATAGGGATTGCACTAAAATGTTGGGGGTAGTGTCCTAAGAACTTTTGCTTGAGCCACAGCACAGAGTTTCACAGACATCCTGCCAGGGCTGGGTTTTAAACCCATCAATGTCTGATCTCAGCCCCCGAATATCTTGGATGACAGGGGTGAGCAAGCCAGCAGCATGTGGTTCTGTGGAGCTGGGTTGCAGTGGCATACCTCTGGCTAAGTCAGGTTAGATGGCAGCTGTCAGCACCAGACTCATGGCTTGCTCTGTGATGAGGTATTTGAAGTCCTCTACTTATAGAGTTGCAGCGGTGCCAGTCCTTGGTCTTGAGTAAGAGTCTAGACACAGTCCTTATGTTTTATGCTCAAAGCTAGTGCTCAACTGCTTGAGTGACAGCACAACTTCCGGATTTTTATGTGCATGTGGTAGTGAAGAATCGAATCCAGGGCTTTGTATGTACAAGCCATCACTATACAACTGAGCCCCAGGAATGACAAGTGTATAAACAGATAAATATGTAGATTGATATTTATATATATATGTATATATATATATATGTATACATATGTATAAAACAAGAGGAAGTTGTCTGTATATTATGAAATTACATATATTACTAGTAATTATTAACAAATAAATTATTCCTTCAAGTTTTAAGAACCATGGTTGAATATATAATAAGGTATTAATTGAAAATTAGTCAAAGTAGTATAATTATTTTGTATAATTTTATAGTATACTCATACACTAACTACTAATTTAATTGTTACTTTTATAACATTCCATTTGTATGGATGTATATTGGCATGCATTTCTTAGAATCTCCCAACAATCATTAGTGGCAGACCAGGCCTAAGTTAAAGTTTCGGTTATGGCTTCCCTAATAGCCAGCCAAAGATCAGCACGCAAGGTCATGTACACTTTCTGGGCCTTTTCATTTAGGTCCAGGATTGTCAGAATGCAAAGGGAAAAAAATGTAAAACGACGTTATCGATCTTCTCTGTTTTATCCTTCTTCTTTTTATTTTTTGCCAACCCCGAGATTTGAACTTGGGTCCTAGGATCAAAGGGTCAACTGTGGCAGAGATGACAAAACCTGAGTTCAAGCCCTGTGCTTGGCCAAAGGAAAAATGCCCTGGCTTGGAATTTGGACCACTTTTCTGGCAGGCCTGGGATTTGAACTCAGGGTCTGGGTAACTCTGTGGCACTGTGGTTGAAGGGGAATCTCACCATGCTTGAATACAAGAAATTTTAGACCAGTTCCCAGGGCCTGAATAGAAGCCCCAGAACTGAAAAAAAATAATATTCATATATGAGATTTATTTACATGCATGGGTTTAGTGAGTATGACGTTTATTACACTTATTTATGTAGTATTATTACACACATAACATTTCATTTATTACAACCTATCACACAGGATATATTTGCATATAGATTATATATCATACTGAGACCCAGGATATTTTTCAGGAAAAAAAAATGTGTCAAAAGTGGCTTCTTATTCCATGAATAAATTTTTGGCCATGCTGGGATTTCAACTCATGGGCTAGAATGCCCAATCCATAAGTGAGGTCACAGTCTTAGCTCACCATCCTCTGGCAAACTGAGCTGCCAGGAAATGCTGAGGACCTGTGATCAAGCCACAATAGTGCCCAATATATATACTGATAGCTGTGTGTGTATATATATATATATATATATATATATATATATATATATATACACACACACATTTAGAGAGAGAATGTGAGGATATCATTAAATTATATATATATATAGTTACCAATTATTAGTTTAAGTTATGTCTCCATTTAATGAAATATAATGGCTGAATACTTATAAAAGCATTAATTAAAAATTAGTCAATATCCTTCCATTTGAGGAATCATACCATGGTGCTAGAATGGAAGATTTAAGTTCAATAATTTTTTCTGTGGCATTCTGAAATAGAATCATGAATTAACTACAAATTTAATTATTACTTTGATTACTTTGATAACATTCCATTAGCATTCACATAAATAGGAATGAGTTTGTCAGGATCTCCCTCCATTTGTGAGTGGCAGTCCTGGCATTCTAACTCCAGGCCTAGATGATTTATTTCAAATGTAAACAATTGGAACAACACTGTGAAGATTTCAGATTGTCATGATTTTAAAAAGAACACAAGAAGAAAAGAAAGCCAGGTGTCAGTGGCTCCTGTATTTAATGCTAGCTCCTCAGGAGGCTGAGGTGTAGAGAATGCCAATTTGAATTCAGCCAGGGCAGGAAAGTCCTAGACACTCTTATTTCTAAGAGATCACAGGAAAATATGCCCATGGGTTGGGCCTGTGCCTCAAGGGCAGAGCTCTACCCTTGAGCAAAAGGAGATCAGGAATAGGGCCTAGTCTCATATTTCAACCTCGGACCTGCCAAAGAAATAAAAGAATTCAGTAACTCCATGTCTCTGTGTATAGTTTTGGATGATGTATGTACAATGGGCTTTCAGCAGGTTGCCCTTACCCAGAACCCCAACCTGGGCAAGCTGGGAAAAGCCCTCAGAGAGTACTAAGTATGAGCCAGTAACTTGAACAAAGCATCCTTCTCTGCCATTTAATAAGTGAAACCCCGAAGGCTTGCCTGGGCTGCTGTATGCAACAGGTGCATAACATTCTGGCTGAGGTATCTGATTGGGACATCTAGCAGCCAGCCACTACCTCCAGGGAGGCCACAGTTCCTAGGCTGTAGGAGTTGTGGAAGGTTCTGGCTCCATATTTCTTTTCCCTCTGTAGGATGTGAGCCTAGATCTCTGGGGCCTGGTGGCTATCACACATTCATCATTCCTCATTGCCGAGTCTCAGGCTGGTCCCAAATCCTGGCAAAGATATAAAATGGCCAGCGATTTCTGTGCTGAAATACCACCCTCCTAGATCCTGTTAGAAGTGAGCCTTGGGCTGCGAATTTGGCTTTGTGAAAGAGTGCTTACCTAGAGAGCATGAAGCCCGAGGTTCGATTCCTCAGTACTACATAAACAGAAAAAACCAAAAGTGGCACTGTGGCTTAAGTGATAGAATGTACCCTTGAGGAAAAGCAACTCAGGAAGATGCCCAGACCCTTAGTTCAAGTCCATGATTAGCAAAATATGTGAGCTTGGTGAGACATACTCTTCTGGGACTCAGAGGAGGGCCGAGGTTATAGGGAAGAGGGAGATGGCAGGTGCTGGTGGCTCACCCCTATACTCTTTGCTACTCTGGAGGCTGAAATCTGAGGATCATAATTGCAAGACAGTGCATGCAGGAAAGTCTATATGAGAATCTTTTCTCCAATTAAACACCCAAAAAGCCAGAAGGAGAGCTGTGTTCCAAGTAGTAGAGTTCTAGCCTTGAACATAAAAACTCAGGAATAACATCCAGGCCATGAATTTCAACCCAAGGACTGGCCCACAAACACACACAAACACACACACACACACACACACACACACACACACACACACACACACACACACACACACACACACACACACACACACACAAACACACACACCAATATAGAGCATTTGCCAGTCAGCCTACCAAGTTCCATCTCTTGGAACTCAATATTATTTTAAAAAGAGGGAGAATGGAAGGAAGGACTTGCTCCAGGAGGTGATATAACTAGTGCCAAAATTCCACTGGAGTTCTAAGATGTGGAACAGGACAAAGTGCCTCAGGCAGAAGGTACACAGCATGGACAAAGGTCCTGAGGTGTGGTGTAGAGCAGGTGGTATGGGGGGAATGAATGTTCTGTGTCTTCAGACAAGTCTGGCTGAACACTCAAGGCTGGGTCAAGGTTTGTACTTGAGTCACAGGTAGGGCAGAGGGTAGGGTCCAGAATGGGGCCCAGGGGAAGATTAGCTTGACTTTTCACAATGGACCCTAGCCATTTCCTGTGGCTGAACGCCTATTTTTCACAGCCCTTGACCCTAAGGCCTCCTTTGCATGGAGGAGTCAGGGCAAACGCAGGGAAGATCACTTGCTTAAGAAAAGCTTCTACCCAATGCCACCAGTGGCTCATCCTCTGTAAATCCTAGCTACTCAAGAGACTGAAATCAGTGCTCGTGGGTCAAAGCCAGCTCAGGGGAAGAAAGTTAGTGAGACTCTTCTTGCCAATGAACCACCAAAAGCCAGAAATGGAGCTGTGGCTCAAGTGGTAGAGTACCAGCCTTGAGGGAAAATGTTAAGAAACCAGAGCCCAGACCCTGAGTTCAAGCCCCAGTACAGGCACAGAAAAAATAAAGAAGATTTCAGAAGCTCTAAGTCCACTGTGGAGAAAGGCCATTATCAGCTGGGTGAAAGTGGCTCAAGCCTGTCATCCTAGCTACTCAAGGCTGAGACCTGAGGATCAATCAAGATTCAAAGCTAGCCTGGGCAGAATCTTATCTCCAATGACTCACCAAAAAGCTGGGAATTTGAGCTACTGTAGTTCAAGTGGAACAGCACAAACCTAGTGTAAACAAGCTAAAGGATAACATCTAGGCTCTGAGTTCTTGTCCCGGTAAACACACACACACACACACACACACACACACACACACACACACACACACACACACACACACACACACACACACACTAACATCATTAGCAGGTGCCAGCAATCCTAGCTACTCAAGAGGCTGAGCTGTTAGGATGGCAGCTTGAAGCCAGCCCAGGCAGGAAAGTCCATGAGACCCTTATGTCCAATAAACAACTAAAAAGATGAAAGTTCAGCTGTGGTTCAAGTGGTAGAATGTTAGCTTTGAGTAAAGGAAGTTCAGGGACAGTGCCTAGGTCCTGAGTTACAGCTCAAAGATTTTTTTTAAGACACCCTTTGCCAGCCCCGCAGGCCATAAATCCAGATTTTGGTCATCCTAGATCTCACCTCCATTTCCGCCACTTTGACAGTACTGCCACATGTGGCCAGTGTGTGGCCAACACTGGGTTAAGAAGTGAACGTACACAAGGAGGGAGGGGCATAGGCAGGTCAAGACTAATATCCCAGAACATTGAGTTTTTGGTCATACCAGTCTCATCCCCCAGCTCCTTGGCCCTGGAATCTAAAGTCTGTGCCTCTGTATTCTGGGCATCCGGAATTGTGTAGAAGGCCCAGGTGGGGCCAGAAGATAGACTTTCCTATGATAAAGTACATTTACATTTCCTAGACACTGACCAATATTTCCAAGCCACCTTAGTCTCACCTCCCATGTAGCCCTGGATCCTCCTTGCTCGGGTGGCCTTCAGTCAGCTGTCAAGCTTGAGTTAGCCAGAGCCACCAGCACCCCCCATTCCCCAGTCCACTGCCAGCCTGTTGAAAGGGATGTCATAGGCCCAGCTGAGGAAAAGGACAGGACATCGTATGACTGAGGCCCTCCCTCTGAGGCATGGGAGACCCTATGCCAGCTGGCACTGCTGTACCAGAATCTGCTGGAGGTGGCCAAATATTTGGACAGCCAGACTTGTGCCCCAGAGAAAATATGGAACACAGGCCACTGGCAATTTACGACTCATTGTAGACCCTGATAGGGAGCTAAAGGCAAGGTCAGTGTGGAGGAAGGGCACCATCTGAAGTCAGAAAGAGGAGGATAGGCACCTAAGAAGGGGACAGAGAAAGATGAGGGAAAATTACACACACACACAGACACACAGACACACAGACACATAAACAGACACACACACACACACACACACACACACACACACACACACACACACACACACACACGGACATTCCTAGGCCTCAGCGGTTCCTGAGAACAGAACCACGAACTCCCTCCATTTGGATCATATCTGACCTGTGAGAAGATGGCACTATTGTACTCAGTCCAACTGTAGACACAAGATTGAGCCTCTAACATATCTGGAATGTCTCATAACCTAGCATGGAATTTCCTACCATACACACTGCTATGTTGAAAACTCAGCCACCTCTTTGTTTATTGCTGGTCATGGGGTTTGAACTCTGGGTCAGGGCACTGACTTTCAGCTCTTCAGCTGAAGATGATCACTCTACCACTTGAGCCACAGTGCCAGTTCCTGTTTTCTAGTGGTTCATTGGATATGAAGTATCACCAAGCTGGCCTTGAACTGTGGTCTTTACATCTCAGCTTTATGAGTAGCTAGGATGCCAGTTGTGAGCCACCAGCAGCACCCTGCTTTAGCCACGTTCATATACCCAGAGGAAACCCAATTTGTCAGGCCACGAACTTCTTGCAGCCCTTGACTTCAAACTTTGACACTCAGCATCCAAATCCATCCTTCAATGGAGAGAATACAGGCACAACAATCCGACCTCTGCACCCATTCACCCACTCACTGCCTGCCAAAGGCCTCATCCTCTTGAGTACTTGGTAAGGGACTGCTCATCCTACTGTGGCTTCAAACTGGGGAAAACTTGGGGAGTTCTTAGAAGTGTCTGTACAGTGAGGCCAACACCTGGTCTCTCAACCACAGCACCCCCCCCCACACCTCCACATTTTTGCAGGCAAAGATGTTTTACTTTCTTTCTTTTTTTTGGTTGTAGGGTTTGAACTCTGGGCCTGGGTGTTTTCCCTGAGCTCTTCAGCTCAAGGCTTGAGCCACAGCACCCCTTCTGGTTTTGTGCTGGTTTGTTGGATATAAGAGTCTCAGGGCTGGGCGCTGGTGGCTCATGCCTGTAATCCTAGCTACTCAGGAGGCTGAGATCTGAGGATCACGGTTCAAAGACAGCCCGGGCAGGAGAGACCGTGAGACTCCTATCTCCAATAAACCACCAGAAAACCGGAAGTGGCGCTGTAGCTCAAGTGGTAGAGCGCTCGCCTTGAGCTGAAGAGCTGAGGAACAGCGCCCAGGCCCAGAGTTCAAGCCCCACGACCGACAAAAAAAAAAAAAAAAAAAAAAAAAAAAAAAAACTAAAAAAAGAGTCTCAGGGTCTTTCCTACCCAGGCTGGCTTTGAACTGTGATCCTCAGATCTCACCTCCTGAGTACCGAGGATGACAGTCATGAGCTACTGGCACCTGGCTAAAGAAACTTTTCCATGATTGTCATCTTATCTCCTTAGGAGATTAAGATCTGAGGACTGCAGTTGGATGCCACCCTTGGCAACAAGTCCATGAGAACTCTTTATCTCCAATTAAACCCAAAAAAGCTAGAAGTAAAGCTCTGGTTCAAATGTTAGAGTCCTATCTTGGAGCATAAAAGACAAGACAACCCCTAATTTTAAGCATTTCCTAGCAAAGATCCACTCAAGAAAGGGAAGCAGGTGGGCACACGGGTGCTCAAAGCTCACACGTAATAATCAAGACTCTCAGAACAGATCCCACCCTGCTATGATTCTCTAGATAATTTGTCCTACACCATGGCAGTCTTAGATGGGACTGACCATGCAACAAATTAGGACGTTCAAGTATGATCTCATACTGAGGATCCCCTGACATTATCAAAGACTCAGGATCTCTCAGAGTTCTGCCTCAACACTGGACAGTAAAGTGAGATGTAGTTATCCAAACACATGATATGGGAACCAAAGGGTTTCTTGGTCAAGGGACTGAGACTGGGGAGCTCTAGCTCCCTCTCTTGGGAAGGTGAAAAGGGCTGTTCTATCCCAGGAATGTTCCTCTGTTTGAGTATTATCAAAAAAGCAACCCTGCTCAGATCCCAGTGCCTCTGGTTTTCCCACCAGTCTCTACCCAGCCCTGCCCCACCTTCAGCCTGCCCTCTCTGAATCCCAAATCTGCCATCTAGATTAAAGACTGAGCCACCAAAGAGACCCCCTTCTGCCACTGAGAATGGCAGTCACAGGGCCCTAGCACCTTCTCTATGAAGTCTCAGAGCAACATGGGTCCCAACACCCGCCCTCATTCCCAGGCTGTCCTGTGCCAGTGGCATGCTTACCTCTGTCTCTCATGGAGGAATGAACACCAGGGGTGTCATCTTCAGATTGAGCCCGATTGAGCACTCAAAAGCCCCAGCCCCCAAGGATGTACTGCACAGGCATCCTGCAGTGAACAACAGCCAGGTCGTCAACGGTGAAACCAAGGTGCCAGGACTTTTAATAGCATTGTGGCTGGATGAAAGGCTCGATCACTGGTAGTCTGGTTTGTCAGGTGAGATCATAGCTAAAATATCCTGACACACCTGACCTGGGATCATCCTCCCTCTTCGTCTCCCTAATTATCACTTGCCCCCGCCCTTTACACTCCCTCACCCCAATACCTTCCTAGCCCTTGGACACTTTCTTCTTATCTGACCAGAAAATAAACTCGTTGAGGCCAGGGAAACTGGTAACCCACCCTGATCCCTAGGGTCTACTGAGGCTGCTCTGCACTCGGTTGAGCACACAGCTCCTGGATGTCATGAACTTGCTGAGGGGTCAGTCGCTTGATCCAACATACTGGCTTTAATCTCTGAAACTGTCCCTACAGAGCTTGTGAATGGTTGGCTCCCTTGATCCAGGGACACCAAACCTAGTCTTGCATGTTATCCCTTCTTCCTTCCTTTCCTCTTTTTCTCCCTCTGTCTTTCCCTCCTCTCTCTCTCTCTGTCTCTCTCTGTCTCTGTCTATGTCTCTCTCTCTCTGTTTCTCTCTCTGTCTTTCATTTCTTTGTGTCAGTCATGGGCCTTGAACTCAGAGCCTAGGTGCTATCCCTGAGCCTTTTTACTCAAGGCTAGCAGTCTATGGCTTGAGGCATACATCCACTTCTGTTGTTTTGTTTTTGGTAGTTAATTGAAGACAAGAGTCTTACAGCCATTCCTGCTTGGGCCAAAAGTTTCCATCCTTGGATCTCAGCTTCCTAAGTAAGTAGGATGACAGGCCTGAAGCACCAGCATCCAGCTCAAACCAAGGTTTCTTCATGTTCTGTGGAAACAGCCTGGAACCTTTCATTGTCTAAGACCTCCCAGAGCATGGTGCACACTGTATACGTTTGTTGGATAAATAAATGAGCATCTGTCTATGACAATACTACAGAAAAGTCCCATCTGATTCAGGTAAGTATCCCCTGTAATTATTCCTCTGATGAAGCCTGATGTAGCTCTCCCACAGTTCTCTCTCCTCACTCTTCATGCCCTCCTGGTGGCACCACACTTAACTGTTTTGACTCATAGGATGTGAGCTATGATGTACTCAATGTATTCCAGGGCCTCTAGGATGCATATCTTCTCAAAGATCTCTGTGCAGTGGCTGACCAGCTCTGTGGCACTCAATTCCCCACTCAGGTATGAACAAGTTTGCCATGAGCTGAAAGACTGGCTCAAGAGGCCTCCTCTCCTCCCCCTGGGACCAGCTAGGATGGTCTACCACATCCCGCCCCCACGTTTCATGTTGCAGACAAAGGATCTTTGAGGCAGCCTGGGGTCTCTGAATCTCCCATAATCCAGTGCAGTTGCTGGGAATCCTCTTTGCTCACAGCTGGCAGGCTGGGGATGGCAAGGTCACAATCCCTGCTCCCCAGGACGTCCCCGACTTAGGTGGTCACCCTAGAGAGAACTGGAGGAGATTCAGCAGCTGCCAGAGAAAGGCTTAGTCAAGGCACAAGGTTCAAAGCAAGAAAATAATCTGGTTTGGGACCTCTGCCTGTGACGCTTTGAACGACATTTTTGGCAGCTAAAAACGTCCATCCAAGGCATTAGTGGAAATTGCCAGCTTAAATAAAAAAAACCTGGAAAATGTAGCATTTAAATTGTCCCAATCAAACTTAAAGGGTTCCAAAATCAGTGGTCCCCTTTTGCTTCCAGACAGCCTACAGCAGGTTACAGAAACTGGCATTCATAGATCCCTATCTAACTGCCATATCCTGATACCAAGCGGGCTCCAGCAGGGGGAATGGACTTGCCTACCATTGTCCAGCATGAAACGTCCCAGACAGGACACCGATTGGAGTCTGCAGGAATCCAGGGAGGATTGACCACTGGTGCACTGCCCCAGGAGAGAATCCATGCCACCAGTGGGGCCCCGGAGCCCTGGGCTTGGATGCCCACAGAGACCATAAACGCCCTAGGTAAGGTTCCCCTCTCATCCTCGGTCATGGTGAAACATCTGCCATGTCACACTGTACTCCAGCCCCCAAAACCTCATAGCTTCACAGCCCCTTCCCTACCCTTCCCCCCATCTCCTTCCCTAATTATGTTTGGCAGACACATTCCCAACCCTTGAATTAGCTCCAACTATACACTGAGAGCAGAGTGTCTGTCTGGAAGATTGTGGCTGTGGACACACTTGCCTCACCAAGCTTCTGGCCTGGGATAGAAGGACAGGTGTCCACTCGAGTTCACACAGGTCTCCTAGGGGAGGGCCACGCAGGCCCAGCAGCTATTGTGGGCTACAGGAAAGGGGGAAAAGTGAGGTAGAAAGGGGAGGAAAGGAATGTCTACTGAAATCTTCCATAAAGGATCCATGAAACTGTGAAGGAGAAAACAAAAATTGTGGCTGGGCTCATACTTGGTACTGATGAAAAAAGAACAACAACAAGTACATACACACAGAGAAATAAAATGCTTTTGCTATTTTTAGACATGGTGACACACACACACACACACACACACACACACACACACACACACACACACACACACACACACACACACACACAAATCCAGAACAGTGACAGAAGTGTCTTCCATGCAGCACCTACAATTTGCCAAATGATCACTCACCTGAGCACAGTCAGGCTGTACAAGGAGAAAGATGATCTCTCTCTCTCTCTCTCTCTCTCTCTCTCTCTCTCTCTCTCTCTCTCTCTCTCTCTCTCTCTCTCTCTCTCTCTCTCTCTCTCTCTCTCTCTCTCACGCACACACACACACACACACAGACACACACAGACACACATACACACACTCAGACTCAGAGTAGTGCCTCTCTTATGTTTGTTGGTTACTCATCTGGGGCAATGTACAGCTAGATCATGCATGTTCCCATTCCCCATTCCCTTTTCAGAACCAAGGGTTCCCACCCAAGGGGAGCACCACTGTAATGACACAGCACCACCCTGCCTCTCGCCTTCTCCAGGGCCAAACTCTTCCCCTTGGGAACAACCAGCCTTATATCCCCATTCACCAAAACCCTAAGCCAGGACACTGGGTGAAGGAATCCCCAGACAGCTGGCTCCTCAGAGCAAGGACTGAAAACAAGCAGGGGGTCATGGGGTCCCCAAGGGAATGTCTAACCTGGGGTGGGCATGGTGTTGAGGAAATGGATGGGGTTCTAAAGGCTACATGCATGGACACACTCCCTATTTCCAGCCTAGATGCTTCTGGGAGACTGGGTGGATTCTTGGAGGGACAAGGAGAACAGATGGACCAGGAGCACCAGCAGATGCTGGAAGAGCTGGGAAATGTGACCAAACTGTGAGTACTGTTGACAGCTGGGGTGGGGGGTATAGGCCAGGTGTATATGTGTCACAGAGAGTGTGTTCCTCCCAGATATTCACCTTTCATCTGACCCCCAGCGCTGTCACCTACCTAGTGTGATTTTCTGATACCCTCCTCAGGTGAGAGGGTGACTGAGAACAGAGGACAAGAACTCACACAGCAAAGGGCCCCTATCTTCGGCATCCAATCCCCCCACCCCCAGAAAAAAGGAAAAGACCTGAGAAGGCAGGTGTGGAGTTGCTGCTCCCCACCTCTTTATAAAGCCACAAAATTCCAACCTAGGAGAGGAAGGGTGAAGATGTGGGGCTATGTGGTTCCCACTGCTCCAGGCCAGGGGTTTGGTGATGCCCCCTTCTCACCCAACCCTGCATCTCCCCATTTCCTGGGACACTGACACTAGGGATGGGGGTGGGATCCTTGAGATGACACCCACTCCCCCCCCACTCCTGGGGAGTATTTGTGGCATAGCCAGGGCTGGCCCCTGGCACAGGTGAGGCAAGGTTGGGATGTGAGAAGGGAAGTGGGAGTCGCGGGTCTGGGTGGGGTGGGGAAGGGGGGTTGGGAGAGGTCACAGGGTGCGGGTCTATGGGACAGCCACTCATGTGTGCTGCTGGCAGATGCTATAGCCTGCCATTCTGGGTGTAGCAGGCAGCAATGGCAGCATCATGGCAGATGCTCAGGCTCAGAGCAGAGGATGGGGGGCCAGGACGTGGTCAGGGCCACAAGCTGGCCTGGGGCACATCACTGGATGACTCAGAGGTCCTGCCGGTCCGAGCCAGCAGCCCATGTTTGAAACGTGATGCCACGGGGACAGCAGGAAAGGGGGCCAGGACAGGGGCAGGCGGGTGGCAGGGTTGAGCCCACCTTAGGCCCAGCTATGCTCATGGCACTGGAATCTCAGATTCAGTGCCTCCTTGGTCTCTGAGCCTCCCAGGGCCTGTGGGGGGATGTGCCTGCTGTGCTGGCTTTGTGTGCTCTGTGCTCCTGGCACAGACCCATGATCCTACAGCAGCAGAAGCCAGCCATTGATGCCACCTTCCCTGGTGCTTGTGCCTGCTCTTCTCTCTGCTGTCTCTCTCTGACCCCCACTTTTCTCCCGGGCTGCCACACCCACGCTGCACAAGTGAGCCAGCCCCCATGTGCCCCTGGCTGCAGCAGATATGTGTCCCTTCGGCCACATCCTTTCCTCTCCTCAGTCATGCCCCCTCCCCACTCGACCACACCCGCTATCCCTGACCTTGTGGTGCCCTCACTGCCCTAAGGCTAACAGGCCTTAGGAAGAAGCAGCCTCACCTCAGCTCAGGGCTTCCTCCCAACCCCAGCAGCTGCCCATGGCATCGAACCCCTCCCTCTGCCCAACGGCTGAGAGAGACTCTTCTCTATCCACCTCACCTCACACACTAAGCAGGTGCACAGTTACCCTCTGTTAGTGTGTGTGTGTGTGTGTGTGTGTGTGTGTGTGTGTGTGTGTGTGTGTGTGTGATTTTCAGGGATACCTACCTCACAAGGACTCAGAACATAGCACCCTTTTGGATGACAGCACACAACATACTTTAAAAAAATAGCACAAAGAAACCTGTGTAATGGACTCAGCACAATGCGTCTTTTGAAGGACTCAGCACATAACAACCTTTGGGATCCTCATGGTAATCTAATGACCAATAAAATTAGACATGCCATTTTGACATCACCAAGCTTAAATATCATAAAATTATGACAGCATACATCACAGTGAAATTATAGACATATTGTGAATGCCTATTTTGTGATTTCATTCTAGTTCAAGCAAGCAATATTGGTGGATATCAGAAATCCATTGTGACCTCAAAGCCATTGGACTTGAAAATCCTTTTGTGATATCGTAGTGCCATTGTGATATCATTAACCTGTTGTGACATCACAAGGCTGTCCTGTCCATTGTGACCTCCTCACCAATGTGACATCACAAAGCCATTGTTATATCACATTGCTGTTGTGACATTACAATCACCCTGAGACCTCCCAAACCAATTATGACATCTTTAGCACCTTTGAAAAAACACATGGCCTTTGTGACACCACAGTCCCTTTTTGTATCCATATCTTCATTGTGAAATGTCAATTGAGATCAGATATGCCATTGTGATATCACAAACATTTACAATATAATCATACTGTGACATCACATTGTCATTATGACAACATCAGGTCATTATGATATCCCAAATCTATAATGATATCTTACCATTATGACATCACATTTTCATTGTGACATCATATTTACATTATGAATGCCTATTATGTGATTTCATTATATTTCAAATGTGGCATGTGGGTTCATATCAGAAACACATTTTGACTTCATAACCATTGTGACATCACAATCCCTTTGAGACAAAATGTTGCCATTGTGATATCTCTAAACAACTGTGACAACTCAAACATGTCCTGTCTTCATAAGTTTTGACATGTTGCCACTGTGTTATGTTAGGACCATTGAGAGCTCATTCTATTTTTGACCTCATATTATTTCAGGTATGTCATAAAATATTAATAATGTACTGTGACATCTTAAGTATTGTGACATCACACTGCTAGATGTAATAACCATTGTGTCACATTGTCACATTACATATCTATTGGACTTCATCACATTTGTGCCAACAAATGCCTTTGGAATCCTCACAATCCCATTCTAAACTCAGATACTCATTGTGAGCTATTGACAATTGAGGTGTCGAATGCCATTGTCACATCACCAAGCTATTGCAACGTCACAAAACTATTTTGAACTCATCACTATTATGGCATCACCAACTAATTGTGATTATAACAACACTCTTATGACATTATAATTTGACATCATATTACAATTGTGATATTACTGTACCATCATGCTTTCACAAACCTATTACGACCTCATCACATCTTAGAAAATGCATGGCCTTTGGGACATCAAGCTCCTTCTCTGAATTTGTATCATTGTGAACTTGTAGCAATTGAAATTTGAAATAAGGTGTGATATTACAAACTAGTTTGACATCACTTACACATTTTTATATCATTAACACTTTGACAAATGAAACCTGTTAGGAACCTCAGCACTTTTGACAAAAAAAAAAAACATGGCCTTTTTGTCATCACAGTTCATTTGTGTATGTCATTGTGACTTCATTCTCATATCCTCATTATAAACTAATGGCAGTTAAGATCTGACATGCCATTGTGACATCAAAAATCCTTTGTGACATCATCAAACTGTCATTATGATATCATCAGCTCATTGTGATATCACCAAGCTACAGTGACATCATAGCATTAAGACATCGCATTGCCATTTTGCTGTCATAGACATATTGTGAATATATATCCTGTGATTTCTTTCTATTTCAAATGTGGCATAATAGTTGATATCAGAAACACATTGTGACCTCATATCCATTGTAACATTATAAACCCGGTGTGATGTCATAACCATTGTGACACCATATTGTTGTTATCACATCTTTAGCTTATGGTGACAACACAAAATGAGAATGACATTATAGCATTTGCCATTATGTCATTGTGACATCATATTCACATTATGAATGCCAAATCTGTGATTTCATTGTATTTGAAATGTGGCATGTGGGTTGATATCAGAAACTCATTGTGATGTCATAACCATTGTCACATCAGAATCCCTTTGTGACATAAATTTGGCAATGTGACATCACAATAGCAATATGATGCTACTAAGGCACCATGATATCACAATGGTCATGAACTCACAATGGGTTTCTGATATCAACCGACATGCCACATTAGAAATAGAATCAAATAACATAATAGGCAAACACAACATGTCTATGATATCAGAATGACAATGAGATGTTACAATGCTATGATGTCATTGTAGTTTTACATGTCAAAATGAGCTGATGGTGTCATAATTGCAACATGATATCACAATTATGATAATGTAAGAAAGGATTTTTTAATGTTTAAATAGTATGTCTGATGTCAGTTGTCAGTTCCCCATGAGGATATGGATACAAAAATGTTCTGTGATGTCACAGAGGCCATGTGTGTTTTCAAAGGTGGTAAGAGGTCATAACAGGTTTCAAAGGGAACAATGTGATCCATAATGTCACAATGAAAATGAGATGTCCCATTGGGTTTTTGATGCCACAATGGTGATGAGGTCAAAATGGTTTAGTAATGTCACAGTTTGTAATATCAGAATGATACATCCAATTTCAATTACTCATAATTCAATATGAGGATACCGGGTGATAGAAGGAGCTTCATAGTATGTGGTCATACTATGTGAAAACCCAATGGAACAGTGATTTCACAATGACAATGTGATGTCTCAACATCATGTTATAATAATGTTTTGATGTCACAATTGGGATGCCATACTGATGAGGAGGTCACAATAGATTTGAGATGTCCCAAGGGGTTGATGTCACAATGGCATGTGGGATCTTAATTTTCATTAACTCACCATGAGTATATGAGTTTGGGAAGGGATTCTGATGTCACCAAAATAAATGCAGTCAAGAAAGTGAAGAACTAACAGGTCTGAGATGTCACAAAGTGACACAATGTTTATGATGTCCAGGGGTGTGATATCATGATGTTACATTGGATTTTAGATATCTCATGTCATATTTGAAATATGAAGTCGAACACAGATTTTCAACTCACAAAGGGCCTAAGATATCACAATGGCATTTCACAAAAGTTATGAGGACAGGAGAGGTATTTGATGTCACAGTGGATTAATGATATAACAAATGCAAAGTGCTGTGACAAAGACATTTTGATGTCACAAAGGTTATGAGTTCACAATGATTTCCTGATATCAACCTACATGGCACATTTGAAATAGAATGAAATCAAAGAATAGGCATTCACAATGGGTCTATGACATTAAAGTGACAAGGTGATGTCAAGGCAGCAATGTTTGATAGGATATGTACTCATTACCTTACTCATGTAACTGCAATCCCTCTGTACAGTACACTTACAATAAAAAAAACGTACAGAAGAAAAAAAGAGAAAAATGGTATTGTGTCATTGCGGTTTTGTATTGTCACAATGAGATGATGGTGTCATCATGACAATGTGATTTCACAGTCATATTTATTGTACAAAGTATTTGTGATGCTACAATGCTATGTGTGATCACAATTTTCATTAGTTCACTATGAGGATATGGGTACACAAAGGGTCTGTGATGACACAGAGGTCATGTGTATTTTAAAGGTGCGAAGAGTTCACAATTGCTTTGTGATGTCACAATGTGATTGTGAAGGCACAACAGTAATGTGATATCACAATGGGTTTGTGATGTCACAGTGATGATGAGGTCACAATGAGTTTGTGATGTCACTATGAGTTTGTAGTATTACAATGACATGTCCAATTTCAATTTCTACTAGTTCAAAATGGGATACAATTTCAAAGAAAGAATCTGAAGCTCCAAAGACCATGAACTGTTAGTCATAACGTGTGATATTCTGCCATTAGGATATTTTAGGCCTTTAGTAAGATTATATTCTGTTTTCAAACTCATAATTCAGGCATGACATCTGATATCAGAAATTGACTCTGACAATATGAACATTGTGACATCACATTGATAGACATCAAGACCAGGGTGTCACATTGTGAACTCACAAATGTGTTAGGACCATCATATTTGCCTCAACACATGACTTTGGAGACAACACAGTCCTTTTATGAACTCATATCTTCATTTTGAATTAAAGACATTTGAGAATCGGCATGTCATTGTGACATTTCCAACCAATTGTGACAGCACAAACCTATTATAGTAGAAACACATTGTGATATAATAGCCATTGTGGTAGCACAATCCCTTTGTGACCCCATATTTCCATAGTGATATCACTAACCCACTGTGAAATTCCAATCCTCTCATACCCAATCCAGGTATGAAATGTGATACCTGAATCCAGTGTGACATCTAGATCATGGCGACATCACACTGATAGATGTTATGAGCATTTTGTCATATTCTGACAACACACACCTGTTAGGATTTCATCATTTTTGAGACAATGCCTGACTTTGGAGACATTACAGTCCCTTTGTGAGCCCATATACTCATTGTGAGTTGACAATTGAGATCACATGTGTCATTTTGATGTCACCAACCCATTGTGACATCGCACACCTCTTGTAAACTCATCACCAGTATGGCATCACCAATTGTGGTAACAAAACTTTATTAAGTCATCATATTGCAACATCCCATTGCCATAGCGATATCACTGTTCCAATGTTTTTTCAAAAACCTAGCATGTCTTAGTAGCATTTTAGAAAATTCATGGCCTTTTATATTTCAGTCTTCTTCTGTGAACTTATATCCTCATTGTGAAATAGTAGCAACTGAAATTGGACATGTGAGTATGAGATGTGACTTCACAAAATGTTGATTTCATCACCAATATAACATTACAAACCCATTGTAAGCTTTCATTGCCATTTGATATCACTATCACATTGTGACATCTCAAACCTATTTGGACCTCTCAGCACATTTGAAAAAACACATGGCCTTTGTGAGATCACAGTCCCTTTGTGTAACGATACCCTGATTATGAACTGACAATTGATATAAGACATGCCATTGTAACATCATGAACTCTTTGAGACATCACCAGTGTCACATAACATTCTCATTATGACAGGATTAACTACTTTTGACATCACAAAACTATGACAAGATAGCATTATGAGATCACATTGTCATTGTGATGTTATAGAGAGATTGTGAATGCCTGATTTAATTTTTTTTGTCGGTTGTGAAGCTTGATCTCTGGGCTTGGGTTTTGTCTCTGCTCTTCAGCTCAAGGCAAGCAATCTATCGCATCAGTCACAGCACCACTTCTGGTTTTCTAATGGTTTTTATTGGAGATAGTCTCATGGACTTCCCTGCCTAAAGTGGCTTTGAAGTGCAATTCTTAGATCTCAGCCTCCTGAGTAGCTTGGATTAGTCATGAGCCACTGGCGCCTGTCCTTTTCATTCTTTTTTCAAATTTGACATGTGTGTTGATATCAGAAACATAATGTGACCTCATAACCATTGTAACATCATAAATAAGCAGTGACATCAAATTGTCATTATGACACCTTCATCTCGTTGTGACATCACCAAACAACAATGGCATCATAGCATGATAAATCACAATGACATTGTTACATCATAGTCATAACAGTGTGAAGGCCTATTCTGTGAATTCATTCTATATCAGTAACCCATTTTGACCATATAACCATTGTGATATCACAATCTTTTGTGACGTCATTAATCTGCTGTGCCATCACAAACCAGTCCTTATAAGTTTTGTGACATGCTGCCATTGTCATATGTTAAGCCCTTTGTTAGCTCATAATCTGTTTTAAATCTCATATTTCTGGTATGACATGTGATATCAGAAATCCCTTGTGACATCATACTGCTATATATCATGAGTATTGTGTCACATTGTGACATCACAAACATGTTAGAACGGCATCACATTTGTGACAACACATGCCTTTGGAGACATTACAGTCCCTTTTTGAAATCATATATTCATTGCCAATTAATGACAATTGAGATCTGCCATGCCACTCTGACATCATGAACCCTTTCTGACATCACAAACTTATTGTGACCTCATCACAAGAATGGCATCAACAACTAATTGTGGTATCAAAGCATTATTTTGACATGATATTGTGGTATTGCCATTGTGATATCACTGTCCCATTGTGTTTTTACAAACTTTTATGGCCACATCACATCTTAGAAAATTCATGGCCTTTGAGACTTCAAGCTCTTTCTGTGAACTCGTGTACTTATAACTTCTAAGGCAAATAGAAAACCAGCAAGTCACATTTAGTATAATAATCCAATTTACACTAGAAAGCGGACTGTGATTACCTTATGCTGGAACAGATACCCAGGTCCAAGAGTAGCCTTGACCACCAAACCTCAGACCTTCAATGGGCAGCCCCACCCTTTCTTTATTGGTCCGCAAACCACCAGTCAAAAAATTATGATCTCCAAAACTCCAAACCTCAATGGGCAAGGCTTTTTACTTTTCCATTCCTCCCTCCTTCACTACAGACTTGTCCTTCCTTCCTGGTCTTTCCCTATTTCCCTTCCACCACTTCCTTCTGGCCTCTCCAGTCTCCACAGGCCTGCCCTACTCTGCCCCAGTGAACACTTGCCAACCTTCTGCTCTCCCTCAACTTCCTCTCCTCTCAAGTTTTCCCTTCCTGCTGTCTCACCACTTTCTTCCATCTGGGTTGCTTTCATTTTTATGTCCCCTTCCAATGTTCTGAAAATGCACTTCATATATAGGTTGTACCCCTCCTCACTCCAATGTGTCTTCTGCCTGTTTTCAACTGTCACTTCCCAAACTGCCCAATGTTCAATTACTTCTTGACAACTCACCATGTGAGGCTTGACACCTCCACCTTTGGCGATATTCCCCACACTCTCCGGTGGGCCAGGCCAAGAATTTATAATGATTATCAGCTCCCACAGATAATTCTGGCCTCACTGGTTATTACAGTATCCTCATACTGAATTAGAAGAAATTGAAATTGTATGTCATTGTTATAATACTTGATGAGACATCACTAACCCATTGTGACCTCATCACCGTGGTGACATCACAAACTCATTGTAATATCACATTGCCATTGTGTCACCATGATCACATTGTGACATCTCAATCCTATTATGACCTCAGAAGCTTTGAAAGAAAGCATGGCCATTGTGTCATCACAGGACCTTTGTTCACCCAAATCCTCATTTTGAGCTAATGACAATTGAGATCAGACATGCCATTTTAACATCTCAAAAGCTTTGTGACATCATCACCACTGTAACATCACATTGTCATTAAGACAACATCATCCCATTGTGACATCATAAAACAACAATGACATCATAGAATTATGACATCACATGGTCATTGTGATGTCACAGATACATTGGAATGTCTATTCTGTGATTTCATTCTATTTCAAATGTGGCAGGTGTGTTGATATCAGAAATAGATTGTGAACACATAACCATTATGGCATCAGAATACCTCAATGACTCTACATTGCCAGTATGATATCACTAACCCACAGTCTCTCCTATCTTCATAAATGTTTTGACATGCTGCCAGTGTGATCTCTGACCTCTCTAAGCTCATAAATTGTTTAACTCATAATTCTTCATGTATGACATGTGATATCAGAAATCCACTGTGACATCACACTGACAGATGTCATGACCACTGAGTCACATTGTGACATCACAAACCTGTTAATACTCATTCCACTTGTGCCAACATATGCCTTTGTATACATTATGCCTTGTGAACTTATGTATTTATTGTTAGAGACCTGGCATGAGATTGTGACATCAACATCCCATTGTGAAATCACAAATCTATGTGACCTCATCAGCTGTATGGCATTACCAACTATTTGTGACTTCAGAACAATACTATCCCATGTAATGGTAACATCACATTGCCAGTGGGATATCTCTGTCCCATTGCATTTTCACCAATCTCTTATGTCCGCATAATATTTTACAAAATCCATGGCCTTTCTGACTTCTTGCTCCTTATGTAAATGTGTAGCTTCATTGTGATCTAGTAGAATGAAATTAGATATATAATGGTGATATTACAAATTCATTGTGACATCACTATCCAAGTGTGACTTTATCACCACTGTGACATCACAAACCCATTGTGACATCACATTTCCACAGTGATATCACGATCACATTGTGATATCCCAAATCTGTTGTGACCTCTTAGCACCTCTTAGCAACTGACATCACACATGCCATTGTACCATTACAAACGTTTTGTGACATCATCTCCAGAGTGAGATCACATTGTTGATAGCATACCATGAGCCCATTGTGATATCCTTAAATGACAATGACACCATAGCATTATGACATCACATATTCATTGTGAGGTCCTAGAGACAATGTGATTGCATATTCTGTGATTTCATTCTATCTCAAATGTGGCATATAGATTGATTTCAGAAACCCATTGTGACCACATCACCATTGTGACATTACAATCCCTTTGTGACCTCATATTGACATTGTGAGATCATTAATGCAATGTAACATCACAAATCTGTCTTGTCCTTATAAATTTTATAAGAAGCGACTACCTTGACCTGGGCTGGATGCCCAGAGCTAAATGCAGCCTCAACCATGAACCCTCAGAACTCCACAGAGCAGCCCAGCCATTTGTTAACTGGTCTTCAAACAACCAACCCCAAAAATAATGATATCCAAAGCTCCACATTTCAAAGGACAAGGCTTTTTCTTATCTCCTCATCCTCCTTCACTACAGACCTGTCCGACATTTCAGGTCTTATTTTTTTTCCTTCCACCATTCCCTTCTTCTCTTCAGGCTGTTCTACTCTTGACAGGCCTGCCGTGCCCTATCCAGGTGTCCAGGTGCCATCCTTCAGCTCCTGCTCTCCCTCAATTTCCTTTCCTCCAAGCTCTTTATCCTCCTGCAGTCTCATCACTTCTTTCCTTCCAGGTCTTTCCCCTTTTTCTGTCCCCTTCTGCTGCTCTAAACATGCAGCCTATATTTAGGCCGTACCCTTCCCCTACTGCAATATGTTTCCTACATAACAGTTTTCAATCATCACTTCCCAAATGTCCATGCCCAATCACTTCTAGGCAGCTCACCATGTGGGGCTTGACATCCTATCTCCTTCAACAGCATCATACACCTCTCTCTCTGGTGGTCCAAACCAAGAGGCCATGATGACTATCTGTTCCCATGGATTATACGGGCACTGATGGTTATTACACTGTCCTCATGGTGAACTAGGAGCAATTGAAATTGGACAAATAATTGTGATATTACAAACTCGTGACATAACTAACCCATTGTGACCTCATCACCACTGTGACATCACAAAACCATTGTGACAGCACATTGATATTTTTAATACCATTATCACATTGTTATATCCCAAATCTATTATGACCTCTTATGCATTTTGAAAAAATACATAGCTTTGTGACATCGCATTCCCTTTGTGTACTCAAATCCCCACTGTGAAATATTGACAATTAAGAATCAGACATGACATTTTAACATCAAAAACAGTTTGTGAGTTTATCACAATTGTGACATCACATTGTCATTTTGACACCATCTG
This sequence comes from Dipodomys merriami, assembly GCF_024711535.1. Classification (NCBI taxonomy): domain Eukaryota; kingdom Metazoa; phylum Chordata; class Mammalia; order Rodentia; family Heteromyidae; genus Dipodomys; species Dipodomys merriami. The sequence continues at coordinate 794,019 of NW_027205115.1, read as the reverse complement.
TTCATTGTGAAATCACAAAACTAAAATGATATGATATATTTATAATTTCACCTTTTCATGTGACATCATAGACACATTATTAATGCCTTTTCTCGTATTTCATTCTATTTAAAATGTGGCCTGTAGGTTGATATCATAAGCAAATCAAGAACTCCTAACCATTGTGACATTAAAATCCCTTTGTACATCACATTTCCATTGGGATATCTCTAACACACTGTGACATCACAAACCCATTCTGTCATCATAACTTTTGTGACATACTGCAATTCTAATACCTTTGGGTTTTTTGTCCTCATAATCTGTGGTCAACCTCATTAGATTTCACATATGACACTTGATATCACAAATTCCCAGTGACATCATGACCATGGTGAGATCACACTGCCAGATTTCATAACCATTGTGTTAAATTTTAACCTCACAAACCTTTTAGGATTTCAATATATTTGTGACAACACATACTTTTGGAGAAACCACAGTCCCTTTGTGAAATCCTATACTTATTGTAAGTTAAAGACAATTGGGAACCATCATGTCATTGTGACATGCCCAACACATTGTGACATCACTAATCTTTTGTGACCTCATCACCAATTGTGACAACACAATATTTTGACATGATGTAGTGAGTTAATATTGCCATGATGCTATCTGTCCCATTGTGTATTCACAAACCTAATATGACCTCATAACTTTAAAAAAATTCATGTCCATTAGGACTTCAAGATCCTTCTGTGAACTTGTATGCACATTGTGAAATACTAGCAATTGAAATTGGACCTGTGTTTGAGATATTACAAAATTATTATGTCATCAAAAACCCTTGGTGAACTCATCACAACAGTTTATCATAAAGCTATCATGACCGTTAAGTACCTTTGAAAACACACATGGCATTTGTGACATCACAGTCCCTTTGTATGCCCATATCCTCATTGTGAACTCATGACAATGGAATTCATACATGCCATTGTAACATCACCATTTGTTACCCCATCACAAATGAGACAACAAATATTCATTATGACACCATTATGTCCTTGCAATGTCACCAATTTATAATAACCTCATAGCATTATGACATTATATTGTCACTGTGAGGTTATAGACACATTGTAAATGCCTATTCTCTTAGTTCATTCTATTTCAAATTTGGCATGTGGGTTGATATGAAAAAACCATTATTATCTCATAAATATATGGCATCACAACCACTTTGTGACATCACAGTGCTATGGTGATATCGTTAACACCCTGTGACAACACAAACCTGCCCTGTCCTCATAAGTCTTGTGACGTGCTGCAATTGTGATGACTTAGGCCCTTTATGAGCTTGTAATCTGTTTTCAACCTTATAATATTTGTTATGATATGTGATATCAGAAATCCACTGTGACATCATGACAATTGTGACATCATACTGACAGATATCATGCACATTGTGTCACACTGTGATATCATATTCCTCCTAGGACTTCATCACACTTGTGAAAACACATGCCTTTGAAGATACCACAGTCCGTTTGTGAACTCATATTCTCTGTGATTTAATGACAAATGAGATCCTTTATGTCATTTGGATATCTCTAACAAATTGTGACATCATAGAACTACTGTGACCCCTTACCTGTATGGCATCACCAACTAATTGTGACATCAAAACCTTTTGTGATGTCATGTGACACGGTGATCATGACATCTGTCAGTGTGTTATCTCATGTCATACATGAAATATGAGGTTGAAAACAAATTTTGAGGGCAAAAAGGTCTAAGATATCACAATGTTAGCATGTCACAAAAGTTATAAGGACAGGAGAGTTTTGTGATGTCTCATTGTGTTAGTGATATCACAATGGCCCTGTGCTATCACAAAGTGATTATGATGTCAAAATGATTGTGTAGGCACAAACATGCGTTTCTGATATCAACTCTCATGCCACATTTGAAATACAATGAAATCACAGAACAGGCATTCACAATGTGTCTTTGATGTCACAATGAGAATTGTTGTCATAATGCGATTATGTCATTGAGTTTGGTGATGCTCTCATAATGAAAATGTGATGTCACACTGTTGAGGATGTCACAAACACTTTTTGATGTTATAATGGCATGTCTGATCTCAATTGTCATTGGTTAACAACAAGGATATGGGTACACAAAGGGACTATGATGTTGAAAAAGTCATGTGATTTTTCAAAGGAGCTAATTGATCATAATAGATTTGAGATGTTACAAAGGAATCATGATGTCACAATGACAACATTGTCACAATGGGTTTGTGATGTCGTGTTATGATGATGCCAAAATGATGTCATAATGAGTTTGTAATATCACAATCAAATTTCCAATTTCAATTGCAACTAATTTACGAGGAGGATACTGTAATAACCATCAAGGCCACGATAATCTATAGGGTCCGATAATCAGCCAGGCACCATCACCTGGACAGCTGGAGAGGACAAAGTATGCCACCAAAGAATGTGGGGCATTCTGTGGGAGGGGCTGGTGCATTAATCCCCGTCTATTGAGCTGTTAAGAAGTGATTGGGCTTTGGGCAGTTTCAGATGTGACAGTTGAAAACTGTTAGGCAGATGGAGTGTAGGATGGGTACAGATTGTTTACAGGCTAGTGTTCAGAGCAATAGAAGGAAAGAGAAAAAGGGGAAAGTCCTGGAAGAAAGGAAGTGGTGTGATAGCAGAAGGGGAAAGACCTGGGAGAAGAGGAAGTTGAGAGGGGGTAGGAGGTGAAGGATGACAACTGACGACCCAGGCAAAACAGTTCAGGCATTTGGAGAATGGAGAGGCCTAAAGAGAAGAAGGAACTGTTAGAAGGGAAAAATGGAAAGACCTCGAAGGAAGTATAGTTCTGTAGCGAAGGAGAGACAAAGGGAAGGGGAAAAAAAGGCTTGCCCATTGATGTTTGGAGCTTTGGATATCATAATTTTGGGGGTTGGTGGTCTGGAGAACATTTATTATATGTGTCTCAATGGATTCTCTTCCACTATAGAGTTCCTAATTTTCAGAGACCTCATCGAGATCATCCATTTGGATGACATCAGGCCCAGGGAAAAATCTCCATAGGTGAGAGTGTCAACCCTCAGGGTTGAGAGTCTACCTCGAGTTTTTGTCTCCGGAGGACCAACATGGATAAAAGTCATTTAGACTCCACTAGGGGTGCGTCTGTGCAAGCTTGCCAGCCGGTTTTGGGGAACCCTTCTGGAGGTCATTTATGGCATCATTGGGAAGCCATCTGGGAACTCCTTGAGAGGTCATGTAGGGTTTCTTTGGGAAGCCATCTGGAACATTATCAAGAGTACATCTGTGACTTCCTTGAGAAGCCATCTGAGACCTAACCTGGAGGTCATTTGGGGCCTTCTCCAGAGGCCATATTGGGCTTTATGCTGAGGTCATCTGGTGCTTCCTCAGGAGGCCTCCTGAGACCTCTTCAAAAATAGTCATTGGGGCTTCCTTAAGAGGCAATCTAGGACCACCTCTTGAGGTCATCTGGAACTTCTTTGGGAGGTCATCTCGGGTTACCTGGATGAGAAATGTATGACCATCTTCGGACATCATGTGCGACTTCCTTGAGAAGACATATAGGGCCTTCTCTGGAGGTCATCTGTGCTTTTCTCAAGAGAGATATCTGGAACCTCCTCTGGAGTTTTTATGTCTCCTCCTTGAGTGGCCATCTGGGAGCTACTTGAGAGGTAATCTCAGCCTCCTTGAGAGGACACTATCTTCGGGAGCCATTTTGAACCTCCATGAGAGGTTATCTCGAGCCTCCTACAGAGGACATATGTGACATCCACCAGAGGTCATCTGTGGTCTTCTCAAGAGGCAATCTGGGACATTCTCTCTGTCATCTGGGACTTCCTGTAGAGTTCAACATTGAGTGGTGTGGGACATGTAATTTAAGTGTCTGTGACTATTGGTCTGTGTGTGTATGCTGATAGTTCTGTGTCCTGTATGCACTTCTGCTTACTCTTTTTCTCAGGATGGGGGAACAAGGCCTAAACTTGCCATATCCAAAAAATATTCTCCCCCAGGGTTATAGAGTCCCTCAGAGGAAGATTCATTGATGTAATCTCTCTCCTGTTCTTTGCCATCAGCACCTCTAATGTTAAGTCCTCACATACCAAAAGTGGTTACTTGTACCAGTCTGAGGTGGTACAATGTGGTAAGTTACCCTTATTACCCTTGAGATAGGAGCATGGAGGAGATGGTGGGCAGGCCCCCTTTTTAATATATGTTCCCTTTACAACTAGTGACCTGTATAACTGGAAACAGAAAACTGCATCATTTTCAGAAAAAAAGAGGGGCTCCTTACTTCATTAGAGACAGTAATTTTCACACACAAGCACATGTTGGATGAGTGTCAGCAAATTTTACAGGTGCTTTTCACCTGGTAGAAAAGGGAGTGAATCCTGCTCGGTGACTTGAAGGTGGTCCTTGGACCAGACATTATCCCAACTAATGTACCAGACCATTTGGAGCAAGTCTTTCCACATACTTACCCAAGCAGAGACTAACAGTGATTGCGGTATGGAAGTGTTTACCTATTATTGACAGGTTCGATTGGCAGGGATACCACAGTGGCTAGAAAGCCAAGTCATCAATCTATGGTGAGTGAGATGGTACAGTTCCTCAGTGAGTACCCAAATGGTCTTCTGAAATTTCTCTGAGAATTCTATAGGATTTATAGGCCTATAGATCTTGAAGCCCTGGAGAATCAATGAGCCTTAAATATGGCCTTTGTTACCCAGTCACCCCCAGATATTAGAAGAAAGCTTCAAAAGTTAGAAGGTTTTGAAAGAAAGGTGTATTTTAAGTTAGAAGTGGTTGGCCAGGAGGTGTTTGATAACAGAGATACCCTGGAAAAAAAGACTCTAAGAAGGGGGGTTGAGTTTTGATAGGAGTACCAGAATAGGGATCAAGAAACCCTTGGCAAAGACAGTACAATTCATTTGCAAATGGCAGTAGGGAACCTCTAGGACTAGATCAGTTTCCTTATTGCAAGCAAAATGTACATTGGGAAAAGCAATATCCAAGGAGGAGAAAGATAGAAAATGACAGCTTATGTATTCACATTAACCACCTGGAAAATGTGTTCATGTCTCTGGAGTAACATGAAAAGGAGCTTGAGGCTCTGAATTCCAATTGTGTTCAATTTAAAAATTAGCCCTCTGAATTTAAGAAATGAGGCAAAGAAAAATTCACACACTTCTATCTCAAAACACAGGCTTATAAAAGACTGAATCTCCAATATGTGCCAGTCCAAACCCACCAAGAGTTTAAAAGCACTGGACACTGGAGAAAACAGGGAGAATAATTTGACCTGAAGAAAAGATTTGAAGTTATAAACTTGTGAGAGTCAAAATGAGAAGAAAATCCTCAAAAGGAACCTAGAAAACACTTAGAATAAAATGAAATTCAAGTACATTGGCCTGGGTGAGCATGAGGCAAATTAGGAGACCACAGGTCAGAGGTCGACAGAAGCACAAGACAGCAATGCTGCCATCCTTGCTAACATCAAGTGAGGCCCAAAAGAGATCCTGATGCTGCATTAAGAAATTGTGGCCATGAAAATGGAGGCAGACCTAATATAAGAATGTATTAGGGTGAAGTAAATGTCTATTATAAGCCTTGAAGAGTGTCACCAGAAATTCAAAGCAACAGAGAAAGAGGGAAAAAGTAGCTAGCAGAGAAGACGGGGAAGTGCTGTGTCATAGAAGATGAGGCCAAGAAAATTGAACAGGAAAATATCAGGCTCAAGAAAGAGAGTGTTACTCTTCAGAAAGAGTTAGAGGACCACATGCTCTGATAGACAATGCCAGGCAAAAGGAAAGAGCATTAGGAAGAAAAACAGAAAAGCTAAACAAACAGTTGAAAGATCTGTCGCAAAAATACACTGAAGTCGAAAACTAGAAAGGGAAACTAATAGAGTAAAAGGCCAAAAAGACTGCTGAGATCTTCACCATAAATGTAATGCAGAAACATCTTGTCCCAATGGAACAGGAAGAGATGGAAAAATACCTCTCAATAGCATCTTTGTGAACTTAAGTGAGGAGCTGTAGAGCAAGCAAAGGTGTTGTGAGAAGGAGCAGCAGTTGGCCAGTGAAACGAACTCTCCTGTGACCCTGGGAAAACACTTGTAGGTTAAGGAGGTCATTGACAAGGAGAGTGGGATCAAGAAAGCAAGTTTGAGAGAAAAGGAGAATAATATGGAAGAAGTCTCCAAGGTTCAGAGTACTATACAGGAGTAAAAGAACCTAGAGACCTTAAGATACAGGGAAACATATGAGCTGATCAGGTAGCTTGGGAGACCTCTCTAAAACCAGTGGGGTCTCTAGAGTTACTAGTCGTTAAGATTAAGGGAAGAAACAAATACAGTGGTAATATGTGGTCAAATATTGACACTGGACTTGTGAAAAATGTAAACACTCTCAAGCTTTCTTTCAGTTTTTTTTTTTAATTTAATTTTATTTTATTTGAGAACATACTGTACAGAGGGGTTACAATTACATTGGCAGGATAATGCATACATTTCTTACCAAGCATTGCAGCCTCCTCCTTTGTTTACCCTACACCTCCCTTCCCAGCCTCCCCCCTCCCCCCCACCCAATCATACCCCCCCCACACACACTGACATTGTAAATCAAGCTTTCTTTCAGTTTACGTGTAGATATTTGCACCCTGGTAAATTGCTCCAGGCAACTGCCTAAAACTGTTCAAAAACCAGTGGGGCCTCAGGCTGACAATCCTTTGTAATATGTGAATGTAATTTCCAAACAGGTAAATGCTGAAAAGCTGGAACATATGGAAAGAATTCTTATGTGAGGAACCTCAGATGGTGAATTTGGGAAAGTGGACTTCACAGAGGTTAAGCCTGGAAAGTATGGGGGTTCGCATCTGTTAGTAATAGTGGACAGTTTTTCAGGCTGAGGTGAGGCATGTAATAATTTCTTGATTTGGCTTACCCTTATTTGTGGTGTACAAAGATGGCCCTGCATTCATGGTCCAAGTTCTCAATTATTAACTAGTGCTCTAGGAATAAATTGGAAGTTACAATCCATTTATAGAACTCAGAGTTCAAGGCATTTGAAAGAATTTAATTTAGTTAAATTAAATTAAATTAAATTAAATACAGAGACTAAATTAAATACAGAGACTGTCCATGGCTAGGTGAGCCTCCTCCACTTTGCTCTCCTTCGAGCAAGATGTAGCCCTTATGTTAAAGCATTTAATCCCTTTGAAATACTTTAGGGTAGACCACCCCCTTTGGTTCCTAAATTTGGGAAGGCTATATTAACAGAAATGTCTAACTACAATCTGCAGGCTTTACAACATATTCTTTTATGTACCTATCCTTTGTTAACTAAGGCCCACCATCCACCTAAGAAAAACTCCACCTGAAGGGAAGAGGCCAAGATGGTGATGGAACAGTAGGTAAACACCACAGCTCTCCCCAACCAAATACAGTTTGAATTTCAATGCTCAGTTTCTCCAAGTGACCCACAAAAAAAAGGAGATTACTCAGAGAGGTACAGTAAGTGAAAAAAGAAAAGGGAAAAACCTACACAGACAGTAAAGTGGAAATAACCTTCAGCCACCCCTTGTTGGTGATAGGGTTCCATGCTGAGCAGCTTAAGTAGTGGAGCTTCTTGCCAGGCTGCTTAAGTGGCCTGGCTCTGGACCCTCGGAGGACCACATACCCATAAGCATTTCAAGACTCCCAGAAGACTCTCACCAGCTGGTGCCAACCCAGAGAATACAAACAAATCTCAGAAGGCAGAGCTGGCATGAAGACTCCCCTCAACCTCCCTGGCATGGCGCCTCTTCCTGGCTGGTGCAAGCAGCACCACCCAGTCTGGAGCAGCAGCAGCTGTCTGCAGTGGCAAACGACCCTATGCACATAGCGTGGCACCTCTGTCCTGCTGGTATAAACAACCTAGCCTACCCTGAAGCAGCAGCAGCAGCTGGCAGTAGTGGAAAAGCACTCAGACTCTGGGCACAATGATTCTTGGCTCTAGCTCACAGGAACAGCCCAGACCAGCCCAGGGCTTCAGCGATAGTTGGACAGGGACAGTTGCAGTGAACAAATCTAGACCCATGTCGTTTTGTGCCTCTCCATACTGGCCCACATAAGCAGCCCAGCCCAGCCTGAGGCAACATCACTGGTTAACACCTGACTCCTGGTGGGGTGGAGGGCCTCTCCATACCGGCTTGCATAAGCAGCCCAGCCCAGCCCATGGTGGCAAAGTTGGTGAACAAACCCAGACATGAGGCAGGGTTTGGTGTTGAACAACCCCAGAAAAAGCCTCATGAACTTTCCTGCCTGGGGTGGCTTTGAACCTGAATACACAGATCTGAGCCACCTGAGTAGCTAGAATTACAGACATTCACACCAGCAGGGTCTTACTCTTGCCAAACCCCTAACTTTTTCTACAATAAATCACAAGGAATTTAAGCAAATACAAAAGGATCGACATAATACCCTGTATTCAATCTGACCATAGTGGAATCAAACTAGTTCTCTATAACAAGGCATAAAGAAGGAAAAACTTAAACACACGGAAATTAAACAGCACTCAGTTGAACAATACATGGGTTACAGAAGAAATTAAAGAAGAAATTAAAAAGTTCCTACAATTCAGTGAAAATGAAGAAACATCACAAAGAAACCTATGTGACCCAGCAAAAGCAGTCCTGAGGGGCAAATTTATTGTTCTCAGTGCACATATCAAGAAAACAGAGACCAAGTAAGCAATCTTATGAAGCAACCAAAACTGCTAGAGAAACAAGAAAAAATTGAACCTAAAGTTGCTCGGCAGAAAGAGATAATCGAAATAAAAGCTGAAATTAATTAATGAGATATAGACTGAGAAAATTATAAATAAAATTAATTTTAAAAAGCTGTTTTTAAGAAAAAAATCAATAAACCTGATGGACCACTGGCTTGAGTAACTAACAAAATAAGAGAGGGGACCCATATCAATAATATCAGAGATACCACAGGGAAAATTACAACAAACATCCAGGACATTCAAACAATCATAAAGAAATAACTCCAGACTCTACTCACAAAGGAAGGGAAACCTAGCAGAGATGGATATACAGAAATAGAAATTGCTATCCCCCCTTTCCTTTTCAGCCATGCTTCTCCACCATGTATGGTGGGGGCAGCAGTTCGGTAAATAAACGTCTTTTCCTACCTTAATAGTGTGTGGCATTCTCTTCATAGGCTACCGAATGAAACCTACCTTTTTAATATATCGTACATATGGGGCCATGACTTGGATACGGTTTTTGATTTGGAAATGTTAGAATTTCCTAACCACCCCTTTTCTGTGAACCAAACTGCCTTGAGACACCAAGCGAGACTTTTCACCAATACCATTGCTGGCCTTCCCATCCATGTCCACACCACTTCTCTACTCTGGTGAGTGAAACTACTCTCTATGGTTCTCAATCTCTGTTCGGATATGACACCACACCAGAGAACTCCTATGGCCTTTTAGCCAAAAGGCTGGTCACTTCCGAAGCAGAGGATACTTGGTTTTGGGGGCATCGCCATTAATTTCTAGTGGGCTATGGGAGAAGTCAGGACACTGCTTCTGCCTCTTCATCTCTCCTTCACTCATCAGACTGACTATCCTACACATTTAATGGGGTGTTGCGAGTCATGCCTGAACTATGAAACCCCTCTGAAATGCCTCTTGTGCTCCTTGGATAGCAGAGCACCTAATATTTTTATGTTGTTGTCTGATTTAGACAATTTTTGCCTCTGCAATGGTACATGGTCAGAAGTCTGCTTACTGTTAGGCTCTCTTTGCTCTCTGCTATTCATGTCCAACTTTCTATATCTCTTCCTTTCTTTTCTACAATTATTTTTATTGTGCCCTGAAGAGTGTGACATAGGCTAGGTTCAAGGAATCCCCTCTAGATTCCCTCTAAAAGGCTAGCCAAACTAGGCTTGATTTTTTTTTTTTTTTGGTCGGCCGTGGGGCTTGAACTCTGGGCCTGGGCGCTGTCCCTCAGCTCTTCAGCTCAAGGCGAGCGCTCTACCACTTGAGCTACAGCGCCACTTCCGGTTTTCTGGTGGTTTATTGGTGATAGGAGTCTCACGGTCTCTCCTTCCCCGGGCTGGCTTTGAAACGCAATCCTCAGATCTCAGCCTCCTGAGTAGCTAGGATTACAGGCGTGAGCCACCAGTGCCCGGCTAGGCTTGATTTTTTGTTCAGGCATTCTTTGCATTTTTTAAGAAATTTGCCATCTTGAGTTCGCCATCTTGGCCAAATGGTGGGTTAAGCATTTGGCCCCCTCCAATCCTGACCCTTCCACCAAGCTTATTTCTTCTACATCCATCTGTTCAAATTTGTCCTGCTCACAAGTTGCTCTTTTCACAGACTTTGGTAGCTGAGCCCCAAACATCTGATGTGCTTTGTTACCAAAGATGTCTAAACATTGTTGTCAAAAATTTTAGGTTTTGAGTTTTGCCCTTTTGGTTTTGTGTTGTGTAATCTAGAACTGACTACATGACTCTTGTTTTTTGGGGGGGGGTCTGGTTGTGGGGCCTGAACTCTGGGCCTGGGCGCTGTCCCTCAACTCTTAAGCTCAAGGCTAGTGCTCTACCACTTGAACCACAGGGCCACTTCTGGCTTTTTTTTTCTTTTTGCTTATGTGGTGCTGAGGAATTGAACCCAAGGCCTCATGCATGCAAAGCAAGCATATTAGTATATGTATGCTAAGATTCTCCCATCTAACAATTTTGTCATTGCAGAATATTTGTTGGTCAGTTCTTGATAAGGACCAGGTAAGCTCTACTTATTCCATTTGATCTCCTTGTTGCTATAATGGGAAATACCAAAGGCCTTTTGTGGTAAAGATTGCAATTCAAAGCCAGCCTGGGCTGAAAATTCCCTAAAAATCCATCTCGCAACTAACTAACCTGCAAAGAGCCAGTGTGGAAGCATGGCTCGAGCCTCTTATCTCTAACCAGAAAACACTGCAAGTGTTTCTATAACTCAAAATGGTAGAGTGCTAGCCTTCAGCAGAAGTGCTCAGGGACAGTGCCCAGGCCTTGAGTTCAAACCTCCTTGAATACCAACTGGGACAAACCATCCCAGCAATGAGCACCTAGACTCAGCCAGTCTGGCGAACAAGGGAACATGAAGAGGAGTAAGAGGAGATGATATCACATCAGCCATTTTGTGCCTCCCCTTTCAAGACAAACCAGAGCCAGGAGGTCAAGAGAAGAAAGAAGACTGCCTATCTAATGTCCATATCTCTCTACCTTTCAAATGGACAGGAATTTATCTTCTTGCCTTTGTCACTTGACTTCTTCCCTACCTAGTCGCTGGGTGTCAGAAGTAACTAGGGAAATTTCTACCAACATTTCCAGCCCCAAATCCTTCCTCTTGCCATTTATTTTCTCTCTAGTATTTTTTTCAGTCCCTCAATGCCTCATGAAACGTCGCCATACTTCATCCAAGAAACTTCTCTCCTCCAGACTTCATCTAAGGACTCATTGCCCAATTGACAGCTGTAGCCTTCTGCCTTCTCCCTGAGGGGATCACATCTCAGCCTTTTACACCTACTGTTGACACCCTTTGCAAAGAGGAAGTAGCTGGAGAGAATCTTCGACCTTTTTTTGGAGCGTGGAGATGATAAATTGGGGGGTTGCTGGTTTGCAAACCAATTAACTATGTGCGGGGCTGCCCATTGGACGTCTGAGATTTGGTGGTTGGGCTGGCCTGTCACAGAGTGTACAGCCTAGAACAAGGTAAATGCAAGCCCATTTCTAGTGTAAATAAAGTTATCTTCAATGTGCCTCAATGGATTGTCTTGTGTTTTATGCATCATAAGTATACAAGTTCACAAGTTAATAGTCTCAAAGGCCACGAGTTTTGAAAAATGTTATATAGTCATAATAGGTTTGAAAAACCCAAAGGGACAGTGATATTTCAATAGCAATATGACATCACAATATCAAGTTATAATAATATTTTGATGGTATAATTAGTTGGTGATGAGGTCACAATAGGTTTATGATGACACAATATGTCACAATAGGTCTATGATGTCAGCCAGACGCTGTCACTCCCTACAGTGGCCTAGACAAACAATTGAAATTCAGCAAACATAAACCCCAAGAAAGGAACCAAGCTGGGCTCTGTGAGTGTCTCAGGAGCTAGCTCCTCAGGGAAATGCTACTGTTTGCTGAAAGGCCTCAACCCTACCCAGAACCTAGCCTCAACACAGCATCTCCATACTAGAGGAAACAGCCATCTCCCACTTTTGTGATAGTCAAAACTGATCTCCCTCCCACTGAACTAGCCTGGGAGGAGGATCACAAAATCATGCCTAACACAGAGCAGTTTCTGCCTGCCCAAACAGAAAAGAAACCAATCAAGCCATAGGAAAACCAAATATCACAAGCAGACCAGAGACTCCACCAAAAAACTGGTTATGGACACAGGGGAGATACAGGTCTTCCCATTCACCCCCCCCCCCCCACACACACACACAAAACCCAAAAAATCAAGGAACTCTTTTTTGAAACTTTTCTTAAACTTTTATTTTTATAGTGTTTTCTGTTGATCTTTTTTTCTCATAATTTTTATTTTCGGTGTAAGTGTGTGTATGTATTTGTGTGGGTGTTTAATCTGTTTTGACCTTTTGGTCCGTTTTATTGTTTTCATTTTTTCTCTTTCTTTTTTTTTGCATGACTTAATTGCTGTTTTGCTCATCCCCAGACATATACCTGTCATCAATTATTAGAACTTATCACCCATTGTGTACATACCTAATCCAGAAATTTATTACTCAATTCACAACTTCTTAGGCTTAACTTCTTTAAGTTAAATTTAAGTTAATTTAAATTTTTTTAATTTTCATGTTTCCTTTCTATCCCTTCTCTCCTCTCATCCTATCCTGTTCTTCTCTCGATATCATTTCTTTGAACTTACATAATTTTTAAGTGTTTCACTTCTTAAATATAAATTTTGTTTTTCCAATTTACTTGTTTTTTTTTATTCTTTCCTATCAGTCTGTCTAATCCATTTCCCTCTCTGAGATTAGGACGTGGTTAAATTTACTCTCCTTTTACCTCTCCATATCCCTCTAGTCCTATTTGTCCCCACATTTCTTCCTAAAGCTAATAATTTCTGGTTTGCCAAATCCTTTTTTGCTGCTTGTAGCCCATTAATACATAGTTGTTTGATGTTGAATAGATTGTATCTGTTGAACTAGATTGTATCTGCAGCCATTTTGATTTTGCAACTAGAGAACTCTGGTTGATGCTTGCCTTAAAATAGTGTTCTAGTACAAAATTTGTGTTTCTTTCATACCAAATGGGCAGAAAAAGCCGAAAAGCACAAGAAAAAGGCAAGTCCAGGTATCTGACCTCCCACTAATGATAATCAGGTGACAGAATAGTTAATGAATAATCCAGAGGAGTTCCCAAAAAGCTGTGCAAACTCTACTGGTAAACATGGTGAATGGAATGATTGAAAACTTGAAAAGGATTCAGTGTGAGCATGCTAAGGAGCGAGAGGAGTGAAACCAAGGATTAATACAGGAATCTTGTCAGCATTAGGAAGCTACTTAAAGATTTTTTTCTTTTTTTTTTTAGGCTTTTAATATTTTTTGTGAAAATACTGTACAGTGGGGTTACAATTACATGGGCAAGATAGTGAGTACATTTCTTATCAAGCATTGTAGCCTCCTCCTTTGTTTACCCTTCCCATCCCTTCCCATCCTCCCCCCCCCCCCCGCACACAATCCTCCTCACCCAAGTTGTAATGTTCGTTTTCGACATGAAAACTTGTACTTCTCATTGTTGCAACAGGTCCGCCTGTATCCTTATTTAAATGATTTTTTCCCCTTCCCCTCCACAAATTATACCGACATCAAATAGAGTGAAATCAGGGGTTATTCTGTGGGGGAGGGACATACAAAGCAACAAAGAAATAATCTTATAATTGTGTTTGAAACAAATGCATGAAAGAAAAAAACATTTAAAATACATATCTTAGGGTTCATTTTCCTAACATCACCTTATCTGAACTTTTCTGCTTGACTCATACATATAATAGATATTGCAAATAAAGGAAATCATGGGACCTATGTTACTTTGGGCTTGGCTTATTTCACTTAATATAATTTTTTCCAAGTCTTTTCATTTCCTGACAAATGGGGCAATGTCATTCTTTCTGATGGAGGCATAGAATTCCATTGTGTATATATACCACATTTTCTTGATCCATTCATCTGGGTTGATTCCAGATCTTAGCTATGGTGAATAATGCTGCAATAAACATAGTTGTGCTGGTAGCTTTAGTGTGGCCTTGTTTGTAAACATTTGGGTAAATGCCCAAACCTGGGACTGCTGGGTCATAGGGGAGCACTATGTGGAGTCTTTTGAGGAACCTCCATACTGCTTTCCAAAGTGGTTGAACAAGTTTACAGTCCCACCAACAATGCAGTCAGGTTCCCTTCTGTCCACATTCCCTCCAGCATCTGTTGTTATTAGAGTTCTTGATTTTTGCCATTCTTACTAGGGTGAGGTGATATCTCAATGTTGTTTTGATTTGCATTTCTTTTATGGCTAGTGAGGTTGATCATTTCTTCTTGTGTCTATTGGCCATGCTTCTTTCTTTTTCAGAGAAGTTTCTCTTTAAGTCTTTAGCCCACTTATTAATTGGGCAGTTGTTTCTTTGAGGATTTGTTGTTGGGGGATTTAATTTAGGAAGCTACTTAAAGATTAATGCAGGAATTGCATAAGCATGTTGAGAAGAGTAAAAGAGAAATACAGGAAATGCGTGAGTAGGCTGAGCACAGTCTAGCGAATTACAGGAATTGCATGAACGTGACGAAGATAATCAAAGAGTAATACAGGGATTGAGAGAGCGGGATGAGAATAGACAAAGATCAATAGAGGCATTCATGGAATCCATAAATAGACAGCTGAAACAATTCAGGTAGACCACAAATGGAATGCTGAATGTAGCCCGACAGAAAGAATGGGTGTCCAGGGAAACCATAACCAGTCAACTAAGTGATTTGAGAATAAACACTGGACATCAAATTAAGGAAGTAAAGTTCATACAAAATCTAAAACAAAGTTCCAACAAAGAATTTGAAGCCATCCAAGCTGACCAACTATAAGGAAAATAAATAAAAAAGTAGAAAGTCTTGACAGTAGGTTAGGCCATGCAGAAGATTGAATCTCGGGATTGCAGACAGCCTAGATATTATAGAGAAAGAACATACAAATATCCAAGACAATACAAGAAATATGGTAGATCTATTCAACACTTGGAAGACAACATCAGAAATCATAATCTGAGGATAATGGGTGTAGAGGAGCACCTAGAGAAAGAAGTTAATGGTCTAGGAAATTTATTTAACAGAATGCTAGCAGATAACTTCCCAAACATGCAAAAAGGTAGGCCTATTCATATATAAGAAGCTTATAGGACCCTACATCGACCAGACCAGAGCAGGATATCCCGCCAGTCACATTATAATCTGCACAGGATCATTTCAGACCAAGGAAAGGATCCTGAAATTTCTCAAGGAGAAAAGAACAATCACCTATAAACACAAACCAATTAGAATCACCCCAGATTTTTAGCAGAGACGATTAAAGCAAGAAGAGCCTGGAATGGGAGATGCCATGCGGTAAAGACAAACAATTATCAATCAAGAATACCGAACCCAGCTAAACTCTCCTTCATAACTGAAGGTCAAATAAAAACGGTCCATAGCAAAGAAAAATTAAAACAGTATATCTCCACAAATCCAGCCCTATAAAAGACATTAAAGTTATCCTACACATTGAAAACCATCAAGAGCACAGCAAGAGCCAAGAAACAGCATCCAAGGGAATAAAATTAGAACTCAACATCGAAAGCCAACAAAGAAAGTCCTGTACAACATGGAGGCAGAACAACTGTTGAATCACCAGTGCGTCATGGAAGAGATTAGAAAGGAAATGCAAATGTTCATGATATTCAAAAATAATGAACACACAAATTACTAGCTTCTCTGGGACACAGCAAAGGCAGAACTCAGAGGCAAGTTTATAGCTCTGAGGTCCTACAACAACAAATTAGAGAGATCTGAATCCAACAATTTAATAAGACATCTGAACCTCCTTGAAAAAGAGCAGCAAGATAAACCCCAATCAAGTAAATGGAAAGAAATAATTAAAATTACATCAGAATTAAATGAATTAGAACCCAAAATCACCATAAAAAGAATCAACAAAACAAAGAGTTGGTTCTTCGAAAAAAATAACAAAATTGACATTCTCTTAGCAAATCGTTTCAAAAAGAAGAGAACATACCAAATAAACAATCTCAGAGATGAGAATGGGAATGAGAAGCAACCAATATTCCAAACATTATAAGAGAATACTTCTCAAACATTTATGCTAATAAGTTTAAGAACCTGGCAGAAATGGACCTTTTCCTAGCCGTTTCCATGCCGTTGAGTTTCCATGACAAAACTCAACCAAGATGAGTTAAATCAACTTAACATGCCCGTATCAAGCATAGCAATAGAAACAGCAATAAGAGACATCCCATGTAAGAAAAGCCCAGGACCAGATGGATTTACAGCAGAACTTCAAAGGCCTTCAAAAGGCCTTCAAAGCAGAGCTCACACCAATACTCCTCCAACTCTTCAATGAAATTGAAAGGGAAAGTTCACTACCAAATTCATTCTATAAAGCCATCATCCCAAAAGCAAGCGGGGACTCAACAAAGAAAGAATTATAGACCGATTTCTTTGATGAACATTGATGAAAAACTTCTCAACAAAATTTTGGCCAATTGCATTTGACAATTCCTCCAAATAATCATACAGGATTTATTTCCAGGATGCCAATCTGGTTCTATATTTGCAAATCAATTAATATAATTCATCACATCAACAAGAGCAAGAATAAGAACATGGTTATCTCAATAGATGCAGAAAAAGCCTTTGACAAGATCCAACACCCCTTTATGATGAAGGCTCTGGAAAACCTATGAATCCAGAGAACATTCCTCAATACAATAAAACCTGTATATGACAAACGTACAGACATCATTATACTTAATGGTGAAAAAATAATGCCATTTCCTCTTAACTCAGGAACAAGACAAGGATGTCCAATCTCTCCACTTCTCTTCAATTTACTCTTAGAATGCCTAGCTACAGCAATAAGACAGGATGCAAACATAAAAGGGATCAAAATATGGAAAGATGATATAAAACTCTCCCTATTTGCAGATGACATGATGTTATATTTAAATAATCCCACCGACTCAACTCAAAAATTATTCATGTTGATTCAGAACATTGGCAAATAGCAGGGGAAAAATTAACTCTCAAAAATCAATAGCTTTTCTGTATGCCAACAATGAGAAAAGCATGGCTGAAATCAGGAAAGCAATTCCATTCATTATTGCCCCACAAAAAAATAAAATACCTAGGAATTAATCAAAGAAGTGAATGATCTTTATGATGAAAACTTTAAAAGCCTGAAAAAGGAAATCAAAACGGAACTTACAAAGTGGAAAACCTTCCCATGCTCGTGGATTGGAAGAAACAACATCGTGAAAATGACAATACTTCCCTAGGCTATCTAAAAATTCAATTCAATACTTATCAATCTTACAAACTCATTCCTCAAGAAAATAGAAGAGGCAATCTAATAATTCATATGGAACAATAAAAGACCCCAGATAGCAAAAATGATCCTTAACAGAAAGAACAGTGCTGCAGGAATATTAATACCAAATTTCAAACTCTACTACAAAGCCATAGTAATCAAAAGAGCTAGGTATTGGCACAAGAACAGACCTCAGGAATACTGGAATAGAATTGAAAAGCCAGAAATGAACCAACAGACCTATAGCCACCTAATCTTCGATAAGGGAGCTAAAAAAATAGAATGGAAGAAAGACAGCCTCTTCAGTATATGGTGCTGACAAAATTGGTTAATCACTTGTAGAAAACTAAAGCTAGATCCATATATATCACACTGCACAAGAATCAACCCCAAATGGATGAAAGACCTCGGAGTCAAAGCAGACAGCCTGAAAACATTGCATGACAAACTAGGAGATAACCTATGTCTCCTTGGCACAGGCCAAAATTTTCTTAATAGATACCAGAAACACAACAAATCAAAGAAAGGTTGGACAAATGAAATTGTATGACATTGAAGAGTTTCTGCATGGCAAAGGACAAAACTAGCAAAATCAATACAAAGCCCATGGATTGGGAGAAGATCTTCACTAGCCATAAAACAGACAAGGGTCTCATATCTAAAATATACCTAGAACTCAAAAAAATTAAATCCCCCAACAACAAATCCTCAAAGAAACAAGTGCCCAATAAATAAGTGGGCTAAAGACTAAAAAGAAATCTCTCTGAAGAGCAAAGAAGGATGGCCAATAGACACATGAAGAAGTGCTCAAACTCCCTAGCAATAAAAGAAATGCAAATCTAAACTACACTGAAATACTACCTTACCCCAGTTAGAATGGCTATAATGTAATATAACAGAAGCTGGACGGGATGTTGGTGGTACTATAATCTTGTATAACCACGTTGGAAAGTAGTGTGGAGCTTCCTCAAAAGACTCCACATAGAGTTCCCCTATGACACAGCAATCCCACTTTTGAGCTTTTATCCAAATAATCACAAAAAGGACCATACTAAATCTACCAGCATAACTATGTTTATTGCAGCATTATTTAACATAGTTCAGATATGGAACCAAGCCAGATGCCCCTCAGTAGATGAATGGATCAAAAAAAATATGGTATATATGCACAAAGGAATTCTTTGCCTTCATCAGAAAAAAATGGCAGGCATTGTACCGTTTGTTAGGAAATGGAAAGCCATGGAAAAAATTATATTAAGTGAAGTAATCCATGCCCAAAGAAACATAGGTTCCATGGTTTCCTTTATTTGCAATAACTAGTATATGTCGGAGATAAACACAAACTGTCAGACAAGTTGATGTTAGGTGAAATGAACACCAAGATAAGGACTCAAATGGTTTTTCTTTCTTGCTATTGTTTCTAGCATATTTACAAGATGATTTCATTGTTGCTTTGTCTGTCCCTCCCCTATGCTTTAACCTCTATTTTTACCGTATTGATGTTGGTATAATTTGGTGAGGGGAACAGAAAAACAACGTGGGATACAGGTGGACTCATTGCCACAATGACATGTACATGGCGGGGGGGCGTGGTTTGTGGGGGGCATAAAGGGAGATGGGATGGGATGGAAAGGGGAAACAAGGGAGGAGGTAATAATGCTTGATCATACAATAGCACACTAAAGCTACCATCACAACTATGTTTATTGCAGCATTATTTACCATGGCTAAGATATGGAACCAATCCAGATGCCCTTCAGTAGATGAATGGATCAAAAAAATGTGGTATATACACACAATGGAATTCTATGCCTCCATCAGAAAGAATGACATTGCCCCATTTTTAGGAAATGGAAAAACTTGGAAAAAATCATAGTAAGTGAAGTAAGCCAGGCCCAAAGAAACAGGTCCCATGGTTTCCCTTATTTCCAATATCTAGTATATGTATGAGTCAAGCGGAAAAGGTCAGATAATGTGATGTTAGGAAAATGAACTCTTAGATATGTATTTTAAGGTTTTTTTTCTTTCATGCATTTGTTTCTAACGCATTTATAAGATTATTTCTTTGTTGCTTTGTATATCCCTCCCCCACAGTATAACCCCTGCTTTCACTATATGTGATGTCAGTATAACTTGTATAGGAGATGGGGAAAAAAAAGTCGTTAAGGATACAGGTGGAACTGTTGCAACAATGAGAAGTACAAGTTGTCATGTCGAAAATGAGCTTTACAACGTTGGTGGGAGGGGGGAAGGGGTAGGATTGGGTCGGGGGGGAGGCTGGGAAGGGATGTGAAGGGTAAACAAAGAAGGAGGTTGTAATGCTTGATAAGAAATGTACACATTATCCTGCCCATGTAATTGTAACCTCTCTCTACAGTATGTTCACAAAAATAAAATAAAATAAAATGAAATGAAAAAAAAAGAAATGTACTCATTACTTTCTTCATGTAATTTTAGAACCCTCTGTATGTTCACATTAAAAAATCATGAAATAACAAAGTTAAAATCCATGCCAATTTTTTTGTCTTTTGTGGGGCTTGAATGCTGGGTCTGGGCACTGTCCCTCAGCTCTTCAGCTTAGAGATAGCACTTTACCACTTGAGTCACAGTGCTGTTTCTAGTTTTCAAGAGATATATTGGAGATAAAAGTCTCACAGACTTTTCTGCGCAGTCTGGCTTTGAACCATTATCCTCAGATCTCAGACTTTTTTTAAAATTTATTTTATTTTATTTGTGAACATACTGCACAGAGGGTTTACAATTACATGGGCAGGATAATGCATACATTTCTTACCAAGCATTGCAGCCTCCTCCTTTGTTTACCCTTCACCTCCCTTCCCAGCTGCCCCCTTCTCCCCACCCAGTCCTTCCCTCCCCTCCCCCCCCACCGATATTGTTAAGCTCATTTTTGACATGACAATTTGTACTTCTCAGGTCTACCTGAATCTTTAATCGACTTGTTTTTCCCCATCAGACTTTTGGGTAGCTAGGATTACAGGCATGAGCCACCAAAGCACAGATTCAAGACAATTTTTAAAAAGCAAACTTATGGAGAGAGTTGGGGACGAAGGAGCCAGACGCAGCAGGCGAGCAGATTCTACTCAACACCAGCAAGAACCCACAAGCAGCAGACATCTTCATCCTGCATTTTGCAGACCAGAGACGACCCAGGAACAAAGACTCCGCATGAGTAAAAGCCAGACGTCCTCACTCCTTCTCAGGGAGCAGAGGAGGGAAGGCCACCCATCCCCCCCCCCAGCACCGGTGATCTCCATCCTGGATACTAACAAAGCTCGGAGGAGCTGCTAGCTCCAACTCAGGCCTTGGAAGAAAATGAGTCATTTAGCAGGTCACAAGAACTTAATGGCGGCATGACCTGCCAGACTCAGCTCCACCCAGGAAAAATTAACCCAGCTCGGGCGCCAGCCCGAGGAGTGGGTTTCTTCACTGGGTAATCAGAGCCAGAGGCTGCCCCTCACTCTAGCAGCCTCCACAAGCAATTGAAAATCAGTAAACAGAAACCCTGTGAATGGCTCCAGGATGGGCTCTGTGAGGTTTTCACAAACCAGCCCCGGAAAAGCTACCAGAACCTAGCCTCATCACTGCATCCCCCTCTTTTGTGATACTCAAAGCAGATCTGTCTCCCAATGAACTAGCCTGGGAGGAGGATCACCAAATCCTGGGTAAAACAGAGCATTTTACTGCCTGTTCGAACAAACTGACTTAAGAAACCAACCAAGCCACAGGACCACAAGCAGACCAGAGACTCCAATAAGAGGCTGGTTACGGACACAAGGGAGATATAGGATTTTTCCCACTCCTACCCCCAAAAGAAAAATCAAAGAAATTTTTGGGTTTTCTTTGTTTTTTGTTTTTTGTTTTTTTGTTGTTTTTTGTTGTTTTTTTTTTCTTTTTTTTTAGTTTTTACTTTTGGTACCTTATACAAAACAATTTTTTTTTCTTTTCTAAAACTTTTTTCAATCTTTAATCTTTGCCTTTTTTGATAAAAAAATGTTTTCGAGAAAGTTTCTTTTCCTCTTATAATTTTTATTTTGGGGATACTTTAGTGTGCGTTCTTGCTTTCTTTTTTTGTCTTCTCATTTTTTTTTCCTCTTTTTAAATTATCTTTTTGTTTTTTGTTTAGCTCTACTGAATTTCTCATCTTTTTCTTCTTCCTTCCTTATCTTTTTCACCTTCTCCTCTCTTTCGTTCTTCTTTATGTGACTTAATCCTTGTCCTGCACACCCTCAGATAAACTTGTAGTTGAGTATTAGACCCTATCCCCCATTGTGTACACACTTAATCCACAAATTTATTACACAAGTTAAAACCTCTAAGACATAAGTTCCCTAATAGCAGTACTACCTCTTTATACCTATATAATATTTTAAGCATTTTTATTTTTAAATTTTTCACATCTACTTTATATCCCTCCCCTTCTCTGAATAAATTCACGTTCTTATCTAAACAGATTGTTATCGAATCTACATAATTTTTATTAATTTCTACCTTTCTATTTTTTCTGGTCTCTTTTCTTTTCCGGTTCCCTTTCTTTTTTTTTTCCTGTTTTTTCTCTCTCTCTACTTTCATCCTACCCAACCTATTTCCTGCTTTGAGATTAAGACTTAGTTAACTCCCCCAGAGCCTCCCCACATCAATCTATTCCTATTTTTTTACCCACATCTCTCCCTAACCCTAATAATTTCTGGTCTTCCTAATTCTTCTTTGCAGTCCGTAGTCCATTAACGTATATTTGTTTGATGTTGAATAGATGTATCTGTTGAACTAGATTGTATCTGTAGACTATTGACTGTGCAAATTCAGACATGGGTTGATGCTTCCCTTAAGATAGTGTTCTAGCAAAAAACTGGTGCTATTTTCATCTCAAATGGGCAGAGTAAACTGGAAAAACACAAGAAAAATGGCAAATTCGGGTATCTCAATTCCTAATCCCGATAATCAGGGGACAGAACAGATAATGAATAATCCAGAGGAGAATTCCCAAACAGCTTTACAAACACAGCTGGCAAACATGATAAATCAAAAGATTGAAAGCATACAAAGGTCTCTGTATGAGCGTGATAAGGAGAGAGAGGAGGCATTTCAAAAGTTTATACAGAAATATCATAAGCATAAGGAAGCTACTCAAAAGCTGATATAGGATTTGTATGAGCATCTTGAGAATACTCAAAGAGAAAGACAGGAATGGCATGAACAGGCTGGGAACACTCAAAAAGAACTACAGGAATCCCACGAACAGGAGGAAGCTTATCAAAGATTAATACAGGAATTGAGAGAGAAGGAAGAGAATATACAAAGATCACTAAAGGCATTCATGGAATCCAGTAACAAAGAGCTGAAGGAAGTCAGGGAGACCACAAAGGGAATGCTGAATGGAACCCAACAGAAGGAATAGGAGTCCAAGGAAACCATAACCAATGAAGCAAGTGATCGGAGAATAAACACGGAACATCAATTTAAGGAAGTAAAGAAGTTCATACAAGATCTAAAACAAAGCTTCAACAAAGAACGTGAAGCCATCAAAGCTGACCAATTAGAAGGAAAAGAGATAAAAAACAAAGTAGAAAGACTTGACAGCAGGTTAGACCATGCAGAAGATCGAATCTCAGGGATTGAAGACAGCCTAGATATTATAGAGAAAGAACACACAACCATCCAAGACAAGTCCAAGAAATATGATAGATCTATCCAACACTTGGAAGACACCATCAGAAGGCCTAATCTAAGGATAATGGGTGTAGAGGAGCACCTAGAAACAGAAGTCAATGGCCTAGGAAATTTTTTTAACAGGCACCTAGCAGAGAACTTCCCAAACACGCAAAAAGACAGGCCTATTCAGATACAAGAAGCTTTTAGAACTCCAAACAGACGAGACAAGAATAGGATATCCCTGCGTCACATTATAATCCACACAGGTTCATTTTCCTAACATCACATTATCTGACCTTTTCCGCTTAACTCATACCTATACTAGATATTGCAAATAAGGGAAACCATGGGACCTATGCTTCTTTTGGCCTGGCTTACTTCACTTAATATAATTTTTTTCCAAGAACCCCTAAATATGTATTTTAATGCTTTCGTTTCTTTCATGCATGTGTTTCTAACGCATTTATAAGATTATTTCTTTGTTGCTTTGTATGTCCCTCCCCCACAATGTAACCCCCGCTTTCACTATATTTGATGTCATTATAACATGTGGAGGAGATGGAGACAAACAAGTCGTTTAAGGATTCAGGTGGACCTGTTGCAACAATGAGAAGTACAAAATGTCATGTCAAAACCAGCTTTACAATGTCGGTGTAGGGGGGAGGGGGGTATAATTGGGTGGGGGGGGAGGAAGCTGGGAAGGGAGGTGAAGGGTAAACAAAGGAGGAGGCTGCAATGCTTGGTAAGAATTGTATGCATTATCCTGCCCATGTAATTGTAGCCCCTCTGTACAGTATGTTCTCAAATAAAATAAAATAAAATTAAAAAATATATATATAATCCACACAGGATCAACTCAGACCAAGGAAAAGATCCTTAAAGCTTTCAAGGAGAAAAGAATCATCACCTATAAAGGAAAACCAATTAGAATCACCTCAGATTTCTCAGCAGAGACAATCGAAGCAAGAAGAGCCTGGAACGATGTATGCCATTCCTAAAAACAAACAACTATCAACCAAGAATACTGTACCCAACTAAACTCTCCTTCATAACTGAAGGCCAAATAGAAACCTTCCATAGCAAAGAAAAATTGAAACAATACATCTCCACCAAACCAGCCCTACAAAAGATTCTTAAAGATGTCCTACACATAGAAAACCTACAAGACCACAATAAAGGTCAAGAAACTGCACCCAAACTGAATCCAAGAACCATAGGAAGAACCCAGTTTTCGCAACCCCCAAGAAGATGGATAACATGGCAGGAACTCCCAAAAACCTCTCATTCCCTTCTCTTAACGTTAACAGACTGAACTCTCCAATTAAGCGACATAGACTGTCTAGTTGGATTAAAAAACAAGACCCTTCAATCTGCTGCCTTCAGGAGTCACATCTTACCCCTAAAAACAAACACATTTTCAATGTTAAAGGTTGGAACAAAATCTACCAAGCAAACGGCCTCCATAAACAGACAGGAGTTGCAATCCTAATATCAGATAAAATGGACTTCAAATTAAAACTCGTGAGAAGAGATAAAGAAGGTGGCTACATACTAATTAAGGAATCTCACATTAATTGTTGGGGATTTTAACACACAACTATCACGACTAGATAGATCAACTCGGCAAAAACTCAACAGAGATACTACAGTTCTAAACAGCTGCAGAGATCAACTAGATTTAACAGATATCTACCGAACATTTCAACCAGCAGCATCAGAATACACGTTTTTCTCAGCAGCACATGGTACATTTTCTAAAATAGACCACATTTTAGACCACAAAGCAAACTTGTCCAAATTCAGAAACACAGAAATTATACCTTGCATTCTCTCTGACCACAAGGGAATAAAATTAGAACTCAACACCAAAAGCCACCTAAGAAAGTCTGGTATCACATGGAGGCTGAACAACACACTGCTGAATCAAGAGTGGGTCATGGGAGAGATTAGAAAGGAAATTCAAATGTTCATGCTATTTAACAAAAATGAACACACAAATTACCAGCTCCTCTGGGACACAGCAAAGGCAGTACTCAGAGTCAAGTTTATAGCTCTGAGCTCCTACATCAACAAATTGGAGTGATCTGAAACCAATCTAATGACACATCTAAACCTCCTAGAAAAAGAGCAGCAAGATAAACCCCAATCCAGTAGACGGAAAGAAATAATCAAAATTAAATCAGAATAAAAGGAATTACAATCCAAAACAACTATAGAAAGAATCAACAAAACAAAGAGTTGGTTCTTCGAAAAAATTAACAAAATTGACAGACCCTTAGCAAATCTTATCAGAAAAAGAAGAGAACACATCCAAATAAATAAACTCAGAGACGAGAATGGAAACATCACCACGGAAACAACCAAGATTCAAAACATTATAAGGGAATACTTCTAAAACTTTATGCTAATAAGTTTGAAAACTTGACAGAAATGGACCTTTTCCTAGCAAATATTGACATGGCAAAACTAAACCAAGATGAGTTAAACCAGCTTAACAGGCCCATATCAAACGTTGAAATAGAAACAGCAGTAAGAGACCTTCCAGCTAAGAAAATTCTAGGAACCGATGTTTTTACAGCGGAATTTTACAAGGCCTTCAAAGTAGAGCTCACACCAATACTCCTCCAACTCTTCAATCAAATCGAAAGAGGAAGGTCAGTACCGAACACATTCTATGAAACCATCATAACCCTGATCCCAAAACCAGGCAGCGACTCATCAAAGAAAGAGAACTATAGACCTATTTCTTTGATGAACATTGATGCAAAACTTCTCAACAAAATATTGGCCAACCGATTTCAACAATTCATCCAAAAAAATGATACACCATGATCAAACAGGATTCATTTCAGGGATGCAAAGCTGGTTTAATATACGCAAATCAATTAATATTATTCATCACATCAACAGCAGCAAGAATAAGAACCACACGGTTATCTCAATAGATAGAGAAAAAGCATTTGACAAGATCCAACACCCCTTTATGATGAAGGTTTTGGAAAAATTAGGAATCCATGGAACATTCCTCAATACAATAAAGGCTGTATATGACAAACCTACAGCCAGCATTATACTTAATGGTGAAAAACTAAAGCCATTTCCTCTTAACTCAGGAACAAGACAAGGATGTCCACTCTCTCCACTTCTCTTCAATATAGTGTTAGAATGCCTAGCTACAGCAATAAGACAAGATGCAGACATAAGGGGGATCCAAATAGGGAAAGAAGAAATAAAACACTCCCTCTTTGCAGACGACATGATCTTCTATTTAAAGAATCCCATAGACTCCACTCCCAAATTACTCAAGCTGATTCAAAACTTTGGCAAAGTAGCAGGGTATAAAATTAACTCCCCAAAATCAATGGCCTTTCTGTACACCAACAATGAGAATAGAGTGGCTGAAATTAGGAAAGCAACTCCATGTGTAATATCCCCACAAAAAATAAAATAACTAAGAATTAACTTAACCAAAGAAGTGAAGCAACTTTATGATGAAAACTTTAAAATCTTGAAAAAGGAAATCAACACAGAACTTAAAAAATGGCAAAACCTCTCATGCTCCTGGATTGGAAAGATTAACATCGTGAAAATGGCAATACTTCCCAAGGCTATCTATAAATTCAACCCGAAATCTATCAAAATTCCAAGCTCATTCTTCAAGGAAATAGAAGAGGCATTCTAAAAATCCATATGGAACAATAAAAGACCCCGAATAGCAAAAACGCTCATCAATGGAATGAACACTGTTGGAGGAATATCAATACCAAATTGGAGACTCTACTATAAAGTCATAGTAAACAAAACAGCTTGGTACTGGCACAAGAACAGACCTCAGGACCAATGGAATAGAATTGAAAAGCCAGAAATGAACCTACAGAACTATAGCCATCTAATATTTGATAAGGGATGTAAAAAAAATAGAATGGAAGAAAGGCAGCCTCTTCAGTAAACGGTGCTGGCAAAATTGGTTAACTACTTTTACAAAACTAAAGCTAGATCCTTATATATCACCCTGCACCAGAATCAACTCCAAATGGATCAAAGACCTCGAAGTCAAAACAGACACTCTGAAAACATTACAGGATGGAATAGGAGAAACCCTAGGTCTCCTTGGCTCAGGCCGAAATTTTCTGCATAGTGACCCGGAAACACAACAAATCAAAAAAGGTTGGACAAATGGGATCGCATAAAGTTGCAGAGCTTCTGCATGGCAAAAGACATAGCTAGCAAGATCAATAGAAATCCCACGGATTGTGAAAAGATATTTACTAGCCATACAACGGACAAGGGTCTCATATCTAAAATATACTTGGAACTCAAAAAATTAAACCCTCCAATAACAAATCCTCAAAGAAACAACTGCCCAATAAACAAGTGGTTGAAAGACTTAAAGAGAAACTTTTCTGAAGAAGAAAGAAGGATGTCCAATAGACACATGAAGAAATCCTCAACCTCCCTAGCCATAAAAGAAATGGAAATCAGAACAACATTGAGATACCACCTCACTCCAGTTAGAATGGCAAAAATCAAGAACTCTAACAACAACAGATGCTGGAGGGCATGTGGACAGAAGGGAAATTTACTTCATTGTTGTTGGGAATGTAAACTTGTTCAACCACTTTGGAAAGCAGTATGGAGGTTCCTCAAAAGACTCCACATAGAACTCCCCTATGACCCAGCAATCCCACTTTTGGGCATTTACCCAAATGTTTACAAACAAGACCACACTAAAGCTACCAGAACAACTATGTTTAGTGCAGCATTATTCACCATAGCTAATATCTGGAACCAACCCAGATGCCCCCAAGTAGATGAATGGATCATGAAAATGTGGTATATATACACAATGGAATTCTATGCCTCCATCAGAAAGAATGACATTGCCCCATTTGTTAGGAAATGGAAAGAC
Organism: Dipodomys merriami; assembly: GCF_024711535.1. NCBI lineage: Eukaryota > Metazoa > Chordata > Mammalia > Rodentia > Heteromyidae > Dipodomys > Dipodomys merriami. Next base: position 765,773 of record NW_027205115.1, on the reverse strand, counting down.
TTGGAAAAAAATTATATTAAGCGAAGTAAGCCAGGCCCAAAGAAACATAGGCCCCCATGGTTTCCCTTATTTGCAATATGTAGTATATGTATGAGTCTAGCGGAAAAGGGCAGATAATGTGATGTTAGGAAAATGAACCCTTAGATATGTATTTTAATATTTTTTTTCTTTCTTGCATGTGTCTCTAACGCATTTATAAGATTATTTCTTTGTTGCTTTGTATATCCTTCCCCCACAGTATAACCTCTGCTTTCACTATATTTGATGTCAGTATAACTTGTGGAGGAGATGGGGAAAAACAAGTCGTTTAAGGGTATAGGTGGACCTGTTGCAACAATGTGAGAAGTACAAGTTGTCATGTCCATAACGAGCTTTACAATGTCTGTGTGGGGGCGGGGGGGCCTTGGGGTAGAGAAGGATTGGGACTGGGGTGGGAAGGGGGGAGGCTGGGAAGGGATGTGAAGGATAAACAAAGGAGGAGGCTGCAATACTTGGTAAGAAATGTACGCATTATCCTGCCCATGTAATTGTAACCCCTCTGTACAGTATGTTCACAAATAAAATAAAATAAATTTAAAAAAAAGTAAACTCATGGAAACTTCTGGCTTTTTCTAATAAACAATATTATATTTTCAGCATTAGTTTATAACTATGTTATTTTTAGATGTAACTTGGAATTTTTAATACAATCAAATATAAGTTTTATTATTACTCAATATCTCACAAAAATCCACTGTAATTTACTTTCCCTAAAGTCAATTGTTACATACTGTATTACTCATTATTATTATTACACTCTATATTTCATATAATGTGAAATGAAAATAATTTGGACCATTTCGTATAAATTAGTAGTTGATACTTTAGCATTATAAATTCACATCTGTGATTTTAAATAAAGGAAAGAAGATTTTCGAGTTAAAATGAAATATGAATGTGTAATGTGTCCCAACTAAACCAAAAATTCTTAGTTTATGCAGACAAAAATACTTTCTTTCCACTAAAGACTTTGAAGTAATACCATTGGAAATAGTGAGGCAATAGGAGGAAGAATTAAAATCACATCAAACAAGTCTGTTATTCTGCTACCACCTCCATTATGAAAACCTGCCCATTCCCAGATGTCACAAAATTTCAAGTGTCTCTCTTAAAATTCTATTTGGAAAAGTTCTAAATCACTGATTCTTTTCGCAGTTTCTGTTATATGAAACAAATCATTGACACAAAACAATTGAAATAAAATGTGCACATATGTTGAAGTCACTACAACTGGAAAAACAACCAACTTAGTAGAACCCCAGGAACAAAAACATGTTTTGCCCAATTTTTTAAGCACAAAAACCTCAAATACATATTAACTTGGAGTAGAGCCGTAAAGATAACTGTGTCTCATAAATACAGTTGTGTTAATTTGTAATTAAATTCTTCTAGATTAACCTAACATAGCAAATCCCTTGAAGGGATCAAATTGTTTAAAACAAATGTGACTGTATGCGGAGTGAGACATGCACATATTTAAAAGAATAAAATAACAGAATCATAATGTACGTAAAAAAATCAGAAATTTAATGAATAAGTCCAATAGCATCTATACTGAGAACTAATGCCTACTGGTATAACAAGAAAAAATATGCAAATAATAGAATCTGAGCAGTGTCCATGAGTGTCCATAATTTTAAACTACTCCAAATTACACTTTGTAGAAGACTGAATGTGGATTATCTAAGGGAAAACATCAACACATGACATAAATGAAATTAAAAATCTCATGAAAAGAGAGAAGGAGTTTCTGGAAAATAATAGTTTAACAAATGGAAGTTAAAATATTTCTAGTACTGACAAAATTGCATACCTATTCATTTAGATCCAAAAAAGGAACCAAGTTTTTTGAGCGGATTTGAAACTTTGGCAAAGTAGCAGGATACATCTGTAACATTATTATGGATGTTGATTCTGGCATGGAATTCATTTCCTCTTTGATCTGACAAATGAATATATGAAAGAACATAAATTCTCTAACTAAATATCAAGACCTAACTAAACATATCACCAGAAAAGTCATCATGTAAGCCATATTGCAACTGGGGTAAAAGAAAAATCTGTCATAGTGATTCTGTATTTATTGTACATGTTGATGTTTTTCATAAATTATTTCCTTTAGTTTGCATATTCAAACCATTGTGTTACATGATGTATATCTTGGTAACTAATTTTGGATGCCTCCTTAAATTTTGTTCTGAGTAAAATGTCTCACTTCAGTTCCTAACCCATGAAATTATGTTGATTCCAAAAACATTCAAATAACCACTGTATATAATACACAAAATCTCATAAGCATGATACCAGTAAGAATTGGTTATCATTTTGATATCAGGGTCCCATGACTTATAAGGCCTATCTGCATGAGTATCGTTGTACCGAGACTCCTAAGCCTAAATTTAGCCACTGTTAAAAAATGTTTATATCTTCATTTGTCGCCCATCAGAGATTAAATCTGAGTATAAAGCCTAAGGAAAACGATAAAGTAAGAGTTTAGCTTTTCTGGATATAAAGTAAACAAATGCAGCATAGAGTAACTCACTGGTTTAAATTCAACCTGTTTCACCAAAACATTCTAAGCATTACCTTACAATGTGTATTATTCTCATGAAGGGAATGGGGAATTTGAGAAGAGGACTAACCAAGCATTTTCTTCAAATATATATAATTTCGATTTATCTCTAAATTTCTCTATAAACATTTCTGATAAAAACTGAATAATTGATTCTCTGGTCAGCTTTAATATATTTTACTTTCATATACCAAACTATATTTAGAAAATGCAATACAACAATTAACTAAAAAAAATGTCTTGCCAGAAAAAATGGCATCTCTTTATTATGTGATGCCTAATTCTTAGGTATTATGTCTCCAGTTAATGAATGTGATTGTTTAAATGCTTCATAAAGTTTTAATTAAAATCCATCATTGTACTATAATTGTGGATAATTTTATCCTAGAATCATTCATGAACTGCCCATTCAATCAAGACATACATCAAATTCATTTGGTATTCATATGCATAGTAATGAGTTTCTTAGGACCTCCTGCCATTTGGAGGTGGCAGGACCAGGATTTGAACTGTGGTCTTCAGCTCCCACCACTTCAAACCGAGGATTGGGAACTCACTTGTCTGTCCAAGAACATCAGCAAGACCAATGATTAAGCAGACACCAGTGGCTCTCAGCAGTCCTCCTTGATACTTAAAAGACTGTGATAGGAGGATCATGGTTGAAGTCACCCTAGGGAGGAAAGTCCTTGAGAGCCCTGTCCAACTTCAAGGCCAACAACGCCAGAAGTATAGCCGTATGGCTCCAGAGTTAGAGGGCTATCCTTAAGTAAAACCAGCTCACAGACTGTGCCCAGATCCTGAGTTCAAGGTCCAGGATTGGCAACAACAGACATACACAACAATCTGTGCAGCCATCCACTTAAAGCAGGTCACTCTCAACAGCCTTTATTTACATTTTATTTTGAGGCCAACGCAGGATGAATCACAAACCAGGCAGGGGAACAGAAGATCAGGTTTGTTAGAAGTAACTGGTATTATGAAAATTAAACTTGGGGACGTAAAATGGTAGCATACTTATGTAAAAATTAACATTAAGAAAAAGATGAAGGTGCTGGGAATGTGGATTAGTGGGAGAATGCTTGCCTAGCATGCAAGAAGCCCTGTGTTCAATTCCTCAGTAGCACATTCAAGAAAAAAACCAGAATTGGTGTTGTAGCTCTAGTGGTAGCTTGCTAGAGACAGTGCCAGGCCTTGCGTTCAACCCAAGAACTGGCAAAGAAATAGCTACTTAGGTAGGTAGGTAGGTAAGTAGATAGATTAGATAGATGATAGATAGATAGATAGATAGATAGATAGATAGATAGATAGATAGATAGATAGATAGATAGATAGATAGATAGATAGATAGATAGATAGATAGATAGATAGATAGATAGATAGATAGATAGATAGAAAGAAAGAAAGAAATATGATAGATGAATCTGGACTTGGATGTCAGGAGGAAAGTAAGGAAGACTTCCCAGTGATTAGGCCTTCTGCAGTGTGCCAGGACACCAACATGGCCTTCACACAACCAGAGAACAGGAAGACTGTCTCTTTCCACTTCTCAGGTAGGCAAGGGCCCCAGAGTCAAGAGGGCAGAGCCAAGTTCTAACTGAGGTGCTTGGAGACAGAAGAGAAAAGGCCTTGCCTCTCCTTGGATGGGGGATTTGCATTAATGTAGTGGAGAATGAAGGAAGGAGAATGGACTGGCAGAGGTAGAGAAAGTGCCTTCAAATCTGACAGATGGAGAGTCAAAGACCCACTCCCTAAGACCAAAGAGCAAGGTTTTCTACTCTGTTCCTGCCCTCTCTCCCAATAAAATGGCTCTCTATTGTCAACTTAAAGATAGCCTGAGGCTCCCTTCACCTGAGGGAGGAAGGTTAGTCATTGTGTGAAGAGGCTGAGAAAAGCCTGATCCTTGTGTAACTCTGACAAATGTTTCATGTTTCCCCTCATTGCTGGCCATGCCTGGAATGTTGAGTGTGTACATTCTGCCTCCTAACCCTGCATGCCTTTTTCTCTTCACCTAGCCTGGCTTTTGTAACTGATTTCTGCATTCAAATATTGTTACATTGGAGTACTTCCTGCAAACAGGACTAGTGCTTGGATGCTGAGAACTTCATTTGAACCCAGGATGGGTCAATGATGTTTCTTTCCTGCTTCTATAGCTCAAGAACTCTAAGAACCTTTAGCGTATGAGTAACGTCTCATCACCAATGGAAACACAGGAAGCTCTTGAACATCTGCCCTTTCAGAAGTGGAATTCAGAGTTTCAGACTTTCCTACCCTGACTGGCTTCACCCTGTGATCCTCAGACTTCAGCCTCCTGAGCTAGGGTGACAGGCGTTAGCTACTGGTGCTCTGCTAGGTTCAGAACTGTAATTACATTGGCATTACAAGTCAACTGCTTATCACAAAGGGCTTGGGCAGCATATTAAGCCTTTCAACAATGGACCTTTCAGAACCCTGTAAGACACAAGGTTATAATGCTAGAGTCTGAAAGGCTGTGTATATGGATGGGCTACACTTGAACCTTGAGCTCTGACTCCAATTCTGGTGTACATGAGCATTCATTTTCCATAGAATGATATCCTAATTAGCAAATAAAAAAAGTACTTCGCTTAACCCTCACTTTTTCCACTTTTGTGTCTCAAACTCAAGGCTGGGCACTGTCCCTGAGGCCTTCAGCTTAAGGCAAACTCTCTACCACTTGCCCCAAAGCACCAAATGTGGTCTTTTTGTGGTTCATTGGAGATAAGAGCCTAACAGGTTTTCCTTGCCTAGGCTGTCTTTGAACTGTGGTCTTTAGATCTCAGTCTCCTGAGAAGTTATGGTTCCAGTTGTGAGCCACAGGCATCTGGCCTATTGTTTTTGACAGTCCAGGCACTTGATCTTAGGCCCTGGGTATGGTTTCTGAGCTCCTTCTTCTCAAGCCTAAGGCTGTGCTACTTGAGCCACTCTGATTACGTTGCACTGAGGATTCAAACCCTAGCATTCATGCATCCTGAGCCAGCTCTCTACCACTAAGCCACATTTCTAGCCCCACTCTTACAATTTTATCCCTCAACTTGCCTATCCCCAAGAAAAGGCTTCTGAGTAAAAGTCATCTAAAAAAATTCCAATAGCAAGGTTCCAAAGATAAAGAACACAAAGCTCATACTTGGGAGAGACTCTAAAATATGAAGACTGTGACAAATGCTTCCATTATTTATGTATCATGTTTCAACACTTAAAATATTAATGAAAAACGAGTCAATGACCTAAATTGTTCTGTATAAATTTATAATAGATGCACAACATGTACTAAATATTATGTGTATAATAATACTAAATACAATGTATACAATAAATAAATGAATCAAGTAAAAAATAAAATAAATACAGAAATCAATAATAAAAATCATAATATGTAATACACATACATATGTATATATATATCATATATTACCCATATATAGAAATATTTTTTTCCATTGCAGGGCCTTCATTCAGACCCTTGTAAATCTAGCCTGAATTTCTTTTCCTCAAGGACAGTAAGCTATGTCTTCACCCATGGTGCAAAAGAGTTACCTGGAGGGTAAGATCAATTCCCAGCAATGATGGAAATACTGGCTCAACTTCCAAGATAGTGACAATTTTTTTCATGGAAGCAGTTATGTTTATTCAGTGACATACTGAACATTTTTTAAAAAGCAGTGTAACATTTTGTACATCTATTCAGACATCTTTCTCTTACCCCCAAAATGCTTCTTTTGAGCACTACTTTTCTTCATTTCTTTTGTTGTAAAAATGTTGTACAGACAGATTACAGCTAAATGAGCATGGTAATGAGTACGTTTCCTATTGAGCATTGTTGTCTCCTCCTTTGTTTTCCCTCCCATCTCACAACTACTCCCTCTGCCAACCTCAGTGACTTAATTTTTATTTTTGGATTTGTATGGGGTTTGAACTCAAGTAGTGGCAACTCTGCACTTTCCCTCACATTGCTACATATTTACCAAGACCCTGAGTTCAAATCCCAGGCTAGGAAAGAAAACTGGTAGAAATTTCAAACCAGGGAGCTTTGTTTCTTTTTTAATTTAAATGATTATTTTTTTATTTATTCTTTATTTTGCCAACATGGGGCTTGAGCTCAGGTACTGGCAACTCTCCCTCAGCTTCAATTGCCCTAGGGTGGGGTACACCCTCGGACCCATAGACAATCCAGGGATCCTAGGTCCAGAGGGATTGCATAAAGAAAAATAAGTAACATAGCCTTAAAAGTGGCGAGCTGCAGAGTGCTGGGTGTTTTACCTTTTTTTATTTGCAGGGTGACCATCCTGGGTCTGAATGACATGGCTACAAAGTGAACCTGACCTGCCATATCTGAATGCTGGAGTGCTATCAGGGAATCCATAGGCCAACTTGTCAACATAGGCCCTGGGTTCAAATCCCGGTCCTGACACCTACCAATGGCAGGAGACCACAAAAGACTCATTCCTATGCATAGGAATACCAGTTGAGAGTATTTCATGCTTTTTTCTAGTCTAAAATTGGAAGCAATAATCCTAGGATGCTGATTGATCTTAATTAATAGATTATTATTCATGGAAAGAATAATATTCCTTCAATGGTGGTATAATAAATGCCTAAGAGTTGGTAGGAACATAGTAAGTGTCCTTCAATCATAGATAGATGGCTGTGGTGCTGTTTACCAATACATATTTATTTGTATACCACCCTCTGCCTATCCATGTATCACTGTTTTGGCCAAACCTGGGACTGGTTCTAAGCACCTGACAGCTTCATTGATTAGAGGCTGCCGTGCTCACACTCATCCATTCATGAATTGGGCTTGCTAATCCCTGAGATCATATCCCAGCATTGCCAAAAATTTAATGTTGGAGTAAGAATCCAAGTATGACACATGTTTTCCTTTTTTGGGAAAGTCCTCGGTGTCAGGCATGATGGAGAACGTATAGACAAATCTGGATGCTGTGATATAAGATGTAAACAATGTAATAAATGTTAGAGGGGTCATCAGAGTCAATAAAATAAATGGAAAATAAATGAATAAAACAAGAAATAAAATGAATAACCACACCCAACAAAATATGGAATATCTGTATGGAAGTATAAATCCTCTCTTTAAAATGGATATAAGGAGTATGTTTTCCAGGCCTGAGGCTTGAATTCAGGCCTAGGGAACAGGCCTGCCTTTCTTGTCTTCAAGCATGGTCAGATTCCCTTCCCTCACGGTGTTGCATATTTATGCAGACCTTGAGTTCAAATCCCAGGCCTGGCAGAAAAAAAATGGCATGAATTGCAAACTAGGGAGCTAAATATGTTTTTTTTTTTAATTGCAGGCCATTGGAGAAGCCATAGTCCATCCCAGCAACATGGGCCTACATTTCGAATACTAGTCATGCCACTTCTGGATGGTGGGAGATACTAAGAGGCTCGTTCCTATCCACAGGAATAACGTTGGAATATTATCAATGTCACGGTTGAATGAGATGCTCATGAATGATATTTGTATACAATTAGACATCATGATTTCAGTCGGTTGATTGATTTTATTTAATATCTTATGAAGCATTAAAAGAAAATTATTTCTCACAAGGATACAATAATTTCAGGACACTGATTTACTTAATAGTTTATTAAAGATGAAAATAATAACATAAATTACCTGGAGGCATAATAAATACCCAAGAATTTGTAGGAATGTAGTCTATATAAATGAACAATGGATAGACATCTCTGGCACTCCATATATATATATATATATATATATATATATATATATATATATATATATAAACATACTACAATCTGCAAGTCAATCTGTACTTGTTTTGTCAACCCCTTGTTCTCGATCTCAGATCTTGGGAACTGCCTATCAGCTCAATTTGCCCCAGGATGGCATGCTGACACACACCCTTTCATGAATTTGTCCCTGTAGGCCATGAGTTCAGATGCCAGCACACCCAAACAATGAATCATGGAGTAAGAAACTGATGGTGACACGTTTTCCTTTTCTGTGAAAGTCCGGGGTGTCAGGTATAAGTGGAATACATATGCAGACCTATATCCTATTTAATCAATGTAATCAATGTTCTATGTGCCATATTAGTCAATTAAATAGTCAATACATGTTGGATCTTTGTCCACCCTAATAAAAATGGATGGGGTCCAAGGAAACATAAGTGCACTTGCTAGCTGGTTACCCTCCCCCCCCCTTAGCCCGGGAGACATTCAGACAAAGCTGGGAGACAAGTCATGCAACAACTCATATATTACCACTCAGAAAGCATCTTTTAAAGGGAAAAACAGCGTGGCATGGAAGGGGAGGGAAAGGAACCAACCAATCACTGAAAAGGTCACACCCTATCATGCGCCTAAGCTTTATCCAATCAGATTTTAAGGTAAACAACTAGGGCTGTGACCACTCAACTTCCTCTCACCGCCATCTTTTCTGCCCATGTGCACCACAAATACATGAATCAAACAAAAAATAAAATGAATAACTACACTGAACACAATATGGAGTCAACCTATGAATGTAAATATAAATTATATATTTAAAATGTACACAAATATGATGTATTCTAGTGCTGGGGATCTATTTCAGACCTAAGGAACAGACATGAATTTCTTGACTTCAAGAAGGCTAGCTTCCCCTTTCCACACAGTGCAACAAAGTTACCCAGACCATGAGTTCCGACCCCAGTCATGGCAGAAAAAATGGCACCTTTATACTATGTGACACCCAATTCTTAGGTATTTCATTATGCCTCCAGTTAATGAATGTGATTGTTTAAATGCTTCATAAAATATTGATTAAAATCTATCAGTGTTCTCTAATATAATTGTGTATAAATTTATCCGAGAATTATTTAAAAACTGTCCATTCAGTCATAACGTACATCACATTCCACTGGTATTCATATAGATAGGAATGAGTTTCTAAGGATGTCTTTCCATTTGCAGGTGGCAGGACCAGGATTCCAACTGTGGGCTTCTGCTCCCACCATTTAATCCCAAGGATAGGGAACTCACTGGTCTGTCCAAGAACAGAATGACCAATGATTAGGCAGGCACCAGTGGCTCTCAGCAGTCCTCATTGATGCTAACAAGGCTGTGATAGGAGGATCATGGTCAAAGTCACTTTAGGCAGGAAAGTCCTTGAGACCCCTGTCCAACTTTAGTGCCAACAAAGCCAGAAGTAGAGCCATGTGGCTCCAGTGGTAGAGGGCTAGCCTTGATCAAAAGCAGTTCACAGACTGCACAGATCCTGAGTTCAAGATCTGGGACTGGCAACAAACAGACATACACAACAATCTGTGCAGCCACCCTCTTGTCCCCAGATCACCCTCTTGTCCTCAACTGAATTGGACAGATTTCCCTGGGAAAAGGGCTGGGGGAGCCTCTGTCATCTTGACTCCACCCATTTGCCTGCATCACAGGTTCCCAACACACCCCCATGCTTTCATTGTTCTTTCTGAGCAAGGGGATACAACAATTGTGGCCACGCCCACATTCCATGATGTCTAGCACCAGGATTCCCTCTGTTGGTTGACACCACCACCAGCAGTTGAGGAAGGTAGAGGTGACTGAGTGGTGAACAAGAGCTCTAGTCCACTTTGGAGTAGAGTCGAAATTGACGTCCTAGTCAGTGAGTGGGAGAGTAGAGGATTTCCCAGGCCCTGGGAACCTGGCCAGCCCATCTTTCCCATCCCAGAACTCAGATGTCTGAAACAACAAGATTTCGTGAGAGCTGTGGGCAAGAAACTACTGCCAGAACACCGGCAGAAGAATTCTCCCATCAGACCTGCAACATTCAAGAAAACAAAGAACAAAAAAAAGAGGGATCTTCAAGACAAACACCAGTGGGGAAGGTGATTCACCAGAGGGTCCAGCCAAAGATGATGCTGACCTTGGGCCTCCCTTACCTTTGGACAGAGTCACAGTCACCAGGGTCCAGAGTGTCAAGGGTCCCTATAGCACCAAGGATCTTTAGAGTTGCTACCGACACATGGTGCCTGCCCTGGACCACAGCAAAAGAAGAAACCAGGTACGCTGTGCCAAGATCCAACCACTGAAGCTGGAAATGACAGACCTGCAGGATCGATGGGAGAAAGAGAGGGAGAAGATAGCCCAGGTGCACGAAGCACCAAAAACAGAGCTAGACATCCACAAGCCACCCATACAGAGGTTGGTTTCGGCAGAAAGCAATTTACAATTTGCACTGGGCTAGTGAAACAGGAGGCCAATGACAGAGAAATGGAGCAAGAAGCTCTCACCTGCCACCTCCAGGCCACAGGGTGTAACGTGTTGGAGCTGGAGATGGCAGTCGCTGCTGCACAGAAGGAGACCGAAATGTTCTTTGAACAGCTGAATGATGTGACACTTCAGCTCAAGGAAAAGACCAGAAGCTTCAATGACCTGGAGCAAGTGAACACAGAGTTGCAGGAGAAGCTGGAAGCGATCTGGTCAAAGAAGAGCAACAAGAAAAACAGAATCTGCAAGTTTCAACAAGTGCTGGTGGGGCATGAGGTAAAGAGACTACTGGAAAACCTGAGCTGGATGGTGACCTCAGCAATTCTGGAAAGAGACCCTTGATGGAGAGCCTGAGCATTGAGAGGTCCACATGGAAGGAGGAGGCTCAGTGGCTGACCAAGCAGGTGAACCAACTGACAGAGGAGAAGGAGCAAAGGGCGAGGCAGGTGCTGGCCCTAGAGAATGAGCTGGAGGAAATGAGAAGGACGCTGGCAGAGCCTCGGCCCACCGCAGGACCATCTCAGGCCGAGTGGCAGTTGCAGGCCCAGGCTTACTGCATGCAGATGGAGTTGGAAAACCTGGAGGAACAACTTCACATCCAGGTCCAGGAAAACCTGAGGCTCGGTCTCCAGAATGTGGAGCAGTGGGAGCAACTATGGAGACTGGATGAGAAGGCCAAGGATTGGCAGTAGATCCCTGAGACCCCACAATGCGCATGTGTGTGTGACCCATAGATAGAGCTGGCCCTGCTGTGGGATGCTCTCCACAAGGTGAGCTATGAGAAGGAATTGCTCACCAGAATTCTGGAGCTCAGAGCCACCTGTGAGCAACACATTGCCTCCAATGAGCAGCTGAACTCTAAGAAGGAGGCCTTGCAGCAGCACTTGAAGAGGCAGGCCCAGCTGCTAGAGTAGCTGAAGCAAGTGCAGGGCCGACCAACTGGGGGGAGCAGGTGGTGCCCCCAAACTGGAAGGATACTCCCAAGTTCCTAGAAGTGACCAGACCACAGGAGGAGCGCCTGCAGGCCCAGCTGAGCCTGGCTTTCACCTGGGAGGGGAAGTTGTGAGCCCTGGAGAAGCAAAAGTTGAGGAGGTGACTCCTCCACAAAGTGAGCATTGCAGAGGATGGATACCTGCCCCAGACCTACAAGGATGTGGCTCTGCAAGCGCTCTCAGAAGCTGAGATCCACAGGGGGAAACTCCTGCTGCAGTAGCAGTGACCCCAGTGCAGTTGCATGGCCAACCCGGCAGCTCAGTGTCAGACAGAGATGGAGGCCCAGGCACCCCCGCCCCATGAGCTGCCACCACAGCAGGCTTGGGGATGGTAATTGGGACACGTGGGTGTCCGAGAAGAAAATCTGCCTCGTCCACGACTTGTATGATGAAGTGGACATCCATAGTCCAACGGATGAGCTCCACAATCGATGCAGCCAGTTGTTGTAACACATCCACAAATGTCAAGGAGTCCCTTGTGGCATGTAAGGAGCAAATGTTTGTCCTGGATGAGCTGTGTCAAGAGAAAGCCAAGCATGTGTGAAGATGGAGAAGAAGAGAGAGCTTCAGGAGCTGCTGTTACTCCTCACAGGGGAAGGAGTGGACAGCAGGCTCCAGATCCCAGCACAGGCTGAGCCCTACCCCCTACTGCTCCAGATGCCTCAGCCTCCAGGGTGGGCAAAATGATTGAGCAGCACAAAGGTTTTGAAGAATTGCAACTTTAAGACAACTTGGACACTGCCAGAGTAGTGGTCGGGGTTCACTACCTCATAGATGACTCCCCCACAGAGCACGTTCTACAACAGATAACCCACACCCAGAGCAGCCTAGAGCTTGTGGACTTGGTCTAGGAGCACTCCCTCCCATTCTTCTGTAGACTGATGTGGATGATGACTCTCTATGTGAAATACTGACTCTCAAAAGCCAAGGCAGCCACCAGAAGTGGGTGGCCTGGTGGCCTTCTCTCAGGCCTCCATCTGCTGTGAGATGGGAAGGGTAAACTTCAGGTCAGGTAGGGCAGAGGCTACCGGGAAGCGGCCCAAATTCAAGGGACATCTAATGGCCCATTGGTGGCCAGGGAAGAGACCCATGTTATACTTATCCCAAACAATAAATTGTTTTCAAGGGGAAGAAAAGCCTACAACAAAGATTTGTTCTTCCAGTCCTGGGGCTTGAACTCAGGGCCTGGCTACTCTCCCTGAGCTCTTTTTGATCAAAGCTGGCACTCTACCCATTGAGCCCCACCTCCCCTTCCAGCTTTTTCTGTGTGGAATTGAACCCAGGGTGTCAGGCATGCTAGGCGACCACTCTACCACTGAGCCACATTCTCAGCTAGGATGATTCTCTCCCCTCCCAAACCCATATGGCCATTCCTCAGATAAATAGGAAGTAGAGGCTAGGATGAATATGAAGCACAAGTATGGTTCACAGAGAAATACTCCCCTGCCCCCTCTTTGACCCCCTTAGTTGCTTCTACCATTTAGGGATGAGAGAGGGAGAGGGAGTCCCGAGAGAGGAGTACTAAGAATAGTCCCCTGAGCCACACAGCCTACCCCACACAAGTGGTCCTCTAGACTTCAATATTACCTGATTCAATGTGGAGTCTACACTGTCTATCACTTCAATGCTCAGGATGAAATAAAGGTCAGCTTTGTCCTTAGCCCACACACATGGAAGAAGCTCCTAGTCCCAGACCAACTTCCACCTCTGACTGCCCAGCCACAATGATGGCGGTGATGACCTCATGCATAGATTCCAGGAAGAAGGTCTATGGCAAAGGGCAAAAGCAGCAGGGTGAGCAGGGGGAAGGAGCTGGGGCAAGTGTTCTGGGATCTTCCTCCTTGGAGCCCTCCCATCAAGCCTAAGCCATGCTGACCCAAAGCAGGGCCAAGGCCAGAGTGTGAGAAAAGATGGAGGAGCATGGTACTAAAGGAGGTACTGCTTTGTCTTGGAGCACTTGAAAATTCCAATTATATTGGCCCATGCCAACTGGGATTGGCAACATGCAATGCCTCTCCTTGTTGTTGTTGTCCCTGAGTGTTGTCCCTGAGCTCTTTTTCTCAAGGTTGGCACTTTATCACTTGAGCCACAGGGACTCTTCTTGTTTTCTGATGATTCATCGAGGATAAGAGTCTCACACACTTTCTTTCCCAGGCTGTCTTGGCACCATGATCCTCCAGATCTCAGCTTCCTGAGTATCTCAGATGACAGGTATGAGCCACCAGTGCCCAGCATGTGATGCCTTTTGAAGGCATCTTTGCAAGTCTGTAAAAGCAGCCAAAAAGGACCTGAATAGACCATGACCCAATCAAGGAACTGGGATGGGGGAAGACTGACCTTCTAGCCATCCTGTTCCCCAAAATTAAAGAGTGTCGAAATCTCTGATTTTGCATGCATGTGGTGTGTGTTTGTGTGTGTGTGTGTGTGTGTGTGTGTGTGTGTGTGTGTGTCTGTGTGTGCCTGTGTGTCTGTGTGTGTGTGTCTCTGTGTGTGTGTGTGTGTGAGAACTCAGGGCCTAGGCTCTATCCCTGAGTTTTCTTGCTCAAGGCAAGTGCTCTGCCACTTGAGCCACAGCCCCACTTGCTTTTTGAGATTTAATTGTAGGTAAGAGTGTCAAGGACTTTCCTGTCCAGGGTGGCTTTGAAGTATGATCATGGCCCCAGGGAAGCAAGAGTAAACAAAACTCATAGGAAAATCCCTATGGAGGGAGACTCCTGCTCCCTGGTGGCCAGATGGGGGACATGCGGGCCCTTACCATAATCCTCTAGAGTTCAATTGGGGGAAGTGACCATGGCTAAGCTGACTCTTGCTCACCCTGAGTGCTGATGCCAGAGCAGATCTGTTCCAATCTAGCCCAAGAGCAGGCATTACCTGGTGTGACAGGTTGCAGCTCTTGCCCCTCCTGGCCCAGAACCATGGTCTGAGACGTCGATTTACTACTGCTCAGATCCATATTGTACCCATGACATGCCATTCTGATGTTCTCCATGCCCCAGACTCTACCCTTCTCTGGTAGTGTGGCCGACTCTGTAGGCAATGGCCTCCAAACAGACTACAAGACTTGTACGACACCTAGACATTGGGAGACCCTCAGGGGACCACTGGAAAGTACTCTGCCTAGAGCCACAGAGCGAGGTCCAAGCAGGCCAAAGGTTGGTCATGGGGCTTGAACTCTGGGCCTGGACTCTGTCCCCCAGCTCTTCAGCTTACCACTTGAACTACAGAGCCCTTCTGGTTTTCTGGAGGTTGCTTGGAGGTCAGAGGCTCCAAGACATCCTCCCCAGGCTGGCTTGGAACCGCAATTCTCACATCTCAGCCTCCTGAGGAGCTAGGAAGACAGGCATAAGCCACCAGTGCCCAGCTGATCTGGCCTTTCACTACAGTGTACTAGGAGCTCCTGAAAGCTTTTCTTTATTTTTTCTTGCCAGTACTGGGGCTTGAACTCAGAGTCTGGGCTCTGGTCTCAACTTTTTCCCTCAAAGTTAGCACTCTGCCACTGACCCACAGCTCCACTTCTGGCTTTTGGTAGTTAATCAGCAAGAAGAGTTTCACTAACTTTCCTCCCCTGAGCTGGCTTGACCCATGATCTCTGATTTCAGTTTCCTGAGTAGCTAGGATTTACAGCGGTTGAGCCACTGCTGGCATTGGGCTAGAAGCTTTGCTTAAGCAATGGTCCTTCCCTGTGTTTGCCCTGACTCCTCCATGCAAAGGAGGTCTAAGGGACAGGAGCTGTAAAAAATAGGCTTCCAGCCACAGGAAATGGCTAGGGTCCATGGTGAAAAGTCAAGTTGATCTTTCCCCTGGGCCTAATTCTGGGACCCTACCCTCTGCCCTGTGACTCAAGTACAAACGTTGACCCAGCATTGAACGTCCTGCCAGACTTTTCAGTAGTCACAGAACCTTCATTCCACCCATACCACCTGCTCTACAGCATACCTCAGGACCTTTTCCCATGCTGTAACTTCTGCCTGAGGCTTTCTGTCCTGTATCCACATCTTAAAAGTCCTGTTGAATTTTGGCCTTGGTTATATCACCTCCTGGAGCAAGTCTTTCCTTCCCTTCTCCCTCTTTTTAAATATTGAGTTGCTAGAAATGGAAATGGAACTTGTGCAGGCTGACTGGCAAATGCTCTATCATGGTGTGTGTGTGTGTGTGTGTGTGTGTGTGTGTGTGTGTGTGTGTGTGTGTGTGTGTGTGTGTGTGTGTGAGTACCAGTCCTGGGGTTTGAATTCATGGCCTGGATGCTATCCTATCCCTGAGCTTTTATAATCAAGTCTAGCCTTCTACTACTTGAACCACAGCTCTATTTCTGGCTTCTTGGGTTTTTAATTGGAGAATAGTGTCTCATATAAACTTTCCTGCTTGCAATGGGGATCCTCAGATCTCAGCCTCCTGAGTAGCTTACAGGGGTGAGCCACCAGCACCAGCCCTCTACCCTACTGCTTACCTATATCCTCGGCCCTCCTCTGAGTCCCAGAAAAATATGTCTCACCAGGCTCATTTTTTTGACAGTCTTGGGGCTTGAAATCAGGTTCTGTGCATGTCCCTGAGCTTATTTACTCAAGGCTAGCACTCTATCAATTAAGCCACAGTGCCACTTTTGGCTTTTTCTCTTTCAGTGGTACTGAGGAATTGAACCCAGGACTTAGTGCATACTAGGTAAGCACTCTACCACTAAGCCACATTCGCAGCCCAAATCCCACTTCTATGAGAGTGGGATTTATTGGCATACCTCTTTTGGCATAGAAATAGCTTATTATTTTCTATCTTTGCCAAGATTTGGGACCAGCCTATGACTTAGCAATGAGGAATGATTAATTAGTGATAGCCACCAGGCCCCAGAGGTCTAGGCTCACATCCTACAGAGGGATAGAGAATATGGAGCCAGAACCCTCGACAACTACAATCTAGGAACTGTGCTCTCCTTGGAGGCAGTGACTGTCTGCTATGTGTCCCGATGGGACACCTCAGCCAGAACATAAGACTTCAGTTATTAAATGGCAGAGAAGGATGCTTTGTTCAAGCTGCTGGCTCAGACTTAGTTCTCTCTGAGGGCTTTTCCCTGCTTGCCCACTTTGGGGGGCTGGGCATGGGCAACCTGCTGAATATCCATCATCCATACATCATCATCCATACACAGAAACATGGAGTTATTGCCTCCTTTTGGGGGGGGAGGGGGCAGTTCTGGGTTTGTACTATGAGCTTAGGCCCTGTCCCTGAGCTCCTTTTTCTCAAGTGTAGTGCTCTGCCCTTGAGCCACAGCCCCATTCATGTTTTCCTTTCCTGTGATCTCTTAGAAATTAGAGTGTCACAGGCTTTCCTGCCCTGGCTCAGTTCAAATTGGCATTCTCTACATCTCAGCCTCCTGAGGAGCTAGGATTACAGGCAAGAGTCCCTGGCTCCTGGGTTTCGTTTCTTCTTGTTCTTTTTTGTAATTGTAACAATCTGAAATCTTCATGGTGTCAATCCAATGGTTTGCATCCGAAGTAAACTACCCAGGCCTGGAGTTCGAATGCCAGGACTGCCACCCACAAATGGAAGGAGATTCTGACAAAGTCATTCCTATTCATGTGAATGCTAATGGAATGTTATACAAGTAATAAATAAATTTTCAGTTAATTCATGATTCTATTTTAGAATGTCACACAAAAATTATTGGATTTATATCTTCCATTCTAGCTCCATGGTATGATTCCCCTAATGGAAAGATATTGACTAATTTTTAATTAATGCTTTCCTAAGTATTATATGGAGGCATAATTTAATAACTAATAATTGGTATATATATACAATTTAATATCTACACGTTCCCTGTTTCTCTATGCATGAATATGCTATTGGGAACACCTGTGGATTGATCACAGGTACTCAGAACTTTCTGGCAGCTCAGCTTGCCGGAGGCTGGTGTGCTAAGATTGTGACCCCATTTTTGGATTGGCAATTGTAGGCCGTGAGTTGAAATCCCAGCATGGCCAAAAATTTATTCCTGGAGTCAGAAGCCAATCTTGACACATTTTTTTCCTTCTCTGTGAAAGTCCTGGGTCTCAATATTATGTATAATCCATATGCAAATATATCCTATGTGATATGATGTAATAAAAGAAACATATATATGTAATAATATTAAATATATAAGAGTAATAAACAACATATGCAGTATACCTATGTATGTAAATAGATCTTATATATGAATATTACTTTTTCCAGAGCTGGGGCTTCAATTCAAGCCCTGGGAACCGATCTGAATTTCTTGTAGTCAAAGACGGTGATCCTTTCCCCTTCACCCGCAGTGTCACAGAGTTATCCAGGCCCTGATTTCAAATACAAGGCTTCCAGAAAAATTGTGCACATTCCAAACCAGGGCCTTATTATTATTATTATTATTATTATTATTATTATTATTATTATTATTATTATTATTATTATTATTAGCCGAGCACAGGGCTTGCACTCAGGTCTTGGCATCTTTGCCACAGCCGACCCTTATATCCCAGGACCCGAGTTCAATTCTTGAGCCTGGGAAAAAAATAAAAATTAGAAGCATAAAACTGAGAAGTTCAAGAAGGTGGTTTTACATTTATTTTCCTTTGTATTGTGGCCTTCCTGAGTGCAAATGACAAGGCCCAGAAAGTGAATATAACCTAACATTGCTGATGTTTGGTGGGCTATTAAGGAAGCCATAGCCAAAACTGGCAACTTAGGTATGGAGGTCGAATCCCGGGATTGCCTCTAATGAATGGCGAGATTCTAAGAAACTCATTCCCATATAAATCCATACAAATGGAATAGTATAATTGTAACAATTAAATTAGTAATGCATGATTATATTATAAAATTATACACAACAATTATACTACATTGACTAATTTTCAATTAGTACTTTATTATGTATTCAATCATGATATTTTGAAAAGGAAAGAATAATATAATTTCCAATAATGGTGAGTAATATGGTATATGCAATTTCATAGTATACAGACATCTCTCTCTTGTTTTATGCAACTACATCTATCTATCTATCTATCTATCTATCTATCTATCTATCTATCTATCTATCTATCTATCTATCTATCTATCTATTTATCTATCTATCTATCTATCTATCTATCTATCTATCTATCTATCTATCTATCTATCTATCTATCTATCTTGTCTGTTTGTCTGTCTGTCTGATTATCTACGAATCTACACATTTATCTGTTTATACACTTGTCACTCCTGGGGCTCAGTTGTAGAGTGCTCACCTAGTATGTACAAAGCCCTGGATTCCTCACTACCATGTGCACACAGAAATCCAGAAGTTGTGCTGTTGCTCAAGCAGCTGAGCACTAGCTTTGAATATGAAAGCTTAGGGACTGTGTCTAGTCTCTTACTCAAGACCCAGGAATGGTACCAAAAAAAGATGGAATGTTCTGACTGCAACTATATAAGGATAGCACTCCAAATACCTCATCACAGAGCAAGCCTTGAGTCTGGTGCTGACAGCTGCCATCTAACCTGACTTAGCCAGAGGTAAACTGCTGCAACCCAGCTCCATAGAACCAGATGCTGCTGGCTTGCTCACCCCTGGCATCCAATATACTTGGAGGCTAAGATCTGACACTGGTGGGTTTAAAACCCGCTCTGGCAGGAAGTCTCTGAAACTCTGAGCTGTGGCTCGAAGTGGTAGAGCTCTAACCTTGAGCAAACTATCTTAGGACAGTACCCCCAACCTTTCAGTGCAATCCCCGTGTCTCACTCCACCGCCCCACAAAAAAGCCACCCCTCTAAATCATTAGATGTGAACTTTATGTGGCTTGGGATGTGTTTCTGAAAGAACGATAATACTGATGAAAACACCCTAATTCTAATGACAGTGTGTGGAATACAGCTATGTGATGAGTCCTTCAGGAGGTGTTGTGTGCTGAGTCCTTCACAGGGTGCATTTTTTCATCTGTTTCTTATAAGAGCTCCACAAGTAAGATGATTGTGTAGATGAGAAACTTGAGGCTCAGATATGTCCCCATGTCAGGGTCAAAATTATGTATGTACCTAACTCTAGTGAGTTGTCTCCTGCAGATAATTGTTTTGGTTTATTTTTCTCAGTCATTAACCTAAAACTTAGGGCTTAGCCACTGACCATTCCCTGTTGGGCTCATGGCTAGCACCTTACCACGTGGAGCCAAGAACTGCCTTGCAACAGAGTGTTACAGTCTAGGTATCTGTAGCTCAGGTTTGTCATCCTTCCTACTCAGGAAGCTTAGATATGATGACCTCCGTTCCAAACTCTCCCAGACACAAAAGGTCCCATAAGTCTATTGTCTCTTATTCACCACTTCGAAATTTGAAGTAGAAGCTGGGCGCTGGTGACTTGCACCTGTCATCCTAGCCACTCAAGAGCCTGAGAGCTGAGGATCACAGTCCAAAGCCAGGCTGGGAGGAAATTCCTTGAGAGGCTTCTCTCCAGTGAACTACCAAAATCCTGCAGGGGTGCTGTAGCTCAGGTGGTAGGGTGCTTGGCTTTAACTGAAGAGCTCAAGGATAGCTCCCAGGCCTAGACTTCAATTCCTCCAACTTTCAAGAAAAGAAAGAAAGAAACTTGAAGTGCAGTGCTGGGACTGTTTCTTAGGAGTAGAGTGTTTTGCAGGTATGAATCCCTGGGTTTGATTCCTTAGTAAAACATCACTAGAAAAATGCCTGAAGTAGCTCTGTGGCTCAAGTGGTAGAGTGCTATCCTTGCACAGGAGAAACTCAGGTACAGTGTTCAGGTCCTGAGTTCAAACTCCAGGACAAGTGTATGCACACACACACATGCACACACAGGCACACACACACACACACACACACAAACACACACACACACACACACACACACACACACACACACACACACACACACACACACACACACACACACACACAGAGATACCAGAATTGAAGCTGTGATAGCAAATGGTAAAATTCTGAGCTCATGGTCAGCACCCAGGCCCCGTGTTCAACCCCAAAACCTAGCCACCCAGGGCCCATTTAGAAGAGGTAAAAGGTTTCAAAACCTGATGAGCTTCAACAGCCCTAAATAACAGGAAGCATTGTGATATTAGACATATGCTTGGATTTAGCAACCTTCCAGAAATCTAGGAAGGCACTGTTGCCAATAATGAATCATTGTATTAGGGTCAGCTCCCTTATTGTCTGCCAGAAGGACCGTGGAATTAATTGTAGTAGGTTATTTCAACACTGGAACATCGTATAACAAAGACAGGATAAGTACAGGGAAGTTGGCCTGCCACGGGAGGTGGCACAAATGAAGGCTTCCTGTCAAAACAAAGCACTGGGGAGAGTGAGAGCTTGGGGTACAAAGAGGAATTTTTCTCCTAGCCTTCAGAGCCTGCCCACACTCCTCCTCACTAATTGTCCTAGATGGAGTTTTTTGTTACACAGCTGTACAGGAGTGAGGCTTTTTGTCTGCCTGTTCCAACAATGAAGCAGATTTTCTCCAGCAGCCTGGGGTATGGAGAAAACCTCAGGCTCCTCTGAGAACAGTGAGGAGAGCCCCAGAACATGCACTGTCTTGTAAACACTCTCTGTGCTATGAAATCATTCTATTTAAAGCAAATTTCCTAGCTGGGTGCCTTTCATCATAGGGACTCTGGACATTCACTGATAGAAATGCATGCATACATACAAGGGGAGACATGGAGTTACTTGTGTTTTGTTTTTTTTTTGGCAGGTCCGGGGGTTGTATTATGAGCCTAAGCACTGTCTTTGAGCTCATTTTGCTCAAGGGTAGCCCTCTGCCCTTTAGTCACAACCCCATTCATGGCTATCTTTTATTCCTGTGATCCCTCAGAAGTAAGAGTGCTGTAGACTTTCCTGTCCTGGCTAAATTCAAACTGGCATTCTCTACCGCTCATAATCCTGAAGAACTAGGATTATAGGCAGGAACCTCTGACCCCTGGCTTTCTTTTCTTCTTGTTCTTTTTTGTTCATTGTGACAAAATGAAATCTTCACAGTGTCATTCTAATGGTTTGCATTTCGAAGTAAACTACCCAGGCCTTGAGTTCAAGTGCCAGGACTCGCACCTACACATGGAGGGAGATCTTGAGGAAAGCTTTCTTATTCATGTGAATGCTTAATGGAATGTTATAAAAATAACAATTAAATTTGCAGTTAGTTCATGTATATTATTTAATTATATATACACTACTACCAATTATTGATAAATTATCCCTTACTTTATTTAAGTATTATGGTTGAATACATAACAAATATTAATTGCAAATTAGTTATTGTACTATAATTATTGTGTAAAATTTTATAATGTAGTCATACATTACTAATGTAATTGTTACTTTATAACATTCCATTCATATTGATATATAAAAAAGTAGTGGATTATGTCTTTCATTCTAGCACCATGGTATGATTATCCCAATTAAAGAATACTGACTACTTTTACATTAATGCTTTAATAAATATTCAACCATTATACTTCATTAAATGGGGGCATAATTTAATAATAATTCACAATATATATAATTTAATATCCTCACATTGTCTTTCTCTTATATATATTGCAAACTACACATCTATCTATTTATCTAACCATCTATATCTATACCTACATCTACATCTATATCTATATATATCAGTCACAATTATGGCTTGTTCCCAGGTTCTCAGAACTGGCTGGTAGCTGTTTGCCAAAGGCTTTTGTTCTACAACTGACCCATTTATAAGTTCGGCATTGTGGGCTGTGAGTTCAAATCCCAGCATGGCCACAATTTTTTATGTGGAGTCAGAAGCCAATTTTGACACATACTTTTTCCTTCTCTGTGAAAGTCTTGGGTCTTAGTGTGATGTATAATCCACATGCAAATATATCCATGTGATAATATGTAATAAATATGATAAATGGTTTATATGTAATAAACTAAAATAAAACATAAGGTTAATAAATGTCATATGGAGTAACCCCATGTATGTAAATAGATCTCATATATGAATATTATTTTTATCAGTGCTGGGGCTGAATTTGGTCCCTGGAAACTGGGCTGAAATTCTTGTCTTCAATGATGGTGAGCTTCCTCTGCCCCACAGTGCCACAGAGTTACCTAGACCCTGAATTCTAATCCCAGATCTGCCAGAAAAATGATCAAAATTCCAAGCAAGACCCTTAATTTCTTTTGGCCAGGATTAGGGCTTGAACTCAGTTCATGGCAACTCTGCCTCAGCTTCTATCATCCTAGGCTGGGGTGCAGCATCTGGACCCACAGTCCATCTTGAGATCCTAGGACCCGAGTTCAAATCTTGGGACTGGCAAAAAAAAAACAAAAACGGAGAAGCGCTGGGAAGGTGGCTCAGTTATAGATTGCTTGCCTTGCATGCATAAGACCCTGGGTTCCATTCCTCAGCACAACATAAGCAGAAAAAAGCAGGAAGTAGTGTTATGGCTCAAGTGATAGAGAGATAGCCTTGAGCTGAAGAGTTGGGGGATAGCACCCAGACCCAGAGTTCTGGCCCCAAACCGAAAAAAAAGAAAGAAAAAATATTGCCAGGAAAAAAAAGGAGAAGGATAAAACTGGGAAGTTCCAGAAGGCGGTTTTACATTTTTTCCTTTACAACCATCCTGGGTCTAAATATCAGGGACCGTAAAGTGTACATGACCTTGCACTGTTGAACTTTGGTGGGCTATCAGGGAAGCCATACCCCAAACCAGCAACCTAGGCCGGGCGTGCGAATCCCAGGACTGCCACCTATCAAGGGCGGGAGATCCAAAGAAAAGCATTCCGATATACATCCATATGAATGGAATGTTGTAAAGTAACAATTACATTAGTAGTGTATGATTACATTATAAAATTATACAAAATAATTATAGTACATTGACTAATTTACAATTAATACTTTGTTATGTATTCAACCATAATACTTAAATAAATTAAGGGATAATTTATCAATAATTGGTAGTAATATCGTATATATAATTAAATAATATACAGACATCTCTGTCTTGTTTTTATATACATACATACATACATACATACATACATACATATATACATACCTACATATATACTTATATATATATATGTATGTAACAATCTATCTATCTATCTATCTATCTATCTATCTATCTATCTATATATCTATATCTATATATATATATATATTTCTACACTTGTCATTCCTGGAGATCAGTAGTAGAGTGCTTGCCTAGTATGTATGAAGCCCTGAGTTCGATTCCACACTATCACATGCACAGAAAAAGCCAGAAGTAGTGCTGTTACTCAACCAGTTGGGCACTGGCTTTGAACATGAAAGCTTAGAGACTGTGTCTAGGCCCATACTCAAGCCCCAGGACTGGCACCAAAAACAAGTTAGAATGTTCTAACTGCAAGAATAGAAGGCCAAGATTTCAAATACCTCCTCACAGATCAAGCTGGTAGTCTGAAGCTGATGGCTGTCATCTGAATTGACTTAGCCAGAGGTCAACAGCTGCAACCCAGCATCATGGAACCAGACACTGCTGGCTCACCCCTAGCTGCTCAGAGGGTGAGATCAGACACTGGTGGGTTGAAAACTCAGCCCTGCCATGGAATCTGCTAGACTCTGAGCTGTGCCTCAAAGTGGTAGAGCTATAGCCTTGAGGAAAAGGTCTTAGGACAGTACGTCCAACCTATGAGCGAAATCTCCTAGGCTGATGGCCCTCCCTACAAAAAAAAAACACCCCTCTAAACTGGTAGATGTAAGCTTGTGCAGTTTGTGACCTGTATCTGAAAGAATGGTGATAAACACCCTAATTCTAATGACAGTTTGTGGGATACAGCCATGTTATGAGTCTTTCCTGGGGTGTTGGGTGTTGAGTCCTTCACGGGGTACTGGGTTGTTCATGGGGTATTGTGTGCTGACTCATTCACAGGGTACTATGTGCTGAGTCCTTCACGAGTTGTATTCTTTCATCTGGTCCTTATAAGATCTATACAAGTAAGATGATTTTGCAGATGAGAAAGTCGAGGCTCAGATATGTCCCCAAGGCAGAGCCAAATTAATGTATATCCTGAGCTCTAGTGACTTGTCTCCTGTAGACAATTGTTTTGGTTTAGTTTTCTATATCATGAACCTTGAACTCAGAGCCTAGGTGTTGACTTTCTTCTTGGGTTCATGGCTAACGTTCTACTATGTGGAGCCAAGGACCCCCTTGCAGCAAAGTGCCACGGCTTAGGTCTCTTTAGCTGAGATCTATCATCCTGCCTGCTCAGGAAGCTGAGGATCTTGGTACCTTTTCCCTTTGGTGGTTGAGTGGCTCTGATGCTCCTTTAGTCTTGATGTAATGATGCCAGAGAGATGTTTGTATCTGGAAATGAGCACATCTCTATCCAAGGACTTTTAAAGTACCTTTTAAGAATACTTTTGAAGGTGATTTTAAAATATTCTAATGAAATTTTCAAAAAGCTTGTTAATTTCTGCTCTTGAAATTAAAGTCACTAAATTATGGAGTTAAAAAAAATTATCCCAGATCACAGGCAAAAGTCAGCCTGGGCAGGAAATTCCTTGAGATGGTTATATCCAATAAACCATTAGAAAGCCTAAAGAGGTGCTGTAGCGCAAGTTGCAGTGCACTAGACTTGAGCTGAAGAGCTCAGAGACAACACCCAGGCCCTGATTTGAACTCCTCCAACTTACAAGAAAAAAGAAACCTGAAGTGGAGAGCTAGGATTGTTTCTTAGGGGTAGACTGCTTTACATGTGTGAAACACTGGGTTTGATCCACATCCCTAGAAAAAAAGGCTGAAGTGGCTGTGTTACTCAAGTGGTAGAGTGCTGTCCTTGGACAAGAGAAACTCAGGTACAGTGGTTAGGTCCTGAGTTCAAGCACACACACACACACACAAACACACACACACACACACACACACACACACACACACACACGGAGGCACCATTGCCAATAATGAATCATTGTATTAGGTTCAGCTCCCTAATTATCTGCCAGAAGGACTCTTGAATTAATGTTAGCAGTTTGGTTCAACACTGAAACACAATCTTACAATGACAGGATGAGTGCAGGAACTTGGCCTGCCATTGATTTTGCACAAATGAATGCTTCCTGTCAAAACAGAGCACTGGGCTTGGCGCTGGTGCCTCACACTTCTAATCCTAGCTACTCAGGAGGCTGAGATCTGAGGATCATGGTTCAAAGCCAGTTTGGGCAGGAAAGACTATGAGATTCCTATCTCCAATAAACCACTAGAAAACCGGAAGTGGCTCTGTAGCTCAAGTGGTAGAGCACTCGCCTTGAGCTGAAGAGTGCAGGGACAGCGCCTAAGCCCAGAGTTCAAGCCCCATGACCAACCAAAAAACAAAAACAAAAACAAAAAAAAAACATAGCACTGGGGAGAGAGATAGTTTGGGGTACAAAGAGGCCTTTTTCTCCTGACCTTCAGAGCCTGCCTGCACACATCCTCAATAATTGGCCCGGATTAATTGTTTGTTACACAGCAATACAGGAGTGAGGCTTTTTGTCTGCCTGTTCCAACAATGAGTCAGACTTACTCAGAACCCCTCAGGCTACACTGGGAACAATAAGGGGAGCCCCAGAACATGCACTGTCTTGAAAGCACTCGCTGTGCTAAGAAATCATTCTATTCAAAGCAAATTTCCTAGCTGGGTACATTTCTTCATAGAGACTCTGATGTTCACTGATATAAATACATGCATATATACACAGACACATGGAGTTACTGGCTCTTTTTTTGTGGTATGTCCTGAGACTTGAACTGTGAGCCTAGACATTTTCATTGAGCTCCTTTTGCTCAAGGAAGCATTTTATTGTGTCTTAAACCATGATTACCCTAGGCTGGGGTGCAGCTTTTACACCCACAGATAATCCAGGGATACTAAGACCTGATTTCAACTCCCAGCGCTGGCAAAAATACAACAAACCAACAAAAATGGAGGAGGAAAAATCAGGAAGTTTTACACAACAGTTTTACCTTTGTTTCCTTAGCACTGTGACCCTCTTGGGTCTCAATGACTCAGCTTGAAAATTGTACGTGAGCTTGCATTGATGAAGGCTTAGGGCTCTCAGTGAAGCCTGAGCCCAACCTAGACACCTAGGCCCTGAGTTCAATCCTGGGAGTTCAATCCTGGGACTGCCACCTACACATGGCTGAAGATCCTAGGAAACTTATTCCTATTTATAGGAACACTAATAGAATGTTTGAAATGTACTAACTAAATTACTAATTAGCTAGTCATTCCAGTTTAAGATTGTTTTCAGTAAATATAGGTCATTGATTAATACTTTATAAGTCTTCTTCTATAATTGATTAATGGAGGCATAATTTTATACTAAATAATTGGTAGTAATATATAGAAATAAGATATAGAGATCACCCTTTATATAGGGTTATACACTAGAGTCTACATAAATGTCTATCTGTCTCTCTCTGTATACATTTATAGATGCACACACATTTGTAAATACACACACACACACATACACACACACACACACACACACACACACACACACACACACAGTGCAATCTAAACATCTATCTGTTTTTATATTGGCCATTCCTAGGGCTTGATCTCAGGTCCTCAAATTTGCCCGCCAACGTCTCTTGAATCAGACTGGTGTGCTAACATTTACCCATTCATGAAGTGGGCCTACTAGGCCCTGAGTTTAAGTCACAAAACTTCCAAAAACTTAATCCTGGTGGAGAGCGAATTGTCCAACTTGTTTTCCTTATCGGTGAAATTTCTGGGACTCAGGAATGATGTAGAATACATAGGCATATCTACTTCTTATGTAATAGGATGCAAAAAATGTTATAAGTGTAGTCATACTCACGAAAGTGCATAAGAAACAAATAAAACACAAAATAAAATGAATACACTAACCGTAATATGCAGTAAACATGTGTAGGTAAATATAAATCATATATTTAAAATATATATGAATATTAATTTTTCGAGTGCTAGGACTTGAATTCAGGCCCTAGGAACAGGCCTGAATTTCTTGTCTTCCAGAAAGGTGATCTTCCCCATCCCTCACAATGCTGCAGATTTACCCAGACCCTGAGTTCAATTCCCAGGCCTGGCAGAAAAAAATTGTGTGAATTCCAAGCCAAGGAGCCTCATAATTTTTAAAATATTTTTAATGTATGTATGTATGTATTTTTATTTTGTCAAGCATAGGTCTTGAACTCATGTTGTGGCAATTCTGCCTCAGCTTTGATCACTCTAGGCTGGGGTGTAGCCACTGGACCCACAGCCGAACCTGGGTTCCTGGGCACTAAAGTCTGACAAGAAAAAAAAAAAGTTAATGCGATACAGGAAAAAAAAAAAAACTGGCAACTTGCAGTTGGCTGCCGGTTTTACATTTGTTTTCTTTGCAAGGTGACCATTCTGTCTGAATGACACTGTTGAAAAATGTTGGTAACCTGGCATTGCTGAAGGCTGGCGGGCTACCAAGGAAGCCATAGGCCAACATGGCAACATAGGCCCTGTGTTTGAAGTCCGGTCGTGACCCCTACCAAAGGTGGGAAATCCTAAGAATCTCCTTCCTATTCATAGGAATACCGATGGAAGATTATGAATGGCAAGGTTGAATACGTTGTTTCTGAATACTACTATATAAATAGAGTGATTTTAGGAAGCAAATGGATTTTAATGAATATTTTTGACATATTCAAAGAATAGTATTAATTACATGGACGCAATAGTTTTGGAACAGTGGTTGATTTCATTAATAATTCGTTAAGGATGAAAACAATAATATTAATTGCATGGAGAGGCAACAGCCCTAGGTGTCTATAGCTGAGGTCTCTCATCCTGCTTTCTCAGGAAGCTTAGATCTGAGGACATGGGTTCCAAACTATCCCAGACACAAAAGGTCTCATGAGCCTATTATCTCCAATTCACCACTAAGAAACCTGAAGTGGAAGCTAGGTGCTTGTCACTCATGTCTGTCATCCAAGCTATTCAGGAGGATGAGATCTGAGGATCATGGTTCAAAGCCAGTATGGACAGGAAAGTCCTTGAGACACTTAGCTCCAATGGACCACCAGAAAAGCTGAAGAGGCGTTTGGCTCAAGTGGTAAAGCACAAGACTTGAGCTGAAGAGCTCAAGGACAGCACCCAGGCCCAGACATCATCTTCTACAACAATAAAAAAAGACAGAAACAAACAAACAAACCTGAAGTAGAGGGCTGGGAATGTGTCTTAGGGTTAGAGTGCTTTGCAAATATGAAACCCTGAGTTTGATCTCTCAGGACTACAACCCTAAAAAAAGCCTGAAGTGGCTCTGTGGCTCAAGTAGGAGAGGGCTATACTTAAAAAGAGAAACTAGGTACAGTGCTCAGGTCCTGAGTTCAACCTCCAAGAATCGTGTATGTGCCTATGCGCCCTCTCCCACGTGTGCGCGCACACACACACACTCACACATACACAGACAAGAAGTAATGCTGTTATACAAAATGGTAATGCACCAGGCTTCTGCACTGAGCTCATGGTCAGCACCCAGACCCTGTGTTTAACCCCAAAACCTGGCTACCCAGGGCCCAACTAGGAGAGGTCAAATGTTTCAAAACCTGATTAGGTTCACCAGCCCTAGATGACAGGAAGCTTTGTGATACCAGATATATGCTTGGATTTCCCAAGCTTCCTGAAATCTAGGAGAGGCATCATAGGCCCATCATCACAGGCAATGAAACATTTCATTAGGTTCAATGCCTTACTTGTCCGCCAGAAGGACTCTTGAATTATATTGAGCACTGTATCTGAACACTGGAATATAGTCTCACAAAACCAAGGTAAGTGCACAGGACATGGCCTGTCACAGAAGGTGGCACATATGAAGGTTTCCTGTCAAACAAGAGCACTGGGGAAATAGTTTGGGGTACAAAGAGACCTATTTCTCCTGAACTTTAGAGCCCACCCACACTCATCCTCACTATCTGACCCAGACGGAGTTGTTTGCTACACAGTTGTACAGGACTGAGGTCTTTGGTCTGCCTGTCCAGACAACGAGAGAGACTTCTTCCAGCAGACCTGGGATACAGAGAAACCCTCAGGTTACACTTGGAACAGTGAGGGGAGCCCCGGAACATGCACTATCATGAAAGCAGTCTCTGTTGTGAAATCATTTTATTGAATATAAATTACCTAGTTTGGTGCCATTCATCATAGCTACTCTGGAGCTTCACCTATAGGAATTTATCCATACATACCCAAAGACATGGAAGTACAGGCTTTTTTTGAGGGGGCAGGTCTTGCGGTGGAACTATGAGCCTAGAACTTGTCCCTGGGCTCATTTTGCTCAAGGGTAGTGCATTAAGCTTGAGTCACATTCCCACTTCTCGGTTTTTCTGTGATCTCTTAGAAATAAGTGTTATGGACTTTCCTAATCTGGCTGGAATCAAATTCAGATTATCTACATCTCACCCTCTGAGGAGCTGGGATTACAGTGAAAAGCCATTAGCACCTTCTTTCTTTTCTTCTTCATTTTTAATCTGGACAATCTGACTTCTTAGCAGGGTCATTCCAATGGTTTGAATTTATAAATTAAGTACCCAATATTCTTTAGAACTGCTTTACCTGAGAAAGATTTTCTCTCCTCATCTTCTCCTCTGGGACACATGTTTGAAGCCAAAAGTGAGAAATGAGTGTCACAGGATATGGGAGCAAATGTCCATGGGACTTGTCAATTCTGTCACTTAGCATTGAGCTGCAGTGAATTTGCTGTCTCAAGATGAGAAGACCAAAAGCTGGAGCGATCTTCATACTGTCTGCATGACTCCTTTTGTCTATAACATGATCTAGTAATTATTAGTGTTGTGTGTCTACAACCTTAAGTATCTAGAACCCACTAGAAGCATCTTCATGTATCTCTTTTTCTCTAGTGCCTCTCGAGATTTAGACTAAGGGTTTGTGTGGAGGGACTCCTTGGTGTATCCCTGAGGAAAGCTGCTTGAATCTTGTTTGGAAGATTACCGTTCAAATTCAGCCTGAGCAAGAATTCTGTGAAACTCTTATCTCCATAAACCACCAGAAAACCAGAAGTGGAACAGTGGTCCAGAGGGCAGAGTTCCAGCTTTGAGAGAGAAAGCCAAGAAGGAGACAGACCAGGCAGGAAAGCCTGGGAGGTGCTTATGTCCAATTAATGACCAGATGGCTGAAAGTGGAGCTGTGGCAGTGATAAAGCCTCAGCTTTGGGAAAAACAGCAGAGGAATGCATTGGGCCCTGAGGTTAAGCCCTGGGATGTCCACAAAAAAATTTCAAAAAGAGAAGGCCAATTTTGTGTATCAGTGCCCTACCTACTTTTGTCTGTATATTACCTCCCTGAATGCAAACAGACCTTATGCAGTACTTCTCCTTTTATTTACTGATTTATATTTCAGATATGCTCCTTTCATATGCTGCATCATTCTCTTCATTTCAGGCCCATGGCTTTTCTCTTCCAGGGTTCCAGGCCTGTGTCCTTATATGATACACTGACGCTCTCAGGAGCCTTTATTTACATTTTGTTATGAGGCCAATGCAGGAACCATAACAAACTAGGCAGGGGAAAAGTATACCAGGTTTCATAGAAGTATCCAGTATTCAGAAAATTAAACTTGGGGAGGTAAAATGGCAACATACTTTTCTAAAAAACTACCATTAAGGAAAAGATGAGGGAGCTGGGAATGTGGATTACTGAGAGAGTGCTTGTCTAGCATGCAAAAAGCCCTGGGTATGATTCCCCGGTAGCACATACATAGAATAATCCACAATTGGGGCTGTGGCTCAAGTAGTAGAGTGCTACAGACTGTGCCCAGGCCTTGAGTTCAACCCAAGAACTGGCAAAGAGATACCTAGGTAGAATGGTAGGTAGGTAGATAGATAGATAGACAGACTTAGGATAGATAGAAAGAAAGATAGATAGATAGATAGATAGATAGATAGATAGATAGATAGATAGATAGATAGATAGATAGATAGATAGGAAGATGATAGATGAATCTGGTCTTGTATTTCAGGAGGAAAGAAGGGAACAATTCCCAGTCATTAGGCCTTCTGCAGTGTGCCAGGACACCAGCATTGCCTTCACACAACCAGAGAGCAAGAAAACTCTCTCTTTCCCACTTCTCAGGCAGCCAAGGGCACCAGAGCCAATTGGGCAGAGCCAGGTTCTAACTCAGATGCTTGGAGAAAGAAGAGAAAGTACCTTGACTCTAGTTGGTCTGGGGATTTGAATTAATTATGTGGAGAATGAAGGAAGGAGAAAGGACAGGCAGAGGTAGAAGAATGGCTTTCAAATCTGAAAGATGGAGAATCAAAAACCCACTCCCTAAAACCAGAGGTCAGGGATTTTCTACTCTGTTCCTCCCCTTTCCCCGACTAAACTGGCTCTATTGGTAACCTAAGATAGCCTGATTCTCCCTTCACTTGTGGGAAGAATGTTAATTAGTCATTGTTTGAAGAGGCTGAGAAAAGCCTGACCCTGGTGTAACTCTAACGAGTGTTTTAGGTTTCCTCCCATTGCTGGAATGGCCTGGAATATATGAAGTGGTTTTACTGCTCACTTATCTGTTGAATGTGTACATTCTGCCTCCGAATCCTGTAGGCCTGGTCTCTGCACCTAGCCTGGTTTTGAAACTGTTTCCTGTCCTTCAATTACAGTGTTACACTGGAGTTCTTTCTGCTAACGGGGCTAGGGTTTGGAGCTAAGAACTTCATGTGAACCCAAGATGGGTCAATGTTTCTTTCCTGCTTCTATAGCTCAAGAATTCTAAGAACATTTAGAGTGCAAGTTCTTCTCATCACCAAGGGAAACAAAGGAAGCTCTTGAACATCTGACCTTTCAGAAGTGCAAGTCAGAGTCTCATAGACTTTCCTGCCCTGGCTGGCTTCATCTTGTAATCCTCAAACCTCAGTATCCTGAGCTAGGGTGACAGGCCTGAACTACTGGTGCTCTGCTAGGCTCAGAGCTGTAATGACCTTGACAGTACAAATCAACTGCTATCACAATGGGCTTGGGGAGCATATTAAGCCTTTCAACATTGGACCTTTCAGAACCCTGTAGGACACAAGATTACAATGCTAGAGTCTGAGAGGCTGGGCATATGGATGTGTTACACTTGAACTTTAAGCTCTGATTCCAATTCTGGTATACATCAGTGTTCATTTTCCAAAGAATGATCTCATAATTAACAAATAGGAAAAGTGCCTGGATTAACACTCACTTTTTTCCCAATAGTGTTTCTTGAGCTCAAGACTGGGCACTGTCCCTTAGCCCCTCAGGTCAAGTCAAACACTCTACCACTTGAGTAATAGCACCACATGGGGTCTTTGGGTGGTTCACTGGAGATAAGAGTCTAACAGGCTTTCCTTGGCTAAGCTGTCTTTGAACTGTGGTCTTCAGCTCTCAGCCTCCTGAGAAGCTATATTTCCATGTGTGAGACACTGGCATCTGGTCTATTGTTTTTGACAGTACTGGGGCTTGATCTTAGGGCCTGGGTACTGTCTCTGAGCTCCTTTATCTCAAGGCTAGCCTCTTGAGCCACTCCACAGTTTCTACCGTTTTCTGAGTATGTGGCACTGAGGATTCAAACCCTGGCATTCATGCATGCTAAGCGAGCTCTTTACCACTAAGCCACATTTCTAGCTCCATCCTTTCAATTTTACCCCTCACTTGCCTATGCTCAGGAAAAGGTTTCTGACTATAAATCATCTAAAGAAATCCCAATAGGAAAAAGTCCAAAGATTGGACAAAGCTCATACTTGGAAGAAACTCTAAACATGTGAAAACTGTGACAAATGCATCCATTTAATTACGTATTATGTTTCAATACTTAATAAAATATTAATGAAAAATGAATCAATGTCCTAAATTGTTGCATAGAATTTTATTATAGGTGTGCAAAATGTAATAAATATTATGTGTATAATACGCTAAATACAATAATCAATCAATTAATGAATCAAAGAAAAATAAAATACAAAATTAATAAAATCATAATATGAAATTAACATGTATAAGTGTATATCATATACTACACATGTATAGAAATATTTTTTCAATTGCAGGGCCTTCATTCAGGCCCTGGGAACTCTAGCTGGAATTTCTTCTCCTCAAAGACAGTGAGCTTCGCCTTCACCCATGGTGTAAGAGTTACCTGAATGGTGAGCTCAAATGCTAGCGATGGCAGAAATACTGGCCCAAGTTTTGATAGTGACGTACTTTTTTTAATGGAAGCAATCATGTTTACTCAGTTCCATACTGAACATTAAAAAAAAGCAGTGTAGAATTTTGTACAGCTATTCAGACATACTTTCCTCACCTCTAAAGTGCTTCTCTGAGAACTATATTGTTTCTCTTTTTTGTACTTTTTTATTGCAAAAATGTTTTACAGAGGGGTTACAGTTATAGGAGCAAAGTAATGAGTATGTTTCCAATTGAGCATTGTTGACTCCTCCTTTGTTTTAGCCCTACCATCCCTTGCCTCCCATCTCCCCAACTACTTCACCCTGCCGAGGTCAGTGATTTAGTTTTTCATTTTTGTGTGGTTTTGAACTCAAGCTGTGGCGACTCTTCCCTCACATTGCTACAAGTTTACCAAGACCCTGAGTTCAAATCCCAGGCTAGGAAAGAAAACTGGCAGAAATTCCAAACCAGGGAGCTTTATTTTTTTTAATTTACTTAAATAATGTTTTTTCTTTCTTTATTTATTTTTTTTACAACCATAGGGCTTGAACTCAGTTCGTTTCAACTCTGCCTCAGCTTGGATCTCCCATAGCCGACCCTGAGATCCTAGGCTCAGAGTTCTTGCAGGTAGAAAAAAAAAACCTGGAAAGCACAAAAAGTGGCATGCTGTAGAGGGCTGGGTCTGAGTGACATGGCTGCAAGGTGGACCTGACCTGCCCTTGCTGATGACTGGTGGGTTATCAGTGAAGCCATAGGCCAACCTGTCAACATATGCCCTGGGTTCAAATCCCAGTCCTGATACCAATGGCAGGAGATCACAAGAGACTCATTCCTATGCATAAGAATAGTGATTAAAAGAGTAGTTCATGCATCGGTCTTGTCTAAAATTGGAATCAATAATCCTAGAATGCTGATTGGTCTTAATGTTATTAAGCATGAAAAGGATAATATTCCTTCAATGGTGGGATAATAAATACCTAACAATTGGTAGGAACGTAGTAGTTGTCATTCAATCATAGATAGACGGCTCTGGCACTCTTTACCAATATATATATATATATATATATT
This sequence comes from Dipodomys merriami, assembly GCF_024711535.1. Lineage (NCBI taxonomy): Eukaryota > Metazoa > Chordata > Mammalia > Rodentia > Heteromyidae > Dipodomys > Dipodomys merriami. Next base: position 730,683 of record NW_027205115.1, on the reverse strand, counting down.
TGTGTACCACCGTCTGCCTATCCATGTATTGCTGTTTTGGCCAAACCTGGGGGTTGATCTCAGTGCTGGGCAAACACCTGACAGCTTCATTGTCTAGAGGCTGCCATGCTGAAACTCACCCATTCATGAATTGGGTCTGCTAGACACCGAGCTCTCAGATCCTCACCCTGTCAGACATGATGGAGAACATATCTAAAATCTAGATTTTCTGTGATAGGATGTAAGCAATGTAATAAATGGTATAGGTGTCATCAGAGTCAATAAAATAAATGGTAAATAAATGAATAAAACTAGAAATAAAATGAATAACCACACCAAACACAATATGGACTGAACATCTGTATGGAATTATAAATCCCATCGATAAAATGTATATAAAGAGTATCTTTTCCAGGCATGAGGCTTGAATTCAGCCCTCCTATGAAGAGGGAATAGAGGGAGATCCTGAGATACTCATTTCTGGACCTAGGCAGAGTCATGGAATGCAATCGATCTCATCCTTTAATGAGTAATTCGTGCATGATGCAAGTAGGAAATGATAAGCAAGACTCATGGGGTATTGATTATTTGTAAAGGAGAGTTGATGAAGCGTGACAATAATAATCACAGTCATGAAATGGAGGCATCAGGAAAGATCCAAGAATCAGTAGTCACACAGATTGGATTCCATCACAGGTCACCATCAATCCTACTCTATACAAATATATACTTATTTGCATACTACCTTCAGCTTATGGATGGGTGACTATTGTGCTCACCACTCTCCCCCCACGGGGGCTCAAACTCAGGTACTGGGAAGGCCTAGATCCTTCGTTCCTAACAGGCTGGTCTGATCAGGTGTTACCATTCACCAATGGTGCCTGCTAGGCCTGAGTTCAGATCCCAGCTCTGCCAAAAGATTCATCTTGATGCCAGAAGCCAATCATTAAACCTGGATAATTTCCTGTGCAAGTACTGGGTCACAACTAGGATGGCGAATGCATGGGTCACCCTGTGGTCATGGGAATAAGTTGTTATACATGTTAGCCCAGTTATACCTGTCATCATATACTCAAGAAATTACACAATACATTCATAAATAGCATACAAAATAAAGACAATAAGTACACTCAATGCATGATGCAGTCCACACACGGATGTGAATATACATCCCATGTTTCAATGATGCATTGAGGACTATTTTGGCCTCACTAGAGCTCGATCTCAGTTCCTGGGAACAACCCAGCTCCTTACTGGCTCACAGTCTGGTGTGATCACGTGGACCCACTGTGCAGTTGGGCCTCTTAAGCCCCGAGTTTGAGTCCCAGCACTGCCAAAAATTCACCCTGATGTGAGAAGACAGTTGTTGCACCTGTTTTCCTGTGCTGCACAAATTCTGGGTCTCTGCTAGATGGAGAAGGTATAGGCAATTCTATACTCATGGGAACAGGGTGTCATCCAGTTCACCACAATTATATCTCTCAACCTATATTTAAGAACATACACAATACATCAATGAATAAGACACAAAATAAAGAGAATGACTATACCAAATGCAAGATGCCGCCCACCCATGTTTGGAAATATAGATCCTCTGTTTAATTATGAATTTATGACTATATTGGCCCCCACCAGGGATCAATCTCAGGTCCCGGGAATGGTCTAGCTCCTTAGAGGCTCATAGGCTGGTGTGCTTACCATGACCCATTCACCAATTGTGCCTGCTAGGTTTTAAGTTCAAATTCCAGCATTGCCAAAATATTCATTCTGATGTGAAAAGCCTAGGGTTGCACATGTTTTCATGTTCTGTGCATGTCCTGGATGTCATTGAGGATGGAGAATGCTATAGCCATGGGAATAGGTTGTCATCCATGTCAGCACAGTTATATCTGTCACCATACTCAATAAAATGCACAATTCATCAATGAATAAGACACAAAATAAAAAGAATAACTACACTGAATGCAAGATGCATACCACACCTGTAGGTAAAGAGAGGACCTATGTTTAAAAAAGGTGGGCTTGTTATTTTGTCCAGTGCTGGGCTTCTAATCAGGCCCTGGACCAGGTCTGACATTCTAGTCTTCAAGGATGATGAGCTTCCCCTTCCCCCACAGTGCAACAGAGCTACCCACACCTGAGTTCAAATCCTAGCACTGACAAAAGACTCATCCTGATGTCAGAAGCCAGTTGTTGCACATGTTTTCTTCTCCTGTGAAAGTCCTGACTATCAACTAAGAAGGGGAATTCATAGACAACCCTATAACCATGGGAACCTTTTGTCATTCATGTCAGCACAGTTATACCTGTCACCATACTTAGTAAAATACACAATACCTCCATGATGTAGTTCACTAAACACAATATGCTGTTGACAGATGTATGTCAATATAGATTGTATGTTTAAATTATGAACTTATGACTATAGTCTACCACCTTGGGGATCAATGTCAAATCCTGGGACTGGCTTAGCTCCTAAGTTGCTCACAGGTTGGTGTGTTAACCTTGACTTATTGGCCAATTGGTCCTACTAGGCCCTGAGTTCAGATCCCAACACTACCAACAAGTGGATCATGGAGTAAGAAGACAAGTGTGAAACTTGTTTTCCTTTTTTCTGAATATCCTGTGTGATCCTGAGAATCCTGTCATGGTGGAGAACATTTCTACAAATCTAGATGCTCGGTGATAGGATGTCATCAATGAAATAAACAGAATGGGTTTCATTACAGTACAATCAATGGTAAATAAATGAATAAAACAAAAATTACAAAGAACAACCACACCAAACATCTATGGACTGAACATCTACAGGTAATTATAAATCCTATCTTTACAATGTATATAATTAGTATGTTTTCCAGAGCTTGGGCTTGAATTCAGGACTAGTGAACAGGCCTGAATTTCTCATCTTCAAGTACGGTGATCTTCCCCTTCATTCACATTGCTGCAGATTTACCCACATCCTGAGTTCAAATACAAAGCCTAGAAGAGTAAACGGCATGAATTGCAAGCCAAGGAGCTTTTTTTTTTAAATTTTACTTTTCTCAATATGGGCCTTGACCTCAGGTTGTAGCAACTCTGCTCAGCTTTGATCACCCTAGGCTGGGTTGCAGCCACAAGACCTATAGCTGTTCCTGGGATCCTAGACCCCCAGGCCTTGCAGGGAAAGCAATGCACAGAAAAAATGTGGGTCTGAATGACAATGTTGCAAATGGTACTTCATCTTGCATTGGTGAAGGCTGCCAGACTATTGGGGAGGCCATAGGCCCATGTGGCAACATCATCCCTGATTTCGAGTACCTGTCCTTACTCCAATGGCAGGAGATACTAAGAAAATGGTCCCCCATCCATAGGAATAACAATGGAATGTTTTCAATGTCACGGTTGAATGAGTTGATCGTGAATGATGCTCGTATAAAATTAGACAGCACCATTTCAGGAGGCTGATAGACTTTATTTAATATTTATGAAGCATTAAGAGAATATTATTACTTACAGGAACACAATAATTTCAGGACACTCATTTCATTAAGGATGAAAACAATAATATTAATTACATGGATGCATAATTAAAACCCAAGAATTGGTAGGAATGTAATCTATATAACAATAATATATAGATATCTCTTACACTCGATAAAGATATATATTTATTAATGTACTGCCATCTTCATATCAATGTTATTATTTTGTTAACCCCTGGGGCTTGGTATCAGGTCCTGGGAAAAGCCTGTCAGCTCAATTTGCCCCAGGATGGAGTGCTGACACTCACCCATTCGTGAATTGGGCCTTGTAGGCTTGTAGGCCATGAGTTCAGATGCCAGCACTGCCAAAAAATGAATTGTGGAGTAAGAAGCTGATGGTGACACATGTTTTCCCTTTCTGTGAAAGTCCTGGGTGTCAGGTATGAAGTGGAATACATATGCAGACATATATCCTATGTAATTAATGTAATAAATGCTTTTTGTGTGTGGGGGCGTCTTGTCCTGGGGCTTGAATTCTGGGCCTGGGCGCTGTCCTTCAGCTCTTCAGCTCAAGGCTAGCACTCTACCACTTGAGCCAGAGTGCCACTTCTGCCTTTTTTCTTTTTGCTTATGAGGAATCGAACCCAGGGCCTCATGCATGCAAGGCAAAAGTTCTACCACTGAGCTACCTTCCCAGGCCCATGTAATCAATGTTTTATGTGACATAATAGTCAATAAAATAAATGTTCAATGCAATGCATGAATAAAACAAAAAATTAAATAACTGCACTGAATGAAATATAGTCAACATATGTTTATAAATATAAATCATATATGTAAATTGTACATGAATAGGATGTTTTCTAGTTGTGGGGATCTATTTCAGGCCTAAGGAACAGACTTGAATTTCTTGACTTCAAGGAAACCAGCTTTCCCTTCCCACAAAGTGCATCAGAGTTACCAAGACCATGAGTTCCAAAACCAGTCCTGGCAGAAAAATGGCTCCTTTATAGTATGTGAGACCCAATTCTTAGTTATTTCATTATGCCTCCATTTTATTAATGTGAATGTTTAAATGATCAATAAAATATTAACTAACATAATATAATTGTGTATAATTTTATATTGGAATCATTCAAGAACTGCTCATTCAATGATGACACACATCACATTCTGTTGTTAATCATATGGATAGGAGTAAGCTTTTTGGATCTTCTGCCATTTGGAGGTGGCAGGACCAGGATTCGAACTGTGGGCTACAGCTCCCAACACTTAAACCCAAGGATAGGGAACTAACCTGTTTGTCCAAGAACATCAGCAACACCAGTGATTAAGCAGGCACCAGTGGCTCTCATAGTCCTCCTTGATACTTACAAGGCTGTGATTGGAGGATCATGGTTGAAGTCATCCTTGGCAGGAAAGTCCTTGAGACCCCTTTCCAACTTCAGTGACAACAAAGCCAGAAGTGCTGTGGCTCTAGGTTGGAGGGCCAGGCTTGAGCAAAAGTAGCTCACAGACTGTGCCCAGATCCTGAGTTCAAGGTGCAGGACTGGCAACAAGCAGACATCCGGTTAAAGCTGGTCACCCTCTTGTCTCCAACTGAATTGACATTGTTCCCTGGGAAAAGGGCTGGGGAGATGCTAACTTCTTGACTCTGCCCATGCTGCTTGCATCACAGGATTCCTGCCACACCCCCATTCTTTCATGGTTCTTTCTCACCAATGGGATACAAGAATGATAGCCACGCCCACATTCCATGTTGCCTAGTAGCACCGGGATTCCCACTGTTAGTTTACACCACTAACAGCAGTTGAGGAAGGTGAGGTGTTTGAGTAGTGAGGAAGAGACTCAAGGCGACAAGTAGAAAATTGAGAAGCCTGCCTTCGCCCCAGCAGCTTTCCCCCTTTCCTAAGTTTCGAGATTTCAAATATCAGGCAATGTCATGCTGCCAGCCCAATTAAAGCCCCAACCTGATCCCTGGACCTGGTTCTCTACTTTGGGCCCATTTGTCCACAATACCACCGCCATCACTGCTCGATCCACCCGGAGCAGCCTCCAGCAGCTTCTCCCAGCAGCACAGGTGAGTGGCCACCCCCAAATCATCCCTACCGAGGTCAGACCCCCCCTGGGGGAACCATGACCCCTGCTTGTTTCCTCTCTCTGGCTCTGAGGAGCCAACTTTCTGTCTTGGGCATTTCTGAAACAGAGACTCAATATATGCTCTGGCTGGACGGGATCGAGGTCCTCCTACATGTGACAGGTATGCTCCTCCAGGCCTGGTCCTCTGTAGTTGGGATGGTAGACATATAGCAACATGCACAGTCATCAATTTAGATGGCTTATTCCCAACTTTTAGTCCAATCCCAATCCTTCTCCTTCTCCCCCCCTCAACCCCCCCCCCCCCCCCCCCGCACAGACGTTGTAAAGCTCGTTTTGGACATGACAACTTGTACTTCTCATTGTTGCCAAAGGTCCACCTGTATCCTTAAACAACTGGTTTTTCCCCATCTCCTCCACAAGTTATACTGACATCAAATATAGTGAAAGCAGGGGTTATACTGTGGGGGAGGGACATACAAAGCAACAAAGAGATAATCTTATAAATGCTTTAGAAACACATACATGAAAGAAAAAACATTAAAATACATATCTAAGGGTTCATTTTCCTGATATCACATTATCTGACCTTTTCCGCTTGACTCATACCTATACTAGATATTACAAATAAGGGAAACCATCGGACCTATGTTTCTTTGGGCCTGGCTTACTTCACTTAATATAATTTTTTCCAAGTTTTTCCATTTCCTAACAAATGGGGCAATGTCATTCTTTCTGATGGAGGCATAGAATTCCATTGTGTATATATACCACATTTTCTTGATCCATTCATCTACTGAGGGGCATCTGGGTTGGTTCCATATCTTAGCTATGGTAAATAATGCTGCAATAAACATAGTTGTGCTGGTAGCTTTAGTGTGGTATTGTTTGTAAACATTTGGGTAAATGCCCAAAAGTGGGATTGCTGGGTCATAGGGGAGTTCTATGTGAAGTCTTTTGAGGAACCTACATACTGCTTTCCAAAGTGGTTGAACATGTTTACATTCCCACCAACAATGAAGTAAGGTTCCTTTCTGTCCACATCCCCTCCAGCATCTGTTGTTGTTAGAGTTCTTGATTTTTGCCGTTCTAACTGGAGTGAGGTGATATCTCAATGTTGTTTTGATTTGCATTTCTTTTATGGCTAGGGATGTTGAACATTTCTTCATGTGTGTATTGGCCATCCTTCTTTCTTCAGAGAAGTTTCTCTTTAAGTCTTTCGCCCACTTATTTATTGGGCAGTTGTTTCTTTGAGGATTTGTTGTTGGGGGGTTTAATTTTTTGAGTTCCAAGTATATTTTAGATATGAGACCCTTGTCCGTTGTATGGCTAGATATATCTTCTCCCAATCCGTGGGCTTTCTATTGATCTTGCCAGCTATGTCATTTGCCCTGCAGAAGCTCTGCAACTTTATGCAATCCCATTTGTCCAACCTTTCTTTGATTTGTTGTGTTTCCGAGTCTCTATTCAGAAAATTTCGGCCTGAGCCAAGGAGACCTAGGGTTTCTCCTATTCCATCCTGTAATGTTTTCAGAGTGTCTGCTTTGAGTTCAAGGTCTTTGATCCATTTGGAGTTGATTCTGGTGCAGGGTGATATATAAGGTTCTAGCTTTAGTTTACTAATGTAGTTAACCAATTTTGCCAGCACCTTTTAGTGAAGAGGTTGTCTTTCTTCCATTCTATTGTTTTAGCTCCCTTATCGAAGATTAGATGGCTATAAGTCTGTAGGTTCATTTCTGGGTTTTCAATTCTATTCCATTGGTCCTGAGGTCTGTTGTTATGCCAATACCAAGCTGTTTTGATTACTATGGCTTTATAGTAGAGTTTGAAGATTGGTATTGATATTCCTCCAGCAGTGTTCTTTCCATTGAGGAACGTTTTTGCTATTCGGGGTCTTTTATTGTTCCATATGAATTTTTGGATTGCCTCCTCTATTTCCTTGAAGAATGAGGTTGGAATTTTGATAGGTATCGGGTTGAATTTGTAGATAGCCTAGGGAAGTATTGCCATTTTCACGATGTTAAACTTTCCAATCCAGGAGCATGGGAGGTTTTGCCATTTTTTAAGTTCTGTGTTGATTTCCTTTTTTAAGTTTAAAGTTTTCATCATAGAGGTCCTTCACTTCTTTAGTTAATTCCTAGGTATTTTATTTTTGTTGGGCTATTACAAATGGAGTTGCTTTCCTAATTTCAGCCACACTTTTCTCATTGTTGGCATACAGAAAAGCCATTGATATTTGGGGGTTAATTTTATAACCTGCTACTTTGCCAAAATTTTGAATCAGCTTGAGTAATTTGGGAGTGGAGTCTATGGGATTCTTTAAATACAAGATCATGTCATCTGCAAAGAGGGAGAGTTTTATTTCTTCTTTCCCTATTTGGATCCCCTTTATGTCTGCATCTTGTCTTATTGCTGTAGCTAGGCATTCTAATACTAGATTGAAGAGAAGTGGAGAGAGTGGGCATCCTTGTCTTGTTCCTGAGTTAAGAGGAAATGGCTTTAGTTTTTCACCATTGAGTATAATGCTGGCTGTAGGTTTGTCATATACAGCCTTTATTGTATTGAGGAATGTTCCATGGATTCCTAATTTTTCCAAAACCTTTATCATAAATAGGTGTTGGATCTTGTCGAATGCTTTTTCTGCATATATTGAGATAACCATGTGGTCCTTATTCTTGCTCCTGTTGATGTGATGAATAATATTAATTGGTTTGCGTATATTGAACCAACTTTGCATCCCATAAATGAATCCTGTTTGATCATGGTGTATGATTTTTTGGATGAATTGTTGAAGTCGATTGGCCAAAATTTTGTTGAGAAGTTTTGCATCAATGTTCATCAAAGAAATGGGTCTATACTTCTCATTCTTTGATGAGTCCCTGCATCTTTTGGCATGAGGGTTATGACGGCTTCATAGAATGTGTTCGGTAGTGAGCTTTCTCTTTCAATTTCATTGAAGAGTTGGAGGAGTATTGGTGTGAGCTCTGCTTTGAAGGCCTTTTAAAATTCCGCTGTAAAACCATCTGGTCCTGGACTTTTCTTAGCTGGGAGGTCTCTTATTGCTGTTTCTATTTCAATGCTTGATATGGGCCTGTTAAGCTGGTTTAACTCATCTTGGTTTAGTTTTGGCATGTCAATATTTGCTAGGAAAAGGTCCATTTCTGTCAAGTTCTCAAACGTATTAGCATAAAGTTTTTAGAAGTATTCCCTTATAATGTTTTGAATCTTGGTTGTTTCCGTGGTGATGTTTCCATTCTCGTCTATGAGTTTATTTATTTGGATGTGTTCTCATCTTTTTCTGATAAGATTTGCTAAGGGTCTGTCAATTTTGTTAATTTTTTCGAAGAACCAACTCTTTGTTTTGTTGATTCTTTCTATAGTTGTTTTGGATTGTAATTCCTTTAATTCTGATTTAATTTTGATTATTTATTTCTGTCTACTGGATTGGGGTTTATCTTGCTGCTCTTTTTCTAGGAGGTTTAGATGTGTCAATAGATTGTTGGTTTCAGATCTCTCCAATTTGTTGATGTAGGATCTCAGAGGTATAAACTTGCCTCTGAGTACTGCCTTTGCTGTGTCCCAGAGGAGCTGGTAATTTGTGTGTTCATTTTTGTTGAATAGCATGAACTTTTGAATTTCCTTTCTAATCTCTTCCATGACCCACTCGATTCAGCAGTGTTTTGTTCAGCCTCCATGTGATACCGGACTTTCTTTGGTGGCTTTTGGTGTTGAGTACTAATTTTATTCCCTTGTGGTCAGAGAGAATGCAAGGTATAACTTCAGTGTTTCTGAATTTAGACAAGTTTGCTTTGTGGCCTAAAATGTGTTCTATTTTTGAAAATGTTCCATGTGCTGCTGAGAAAAATGTGTATTCTGATGCTGCTGGGTGAAACGTTCAGTAGATGTCTGTTAAGTCTAGTTGATCTATGCAGCTGTTTAGATCTGCGTTTTCTCTGTTGAGTTGTTGCCGAGTTGATCTATCTAGTGGGGAGAGTGGTGTGTTAAAATCCCCAACAATTAATGTCTTTGCATCTATGTGGGATTTGAAGGAACGTAGTGTTTCTTTGATAAATTTGGGTGCTCCATTTTTTGTCGAATATATATTTAGAATTGTAATATCCTCCTGAAGGAGAGATCCTTTAATTAGTATCTAGCAACTTTCTTTATCTATTCTCACGAATTTTAATTTGAAGTCTATTTTATCTGATATTAGGATTGCAACTCCCACCTGTTTATGGGGGCCGTTTGCTTGGTAGATTTTGGTTCAACCTTTATCATTGAAAATGTATTTGTTTTTACGGGAAAGATGTGACTCCTGAAGGCAGCAGATAGAAGGGTATTGTTTTTTAATCCAGCTAGACAGACTATGTCGCTTAATTGGAGAGTTCAGTCCATTAATGTTAAGAGATAGGACTGAGTGGTATTTGGGAGTTCCTGCCATGTTATCTACATTCTTGGGGGCTGTAAAAACTGGGTTCAGCCTATGGTTCTTGGATTCTCAGTTTGGGTGCAGTTTCTTGGCCTTTGTTGCGGTCTTGTTGGTTTTCTATGTGTAGGACATCTTTAAGAATCTTTTGTAGGGCTGGTTTGGTGGAGATGTATTGTTTCAATTTTTCTTTGCTATGGAAGGTTTTTATTTGGCCTTCAATTTTGAAGGAGAGTTTAGCTGGGTACAGTATTCTTGGTTGATAGTTGCTTGTTTTTAGGGCATGGCATACATCATTCCAGGCTCTTCTTGCTTTGATTGTCTCTGCTAAGAAATCTGAGGTGATTCTAATTGGTTTCCCTTTATAGGTGATTACCCTTTTCTCCTTGACAGCTTTAAGGATCTTTTCCTTGGTCTGAGTTGATCCTGTGTGGATTATAATGTGACGGTGGGATGTCCTATTCTGGTCTGGTCTATTTGGGGTTCTAAAAGATTCTTGTATCTGAACAGGCCTATCTTTTTGTATGTTTGGGAAGTTCTCTGCTAGGATCCTGTTAAACACATTTCCTAGACCATTAACTTCTATTTCTAGGTGCTCCTCTACACCCATTATCCTTAGATTAGGCCTTCTGATGGTGTCTTCCAGGTGTTGGATAGATCTATCATATTTCTTGGACTTGTCTTGGATGGTTGCATGTCCTTTCTCTATAATATGTAGGCTGTCTTCAATCCCTGAGTTTCGATCATCTGAATGGTCTATCCTGCTGTCAAGACTCTCTACTTTGTTTTTTTTATCTCTTTTCCTTCTAATTGTTTAGCCTTGATGGCTTCAAGTTCTTTGTTGAAGCTCTGTTTTAGGTCTTGTATGAATTTCTTTACTTCCTTAATTTGGTGTTCAGTGTTTGTTCTCAAATCACTTAGTTGATTGGTTATGGTTTCTTTGGACTCCCATTCCTTCTGTTGGGTTCCATTCAGCATTCCCTTTGTGGTCTCCCTGACTTCCTTCAGCTCTTTGTTAATGGATTCCATGAATGCCTTTAGTGATCTTTGTGTATTCTCTACCTGGTCTCTCAATTCCTGAATTACTCTTTGATTAGCTTCCTCCCGTCTGTGGGATTGCTGCAGTTCTCTCTCTTCCCGTTCGTGGGATTCCTGCAGTTCTCTTTGAGTGTTCTTAGCCTGCTCACGCCATTCCTCCCTTTCTCTTTGAGTATTCTCAAGTTGTTCACGCAAATCCTGTATCAGTTTTTGAGTAGCTTCCTCACGCTTATGATATTCTTGTATAAACTTTTGGGATGCCTCCTCTCTCTCCCTATCACGCTCATACAGAGTCCTGTGTAAGTTGTCAAACTTCTCATTTATCATGTTTGCCACCAGTGTTTGTAGAGCTATTTGGTAACTCTCCTCTGGATTGTTCATTATCTGATCTGACCCCTGATTATCAAGATTGGGAATTGAGATACCCGAATTTGCCATTTTTCTTGTGTTTTTCCGGCTTACTCTGCCCATTTGAGATGAAAATAGGACCAGTTTTGTGCTAGAACACTATCTTAAGGCAACCATCAACCAACATTTGCATTTATACAGTCAATAGTCTACAGATACAATCTAGTTCAACAGATACATATATTCAACATCAAACAACTATGTTAATAGGCTTCGAACCACAGAGAAGAATTTGGAAAACCAGAAATTATTAGGGTTAGGGAGAGATGTGGGTAAGAAATAGGAATAGATTGGTGTGGGGAGGCACAGGAAGAGTTAACTATATCCTAATCTCAATGCAGGAAGTAGGTTGGGTTGGATGCAAGTAGAGAGAGAGAAAAAAAGAAGGAAGGGAAAGGGAAATTAAAAGAGACCAGAAAAAAATAGAAACGTAAAAATTAATATAGTTATGGAGATTGAAAGACCATTTATTTAGAGAAGAATGTGAATATATTGAGAAAACAGGAGGGAGATAGAGGAGATGTGAAAAACTTTAAAAAATGCTTAAAATATTATATAGGTAAAAATAGGTAGTACTGCTATTTGGGACTTTAAGTCTCAGAGGTTTTGGATTGAGTAATAAATTAGTGGATTAAGTGTGTACACAATTGGGGATAGGGTCTACTAGTTATCTATGGGTTTATCTGAGGATGTGCAGGACAAGAGTTAAGTCACATACAGAAGAACAAAAGAGAGCAAAAGGTGAAAAAGATAAGAAAGGGAGAAAAAAAGTTCAGTTCAGTAGAGCTAGACAAAAAACAAAAAGTTAATTAAGAAAGAAAAAGAGAAAGAAAACAAGAAAAGAAAGGAAAACGCACATTCACGTATTCCTAAAAAAAAATTATGAAGGAAAAAATTGCTGGAAAACAATTATTTTTTCAAAAAAGGCAAAAATTAAAGATTAATAAAAGTTTTAGAAAAGGAAAAAATATATATATATATATGGTACCAAAAAAAAAAAGAAAGAAAAAAGAAAAGAAGAAGAAGATAAAAAAAGTTCTTTGATTTTTTTTTTTATTTTTTTGGGAGGGATGGGAAGAATCCTGTATCTCCCTTTTGTCTGTAACCAGTCTCTAGTCAGCCTGAGGTCCTGTGGCTTGATTGGTTTCTTAAGTCAGTTTGTTCAAACAGGCAGAAAAATGCTCTGCTTTACCCAAGATTTTGAGATCCCCCTCCCAGGTTATTTAATGGGAGGGTGATCTGCTTTGAGAATCACAAAAGAGGTGTGATGAGGCCAGGTTCTGGTAGAGTTGAGGCCTTTCAACAAACAGTAGCTTTTCCCTGGGGCTATTTTGTGAAAAACTCACAGAGCCCAGCCTGGAGCCATTCTCAGGGTTTCTGTTTTTCAATTGATTGTGGAGGCTGCTAGAGGGAGGGGCAGCCTCTGGCTCTGGTTACCCAGTGAGGAAAGCCACTCCAATGGCTCGTGCCTGAGCTGGGAGACTTTTCCCTGGGTGGAGTTGAGTCTGGCAGGTCACTTCACGTTAAGTTCTTGTGACCTGCTAAATGACTCGTTTTATTCCAAGGCCTGAGTTGGAGCTAGCAGCTCCTCTGAGCTTTGTCGGTATCCAAGATGGAGATCACCGGTGGTGATGGGGGGGGGAGGGTGGCCTTCCCTCCTCTGCTCGCTGAGAAGGAGTGAGGACGTCGGGCTTGTACTCACGCTGAGTCGTGGATCCTGGGTCGTCTCTGGTCTGCAAACTGCAGGATGAAGATGTCCGCTCCTTGTCGGTTCTTGCTGGTGTTGAGTAGAATCCGCTCGCCTGCTGCGTCTGGCTCCTTCATCCCGGACTCTCGGTATGAGGGCTCAGGTATGGCCGCAGTCGCCGCGGCGACCCTGCCACCCCCGCGGTGGCTGCTGGCAGGCGCTCAGTTATGTCTCCTTGTCTTGGCTTCCCCTCTCTGTCCTCTAATGGCACACTTGGTTTGATACTCTGGTTTAGGACTGTTCACTGGAACTCAAAAACTGCTTTCTTTCTTTCTTTTTTTTTTTTTTTTGGGTCCAGTTGTGGGGCCTGAACTCTGGGGCTGGGTGCTGTCCCTCAGCTCTTCAGCTCAAGGCTAGTGCTCTACCACTTGAGCCACAGCACCACTTCCGGCTTTTTTCTTTTTGCTTATGTGGTGCTGGGGAATTGAACCCAGGGCCTCAGGCATGCAAGGCAAGCGCTCTACCACTGAGCCACCTTCACAGCCCTCGAAAACTGCTTTCTATGCGAGAGCTTGTTAAGATTCCAGCTTCTCCTCCGCCATCTTCTGTATCTTTATTTAAAGGACTATTTTTTCCCTTTCCCCTCCACAATTTATAGCGACATCAAATACAGTGAAAGTAGGATTTATAATGTGGGGCAGGAACATAAAAAGCAACAGAGAAATAATCTCATAAATGCGTTAGAAACAAATGCATGAAAGAAAAAAAAACTTTTAAATACATATCTTAGGGTTCATTTTCCTAACATCACCTTATCTGACCTGTTCTGATTGACTCATACATATACTAGATATTGGAAATAAGGGAAACCATCGGACCTATGTTTCTTTGAGTTTGGCTTTCTTCACTTAATATAATTGTTTCCAAGTTTTTCCATTTCCTAACAAATGGGGCAATGTCATTCTTTCTGATGGAGGCATAGAATTCCATTGTGTATATATACCACATTTTCTTGATCCATTCATCTACTGAGGGGCATCTGGGTTGGTTCCATATCTTAGCTATGGTAAATAATGCTGCAATAAACATAGTTGTGCTGGTAGCTTTAGTGTGGTCTTGTTTGTAAACATTTGGGTACATGTCCAAAAGTGGGATTGCTAGGTCATAGGGGAGCTTTATGTGGAGTCTTTTGAGGAACCTCCATACTACTTTCCAAAGTGGTTGAACAAGTTTACACTCACACCAACAATGAAGTAAGGTTCCCATCTGTCCACATCTCCTCCAGCATCTGTTGTTATTAGAGTTCTTGATTTTTGCCATTCTAACTGGGGTGAAGTAGTATCTTAATGTTGTTTTGATTTGCATTTCTTTTATAGCTAGGGAGGTTGAGCATTTCTTCATGTGTCTATTGGCCATCCTTCTTTCTTCTTCAGAGAAGTTTCTCTTTAAGTCATTAGCCCACTTATTTATAGGGCAGTTGTTTCTTTGAGGATTTGTTGTTGGCAGATTTAATTTTTTGAGTTCTAAGTATATTTTAGATATGAGACCCTTTTCCGTTTTATGGCTAGTGAAGATCTTCTCCCAATCCGTGGACTTTATATTGATCTAGCTAGCTATGTCCTTTGCCATGCAGAAGCTCTGCAAGTTCATGCAATCTTATTTGTCCAACCTTTCTTTGATTTGTTGTGTTTCCATGACTCTATTAAGAGAATTTGGGCCTGGGTCAAGGAGACCTAGGTTTTCTCCTCTTCCATCATGTAATGTTTTCAGAGTGTCTGCTTTGACTCCGAGGTCTTTGATCCATTTGGTGTTGATTCTGGTGCAGGGTGATATATAAGGGTCTAGCTTTAGATTTCTACAAGTAGTTAACCACTTTTTCCAGCACCATTTACTGAAGAGGCTGCCTTTCTTCCATTCTATTTTTTTACATCCCTTATCAAAGATTAGATGGCTATAGTTCTGTAGGTTCATTTCTGGCTTTTCAATTCTATTCCATTGGTCCTCAGGTCTGTTCTTGTGCCAGTACCAAGCTGTTTTGTTTACTATGACCTTATAGTAGAGTCTCCAATTTGGTATTGATATTCCTCCAGCAGCGTTCTTTCTGTTGATGAGCGTTTTTGCTATTCGGGGTCTTTTATTGTTCCATATGAATTTTTGGATTGCCTCTTCTATTTCCTTGAAGAATGAGGTTGGAATTTTGACAGGTATCGGGTTGAATTTGTAGATAGCCTTGGGAAGTATTGCCATTTTCACGATGTTAATCTTTCCAATCCAGGAGCAGGGGAGGTTTTGCCATTTTCTAGGTTCTGTTTTGATTTCCTTTTTCAAGTTTTTAAAGTTTAGATCATAGAGTTCCTTCACTTCTTTGGTTATGTTAATTCCTAGGTATTTTATTTTTTGTGGGGCTATTACAAATGGAGTTGCCTTCCTAATTTCAGCCACACCTTTCTCATTGTTGGCATACAGAAAAGCCATTGATTTTGGAGGGTTAATTTTATACCCTGCTACTTTCCCAAAGTTTTGAATCAGCTTGAATAATTTGGGAGTGGAGTCTATGGGATTCTTTAAATACAAGATCATGTCATCTGCAAAGAGGGAGAGTTTATTTCTTCTTTCCCTATTTGGATCCCCTTTATGTTTGCATCTTATCTTATTGCCGTAGCTATGCATTCTTATACTAGATTGAAGAGAAGTGTAAAGAATGGACATCCTTGTCTTGTTCCTGAGTTAACAGGAAATGGCTTCAGTTTTTCATCATTAAATATAATGTTGGCTGTAGGTTTGTCATATACAGCCTTTATTGTATTTAGGAATGTTCCATGGATTCCTAATTTTTCCAAAACCTTCGTCATAAAGGGGCGTTGGATCTTGTCGAATGCTTTTTCTGTATCTATTGAGATAACCATGTGGTTCTTATCCTTGCTCCTGTTGATGTGATGAATAATATTAATTGATTTGGGTATATTGAAAGAGCTATGCATCCCTGAAATGAATCCTGTTTGATCGTTGTGTTGATTGGCCAAAATTTTGTTGAGAAGTTTGTCATCAATGTTCATCAAAGAAATGGGTTCATAGTTTTCTTTCTTTGATGAGTCCCTGCCTGGTTTTGGGATGAGGGTTATGATGGCTTCATAAAATGTGTTCGGTAGTGAACTTTCTCTTTCAATTTCATTGAAGCGTTGGACGATTATTGGTGTGTGCTCTGCTATGAAGGAGTAAAAAAAAAAATTATAGAAGGTGCAAAAAAAATGAAAAAAAGTTTTTTGATTTTTTTTGGGAGGGGTGGGAAAAATCCTGTATCTCCCTCGTGTCCATAACCAGCCTCTTGTTGGATTCTCTTATCTGCTTGTGGTGTTTGAATTTCCTGTGGCTTAGTTAGTTTCTTAAGTCAATATGTTTGCACAGGCAGATAAATGCTCTGCTTTACCCTGGATTTTGTGACCCTCTTCCCAGGCTAGTTCAATGAGAGGGAGATCTGCTTTGAGTGTCACAAAAGAGGGAGATGGCTTTTCCTGAAGTTTGGAGATGCTGTGATGAGGCTAGGTTCTGCGTAGAGTTGAGGACTTTCAGCAAACAGTAGCTTTTCCCAAGGGTTAGTTTGTGAGAAACACACATAGCCCAGCCAGGAGCCACTCTCTGGGTTTATGTCTACTAAATTTCAATAGATTGTCAAGGCTGCTAAAGGGAAGGGCAACCTCTGTCTCTGATTACCCAGTGAAGAAAGCCATTCCTGGGTTTGGCGCTTGAGCTGAGTAACTTTTCCCTGGGTGGAGCTGAGTCTGGCAGGTCACTTTAGGTTCTTGTGACCTGCTAAATGACTCTAGTTTTCTTCCAATGCCTGAGTTGGAGCTAGCAGCTCCACCGAGCTTTGTCAATATCCAAGATGGAGATCTCTGGTACTGGGGGTGGGGGGAATGGCCTTCCTTCCTCTGCTCCCTGAGAGGAAGTGAGGACGTTAGGCCTCTACTCACGCCCCGTCTTGTTTCCTGGGTCATCTCTGGTCTGCGAACTACAGGATGAATATGTCTGCTCCTTGTCAGTTCTTGCTGGCTCCTTCTCCTGGACCATCTCTCTTTCAGGTATGGTTGGTATGGCCGCCCCTGACACAGCTGCTGCAGCAGTGGCATCTCCTGGCAAGTGCTCCGATCTGTCTCCTTGCCTGGATTTTCCCTCTCTGGCCTAACTCTTTGTCCTGTGATGGCACACTTGGTGTGATTCTCTGGCTTAGGACTTTTCACTGGAACTTTAAATATGCTTTCTATGTGAGAGCTTGTTTAGCCTCTAGCTTCTCCTCCGCCATCTTACTGGAACTTCCCGGCAAATTATTTCTTTCTGTAATACTGTCAACTAGAAGTTTACAGAAAAGTTATGTATGAGTAAAAACACACTCAAAAAAGTGAGGGACAGAATTTCCTTCAAGCGTTCGGATTCTTTTCTTTTTTTATTTTTTATTGTAAAGATACTCTACAGAGAGTTACAGTTACATGAGCAAGGTAATGAGTACACTTCCTATTGAGTTTTGTTACCCCCTCCATTGTTTTCCCCCTACCATCCCTTCACTCCCTAACTTCGCTGAGGTTCTTTTTTTTAATGGTGGTTAAGTGATTACATAATGACAATTGTTCCCTTCTGATCCCTAAAAATAAGGGATTCAATTATCACTATGTATACAGACAATACCTTAGTTAATAGCTGTAACCACAGCTAGATTGATGCCTTAGTTTGTGGACCTACCTGTAGCCACTCACTCCACTTCCCCTGTAGTAGAATGAATATAAAGCATGTTAAGTGGGATTTGGGGTTCTGGAACCTGGCAATGAGGCTTGGGTCCTCTGGTGTCTTCTTTCCTATCACTTCCTGTGATTTCTCAGTTCTTTGGCCAGGTATCCCTTCATCTTTGCTGTTCCATGGTTGTGGTTAGTGACAGTACTGATATTTTGAACACCTCAAAACAAACTATGGGAAACACTTCCTCAAACAAAATTCACAAATGTATAGGAGCACCTGAAAAGATACCAAATATCAGCAGTCACTCTGTGATCCTCTAGCAAGGAAGTATAATTCAGGAGTATCTTATCTTCTGATAATATAAGCGATGGACAATTGTCCCTTTTGTATATTTGGTATTTGGTATTGCATAAATTTTCAGAAACGCATATACATTGTGAAATAATGTTATTTATTTCATAGGTCACAAACCACGTCACTGGAGTGATGATCCTAATGTGTTATCTCAGTTGCCTGATTCAGACTTAGATGAGTGTGAATTGCATAATTATGAACATTTCTCCATGAAACTTCACCACACAGAATGAAGTGTGAGGGTCAGGGCACTCCATACCTATAAAGATTTTACATATATTACAGTAATACACACCTAAGCTGCTCAGCAATCACAGCACATTGGTTTGTTATAATTGTCTTCAGATCAGAAATACTCTAGAGTTTAAAGTAGAATGATGGGCTGTACATTTTCAACGCAAAAGTGATGATTACCCCCTGCAATTATTCTCAGTGGAAAATCCTTCCTATACATTTTACTGGCTTAGCTTCTACTCTGTGCTTTACCATTATCAGGCAGGGTCACACTGTATTGAGCTACAATACAGCAGCAACCTTAGCTGCCTTTGAAATTTACCTCCAATCTTGATATCAAGGTCAACTCCGCATCTCTAATCACATAGTTAGTGGACACCTGAACTTTCCAAACTTGGTTAAAAATTCAGCTATCATTGCTCATTGCGAGTGTAAAGATCTCACTCCCTTAGATTTATTGTGTATAATCTTGTATTTTCACCATTGCCTTAGATGTTGGTTTTTGATATAGAGCTTTTAGTTTGCACTTGATTTATAGATGTGTTAGTGATGCCAGTTAAACTGCATATATTATAATGTAAGTAATTTGATGTTTTGACATATGAATTTAATTTTGGCAATTGAGGAAGTCAACACACCACTCACAAAAGTTTCTTTATATGTACTGGTATTGCTTTATTGTGAACTTCCTAAGAGCCAGTCATAGGAGTACATGCCCTAATCCCATCACTTCTGTCAGTGAGACAAGGCTTCAAAGGTCCCGACCACTTGGCACTTCATATTGAGAAGGTTTCTACAATGAAGGGTGAGAGAATAGCAAAAAGAGCAAATGAATCTTCCAACTCTTTTGTTACATGTTCTTGACACTTAACCATTAAGACACAATAATAATGTTTTTATGACTTCTTACCTACTCTTTTCCTGTTCTGAGATGTTTTATTTATGGATCTCTAAGAAATCATATAAGAATCATATAATAAATCATATAAGAAACATAAAAATAATTTGTTTGGGATATATAACCTAAAAGAAATAATTTCAGGAAAGTATTAAGCACATAAATGTAATGCAGACCTAAAATTGTCTCTTTATTTCAAACTTCAGCAGTTGTAGTTTATTTATTCTGATAACAAAGATTATAAACTAAGTTACAATAATATTCCAAATGGAACACAGAACTAGAAACATGAAGGGTAGCACTAAAGAATGCTACTGCTACCACTAATAGAGTAAGAATAAAATTTAGGCAAAACTCATTCAGAGTAAAAGCCACAGGACAGCCCAACATTACTTTAATTGTTTCATATGAAGAAAAGACCTTTTTTTGTAAAGACAAATTTTCACCCATATTAATATCAGTTGGGTATATAATACTTAAGGCTTTCAGATAAGATGCTGTGCCTATGTTGATGGAAGCTGACTTCTTTGGGACCTACTACACAATGTTAAGACTCCATTCCAAGCACTGCACCTGCATTAGGGTAATTTGAGTGCTCATGATAGTTCTTCCCGTTAGGAAATGAATTGTTTTATTAAAAACAGAAGTAGGCAACAAGGCCAAACAAATTTCCCAAGTACCTAATACTGATCAACTGTAGACCCATAATACAAATCCAGGTTTCCACCAGGCATATCTGAGGATATGCTGTAAGTTTCACATTCATTACCTTTCACAATGTATGGAACAGATAAACCTACATTATCTTCCTAATTATGGTTATAATGGCAATAACATTGCTACAGAATATACATATTTTTTAAATGAAAAAGGTGTGGGTAATGACATTGTAGGTGATCTGTATACCAAATAAAGCCTGAGCAAAATAGTAAAGTAAGGAGCTGGGAAGGTGGCTGAGTGGTAGAGTGATTGCCTTGAATGCATGAAGTCCTGGGTTCAATTCCTCAGCACCGCATAAGCAAAAAGAAAAAAAGTTGGAAGTGGATCTGTGGCTCAAGTGGTAGAGTACTAGTCTTGTGTTGAAGAGCTGAAGAACAGCACCCATGCCCAGAGTTCAGGCCCCACGACCGGACCCCCACCCATAAAAAGAAAAATAAAAGAACCTAGTTCCTAAATTTAAGTCATAGTACTAGCACTCATATACCATATATATGGTTCCTAAAATATACAGTGAGTTAATTTGTCCATACCTGGTCATAGATTAAATATGAGGTGTCAAAAAGTGTGTAAGTCTGAAATGACTCCAAGTTATTTTGACAAGAGAGCTGGAAGAGTTATCACTTAATCAAATAGTAATGAGGGATTGGTTTGTAGACAGAGATCAAAGCTCACATTGGGATCTTTTGAGTTTACTAAAATCAGTAGCTAGGAGTTGTCAGTAGACAGGATGCTATTAACGACTTGAATTAAAGAAAACAAAACTGGAGAAAATACAGAAATAATTACTGTACTCAGTAGTAACAACCATGAGAAGGAATATTACAAATCTAAGCCCTGGGATACACAAATATGTAAAACATGACAAATGAAGAAAAACTAATAAGTATGTAATGCAGACTTATATGGGTAGGTATTTTTCATGTTTAAGGGCTATTAAGTGATTGTGTGATGACCTAAAATTTAAGAAATTGGTAAGTTCAACTGTCCCTTGGGCCAACCATAGCTAAAAGTTTAAGTAAAATGGGGCCACAATAGTGTTTATAGTGTGTCTTGATATACCAAAGTGAAAATAGGCCAATATTTGGAAAGCCACTTTTTGGACATGTGGTTGGAGTGGCAATTACTGCAGTTTGTTCAAGTGTTAGTAGAAAGCTACAGGTTTAGCACAATGATAGAAATCTTTCAGGGATCTGGTAGATTTTCCCTCTGTCTTCAATTTCCCTGTTTTTCTGAGACCTAAAATATCATTACTGGAAGCCTGTTCAAATTGTGCCTTTGACAAGTTAACAGAGACTCAGTCTATCACAGGCCCAAATAAAAGAGAATGGGAACAGGTCTACATTGAGCACTCACAGTAGACCGGTCTCTGGACTTTCTCAAGAAGAGACTTCTGCCATTGTTGGATGGATAGGGCTGGATAATATGTAAAATAGACACCATATATAGAAAGTATTCTGCTAAGTTGACACTTGAGATATCGGATGTTTTATGTGCATTGTATTGATTTCTATGAATCAGTTAATCAGAATCTTCATACCATATGATGTTACTAGATTAAAAATGCATGCTTATTGCATTTCCTTTGGATAACAGATAGTATGTTTTGAAATTTGGTATAAAACATTCGTCTTTTCATTTATTTATTTTTAATATGGATTACTCTAGTTCTCAAGAGTAGGGAAATGCCCTGGAACTTTGTAATTTGATGTCATATGTAATTTTTTTATTTTTATTTATTGTCTATTGCAGTACCCGGCTTTCTAATAAATATGTAATCTATTCAATTTTGAAAAGTCCTGCTGTACCTCCCACTTATTTGTGGCATTTCTGAAATCCAAGTTGCTCTGTGTGTCAGGGTGGATACTTTTGCCTGTAACAGTTTTGTTATTGAATACAAATCATCTGGCTACATAGGGAACAAAGGATGTGAAGCTACAGTATCCCAAAAAAGAACTTCCAAGACAATTCAAGGGCAACTCATGTACTCTCTGTGTAGGTGATTAGGAGCATAGAAAAGAAATTCTTATACATGACAGTGACTGAGATTGTGTGCACATAGCTGTTCACTTATTTATCTGTTGCTATAGTTTAACATATTCACTATTATTAAATGATATGTCATATATATGATATATATCATATATATATATATATATATATGATATATATCATATATATATGACCACAGTTTCCAAATCCAGAGAACCACATCCATGGGCATCGCCTTCCTATGTTGCTCTTTGGGTAATTAGAATGAAACCTGGTATTGCCCTGTGGTAGAGAAATAACTCAGAGATTCAAACATTTTTCTTTCAATATGTTGCTTGCTTCTAACTCTAAAATTAGGAAGTCTGTTAATATATAATACATGTTATAACATATTTGATCTATTATATAATGTCTAATATATTCTATATTATAACATATATTATATATAATAACTGACAGTATTATATATTTATAAGGAAAAATACAACAAACGTATCGATATCCATACTTTCCTAGCCATGATTAGGTTCAGTAGAGTTAGGTGCATTACATCTCAACAAAATAAGTCTGCTGAAGTTTTGATGACCTTGAGCTAGATAAGGAGAATTTCTGTAAAAAGAGCCTCTCTTCAATTATGAGAAAAGATAAGTTTTTCTTTTGTTTTATTTTTTTGTTTTTATTTAGGCCAGACAGCGGGCCTGAACTCTGGGCCTGGGCACTGTCCCTCACCTCTTCAATTCATGGCTCGTGCTCTACCACTCGAGCCATAGCAGCACTTCTGGCTTTTTCTGCTTATGTGGTGCTGAAGAATCGAACCCAAGGCCTCATGCATGCAAGGCAAGCACTCTACCACTGAATCACATTCCCAGGCCAAGTTTGGGAGTTTTTGAGAAGAGGTATTTGGCATTTACTTTCCATCCTTGTTTAGTAAAGAATAGATATATTTTGCTCCAAATTTTGTCTCCTTTTATGTTCCCTAAAGAGTTACACATGATCATCATTACATAGCATATATTTAAGTCCTTCTTTTATTTTTTATCATTATTGTTTTCTTGTTGTTGTTTTGCTGATCCTAAAGCTTGCACTCAAGGCCTAGGCATTGTTCCTGAACTCAAAGCTCTTGCTTTTCCACTTGAGCCACAGCACCACTTCTGGCTTTTTCTGCCTGGGCTTGCTTTGAATCATAAGACTTAGATCTCAGCCTCCTGGTTAGCTAGGATTACAGGTGTGAGACAACATTGGCCAGCAAGTCTTTTAGTTATTATTCTAAAAGCCTCCTATCCACGGTCACTCTTAAGATAGTAAATGAACCTATGCCAATAGTTTCTTCATACTCACATCTCCTGTTATGGCTATGGTGTCTTTTCCATCGTATCCTGAACCTACTTCACTGTTCTCTTCCTAATCCATGATTCTGGATGTATTTCTAATAATTACCTAAATCTTGTGGCTATAAACCCTAAATTACTCAACTATTAATTTCATTTAATTTTTTTCAATATGATTGTTGTTCTGTACAAATCTGAGCTTATATTCACCTCTTGCATCTACCTCTTGGCATGAGCAAAGCCTGGGCCAATTCTACCTTAAATGCAAGAGGGTAGACAAAGAATAGCCTGCAGTATTCCTCCTGAGAAGTCAGGACAAGTAGTTGAGTGCCTGAAAGAAGCAATGCATTCCTGACATGAGAAGGGGTGAGAGAGACAACAGCCTAGAGAGTAAACTGGCAGTCACAACATTTAACAACTTCTCCTTTGGGGAAACTGACCTCCTGCAAAATGGCAGTGAGATAACTTACCTAGTCAATTTTCTTATATGAAGGAAATTGTCATGTCTCACTACACTACTCCCTTGTATTCAAAGAGAAGGTCATTCTTTTGTGTCCTCGTTAGGCCCAGGCTCAGTTTATCTCCATCTTAGACTTTGCTCAGGCTCTATTCCTACCAGAAAATCCCTGATGAGGAGAAAAGTGTGATCTCTTGGCTTCTGACTGGTCCTTTCAGACCTGAGGCCACTTTTAGTTTTCAACCTGTTCCTTCTGACAATGGGAAAGCTCATTCTCTGAATTGTGCCCTAGTATCAAATCTCTTCAGAGAAAGTCAAGGAATGACAGATTCTACATGATGGAATTAGTTTCTCCATCCAAAGAGGCCAATTGATATCTGATTCTGAGACCCAGGTGGAAGTCCTTCACCAGATCCTCCAAGCTGGAGTGGATGTTAGCTCAGACTCCAAGCCATCCTCATATTTCTCCAGCTCTTTCTCATGAACCAAAAGGTTACAAGAGTTTAGTTCAGAACCAAGGAGAAATGAGAGTAGCAGAAGGACCATTGGCAGGGTGAGGAATTAGAAACTTTGGATGAAAAAAAGGGCTCAGAAAATCTAGGATCACTCACATCATTTGGGAATCACATCATAAGATTTGGGAATAAAAGTAATAAATTACTACTTAAATTAGTAACTCCACTACTTTACATTACAAGTGTTCTGTCAAAATTTACCTGTCCTAGCTCTATTTTAATCAGAAAAATGGAGCACATTCTTTCCTCACTAAGTTCTACTGAGTATCTTTATCCATACCCCAGGTTGTTCTTACTCTCTACTTCTCTGTTACTTTTCTTTGTTGGATTCAGTCAATGACACTTGAAAGTGTTAGCATATTCAGACATGTAATTACACTTCCTTCTAATCCATTTGTTATAAAGTAAAACAAATTATGGGGAAACGTATGACTATGGTACATTTTCTTCCAAGGCATATTTATTTGATTTTATTAAGTATAATTTTAATAGTTTCATTGTTAAAACTTGAGAAAAATGTTTTACTATTAGCAGTAATTACTTGCACATTTTTTGTATTTTTCCATGTCTGTGTATTTGTTAAGCTTCTAACATCGACTTTTCCCCCAACTGTTGCCTTCTTAAAATTGCTTCAAATTATATACTATATATTATGGTATTCTATGTGTTCATTGATATATTTAAATTTTGATCTAATATCCACATATTATAGGATATCTTCAACCTATTGTAACTGGTCTGAAAATCAATATGGACGTTCCTCATTAAAGCAAATACACAATGCCACAAAATCCAGTGAAATTAGGATTAGTTATATATTCAAAATATTTAACAATGATACAGTAGAAACATTCACTTCTCACATACAAGAGCATGTTTATAGCTATGAATAGCACATTTTCTTCATTCCCTCTTTCTGGTGCATCTAGGTTGATTACACAGCTTGGTTGCTATAGAATATTGCTGCCATGAACATGGATGTTCATGTTGATTTATATTCCTTCAATATGTATCCAATTGCGGTAAAGGTCATCAACATATCTGACTTTTTGGTATTGTGTAAACTTCCATTAAGATATTCCTATGGGTTGCACTAGTTTACAATGCCACAAAACCAAATATAGTTCCTGATTTATTTCAACCTATCAAGCAGTTTATTTATTTGAGTGGTAATAGCTATTCTGGTGTGTAAGCTAGGATTTCATTGACTTTCCTCTTTATTTTACTTCGTCTTCACTATGTGGATATGAATTTTTAACATTTCATTTATTTATAAAACACTTATGTTTGTACTTCATTCCTGATCAGTGTCTTTCTTTTTCTTTTGGTATTTCACCAATTTTTAAGATTTATAAGTTTTTAATTTTTTCCCATTACAAATACTCACTTTAGTTAGTAAAAAGATTTTTTTTTCATTACAGTGGCGCACAATTAACTAAAAACAACATATTGTACTTTTATATCACTGGATGTTTTTGTTTGTATTTACAACCAGGAAATTCTTTCAATAAAGATGCTGAACTTCTTTCACTGATATTCTGAAAGTATAGTATCTCATAAACTAATCTCTGAATTAACAGTCACAGCATGGACCACCACAGTCTGGGCTAAGTAAAAACACTAACACAGCAAAAACTGGATTTAAAGAGAGCAAAAAGCTTCAAAAAAGTTAGAAGAAAGGTATCACCTTCATGAAGCAAATGTGGAAGTTCACAAGAAGACCTTGGGAATCTGAATATCAAGAAGATCAAAGGATAAAAAGTATTTAGAAGGACAACTTTAGAACTCCAGATTGGGGAGGTGGGACAAACAATATATACCCAAACTCAATGCTGAAGGGAAGGAGTGTTTTATTCCAAACCTCATCTTTGTCTGACTCTCTCACACAACACACACACAAAAACACACACACACATACACACACAAACACACACACACATACACACACACACACACACACACACACACACACACACACACACACACACACACATCTAGTGAGAGGCCTTTGCCAAAGTACAGGCATTCTGGACTTAGACTCCGAATAATCAGAAATTATCCCTTGTGAAGACATTTACTGAAAGTAAACATTGTAAGTAGACTTTTACTGAAAGTTAGAACTCAGGTTCCTGGAAAAAATGTGAAATGTCATAATAATGTTCTTCCCACAACTCCCCTAGCAATAGCCATCAGCGGATGAAGGGAAGTACCTAAAGTTACAGATTTTTTTTAATGTTTTACTTTTTTTAACTTTTTTATTGTGAAAATACTGTACAGAGGGGTTACAATTACATGGGCAAGATAATGAGTACATTTCCTATCAAACATTGTAGCCTCCTCCTTTGTTTCCCCCTCCCATCCCTTCCCATCATCCCCCCGCCCCCCCATCGAATCATCCTCCCCCTCCCCCCCCACCAAAGTTGTAAAGTTCATTTTTCTCCATAAGAACTTGTACATCTCATTGTTGCAATGGGTCCACCTGTATCCTTATTTAAACGATTTGTTTTTTCCCTTCTCTTCCACAAATTATTGCTTATTGCTTAGCCTGCACTTGCTAGCCAATAAGATTGTTATAAAATTACCCATTTAACTGAAGGGTCGGGGCTCTCAACTCTGACACACTGCAATGGTGACAGTTGTGACTCCAGGCTCAAGCTGGCAATAAATGACTCTAATGTGGTCGCATGAGAACTGGCTCCGTGGTGGTCTTGGGAATACTTATCTAACACAAGACTAGTGTACACAGAGAACACCAGGGGCAGCTGTATCTTGGACAATGCACTTTTTTCCTCTTCTTTTTAGATAATCAAACATGATGTTGCAGTTGGCTCCACAGCTGCTCCACACCTGAGCAAGAGGAAGGAAAGGGTGCCTTAGACTGCAGGACGGCCTTGTGTACCCTAGTTTTCTGTGCAAGAATGCAATTCGTGGTCCCTTAGGCAGAGGTGGCCAAGCTGAAATGGGGGTATGCTTTGCCTAGAGGATGGCACCCTGTGAGCCCTGCATGCATGGTGAAGCAGCCTGGAAAGCCCTGTGAGCATCTCCGCAATGGCCTCTCAGTGTCTTGGAGAAGTTGACTCCTGTAGTTGGACAAGGCAGGAGGCAGGAGGAGAGCAAGAATCCAGAAGATGGGAGAGGCACAGAAGCAAATGCACCTCTTCATTGAGCATCCTCGGCCATTCTAAGGAGGTTCACAACCCACACGTGGCGGCCACTGCACAAGTCCCCAGAGGCCCTACTTGTTTAGGGAGCAATGGCTGGTCCTGATGGTCCTGATCCAGAGCTGGAACTTCCCAAGTGGCCCTGAGCTTGGCTGGGCTGGAGTAGAGCCTACCAAATATGCTTCCTCTGCCCTGCTGTGTATAGTCTCCTAGCAGCTGCCCAGGCTACAGCACCCACAACAGGCCACCTCCTTGGGGCAGGCTGAGGCTGTGCTGACAATTCCTAGTGCCTGCTTCAAGGCAAGAGTGAGGCCTAGCCCACAGCAGAGCTAGCCCTCACTTCCAAGGGCATTGAGAGAGGCATGACAACCACAGGCCCAACCTTGCTGTCCTCACTGCCCCTAGAGGTTACCTATAAGTCCCTGCCTTTGTTCTTGAAATTCTTCAGCCACTGGTTGCCTCATTTTTCACTATCTGTTTGGGTGGGACTCGAGACTTCTTCCTCTCCTCACCAAGCAAACAGGCCCTAGCAAATCCACCCCAAATTCCACACCTCACAGACACTCCCCATAACCCAGCTACCTTTAGGGCTGTTGCATGAGCTGTTGGCCAACTGCCTCTTCCTCCCTTCACAGCCTCCTTCAGGGCCTCCCCACCATCCTCTCCCCACCGCCCTCAGCCCCAACCAAAGCTTGGCTTCTCCTGTGGCCTCTTTCCGCTCCACACAGCCCCCATCCCCAACCCCAGAAGGCCCACTGCTGTAGGGAAAAGAACTCTGGGCCTGGCACAGCAGAATCAAAGGTGTCACAATGTGCAGCCTGCTGGGAATTGGAGGCAGCATAGGTCTCTGATCATTGTCTTTCACTTCATCTACACATGTATTAATTGTATTAATTTGGTATTTAATATTAGATCTCATAATTTCTTATTAAGCCTTTGCAGAATAGTTGTGGTAGAAATAGAGTCCCAAATTTGTATTGTCTCTTGTTTAATTCTTTCGAGATTGAGAGATATTTTAAGTAGACATAACCATTATAAATTCTCATTTACATAACAGAGTTTTATTCAGAAAATATTTTCTTATGCATCTGTTATCAACTATTTACAAGACTAGAAACATTTAAAGTTCTAAATATTATAGGAAGATCTTTGATTCATGTTGAATGAATGTGAGTAGGTTGAGCTATTGCATACATTCGTGTGTGTGTGTGTGTGTGTGTGTGTGTGTGTGTGTGTGTGTGTGCGTGCGTGTGTGTGTGTGCAGGGGGGTTATATGTATCATTGAAATCAAGGACAAGGAATTTTTTCCTTTTTCTGAGATATGAATTATGGTGTTTCTTTGTTGGTGGTAGGCTCTGATTTCTTGCTTTTGTTTGATGTGCACATTCCAGGTCAATTTTTCAATTAAACCTTCTTATTTAATATTGAGCATATAGTGCTCTGATATTGCTCTGTCTTTAGTTTGTCGTCTAGGATCTTCTTTTCCTCTAACTATTAACATTCAATATAAATTTTAGCTCCTGACTGTTTTTCCCCTTTAATTTGCATTTTGAAATAAGAATAATAAGACCTTTGATCTCTGTATTCATGAAGAAAAACTATTTTGAATTGTCTATTTAATGTAATAATACCTGGACACATTTGTTAGCAACAAGATCTTAAAATTTCTTTTGTAGTTTTAGTTTAAAATACCCTCCTCCATGTTTTTAGTATGGGGAGACAAACACTTACTAGTATCAATGATAACAGTTTTATTCATTAAAATATCTGTTAATTCATAATTTTGAATATGTTTAGTGGCAAATGTATACATATGCTCAATAGATTTAGTTGATAGACCCGTGCACAAACATACCACTCATAGGGGCTGAGAAGGTGGATCAGTTGTAGACACTCATAAGGGCTGAGAAGGTGCATCAGTTGTAGACAGCTTGCCTTATTAAATGCACGAGACCCTGGGTTTGATTCCTCAGCACCACCTAAGCAGAAAAAGATAGAAGTGGTACTGTGGCTCAAGTGGTAGAGCACTAGTCTTGAGCTGAGGAGCTGAAGAATGGCATCAAGGCCCAGAATTCACCACCACCGACAAATTAAATCAATAAATAAAACTCATACTCAAGTACATTAATTTCAAAGATTAATTACCATTTTAGTTAAGGGGAGGGTGCCAAGATATAGCAAAGCTTTAAGAAGAATTCAACACCTGACAAGTACTAAAAACAAAAAGTAAAAATTTAGCTATTACAACAACATATATAATCACCACTCAAAGAGAAAGAGGCACTAAGAATGAAATCCTTTTTATAACATTTCTTAAGAGATTCAGGCTCTACATTAATTATCATATAATGAGACCTTCAAAAACTCGAGGTGAGCCTGAGTCTTAAGGGCCTCTACAAAAATTGGAAGAGAGAATAATCAGCCTGGATTTTTCAAATGGTTTTTGTTAAGGTAGTGTACATACAGATCACCATTTTATAAGTCGCTAACAAGTTCACTTCTTGTTTGACAATCTCATCACTTTGTTCTCTCTCTGATTTTCCCTCCTGTCCCTGTCCACAAGAGGTATAGCTCATTGTGAATATAATATCTACAGAGTACAACTGCTGCATTTATTTCCCTGTTCTCCTTGAATTTCTGTGGCTCCTTCAATGTCCATAAAAAGATAAACAAGAACAGAAAAATCCCTCTTGTTTCCAATTCCTGGAATTCATTTAAATATAAATACCAGTAGTTTTATGAGCGTGTCAGACTCTGTCCACTCATCCTGAACACTTATACTTCCTGCACCCAGTCATAACTCCAACTGGATTCTTAGGTACACAAAGTAATTCTTTTCACTTTCCACACAGGAAGAACCTGAGTGTCAGAAAGATTAAGTAACTTACTGGAAATACTGGGCTGAGCATAGTGGCTCAGATCTGAAGATCATAGTTTGAAACTAACTCATGTTGACATATCCATTACATGTTTATCTCCAGTTTAAGGCCACCTGGACATCAAAGTAACCCATCTTAGCTACAAGAGTCTGGCTATTCTGAGCCACAGAGAGAAGTTGGAAGAGCATCAGCAAATGCTCTTGCCCAATTTCTAGGGAGTGGCTTGGTGCCAGATTAGTAAGGTATAGCTACTCCAGTGAAGGGGAGTAAAACAGAAGTGTTTATAAATAAAAGCACTGGTCTGAAGCCTCAAAATAAGGACCCCAGTCTGTGTGGACCAAAAAGTCTCTAGCATGAGGTTCTTTTAAAATTAACAAGCACGATTTTAGATTTTTTCAGAGTGGGATGGTGTATAGTTACAGGCAATGTCTGCTATGTCAGGTAATCCAGTCTGCTCTTTCACATGTTACCCAATAGCCAGATTTCAACACAAATAACTTCAATGAGATTGTTCAAATTATACTGTGACTTTTACCTCTCATGAATCAAAATTCTGTCAAATGATTTCTGAATTCCAGATGTTCACACACGTTTCTCATGATCTTTTCTACTATTTTGTCTTTATTATTGATGTTCATATCACTTTTTTGTTGTTGTCTTTTATGTACTTGCCATTTTTAGGGCTTGAACTCAATGTTTAATAGTCTCTGTTGTATTCTTTGCTAATGGCTTATGACACGCTATTCCTTGAGCCACATCCTCAACTTCTGCTTCCTGCTAGATAATTGGAGATAAGTTTTCACATTTTTGTCTGTTTGGACTGATATTGAATTAAAATATTCAGGTCTTAGCCTCCTAAGTTTCTATGATTCTACACATGAACAGCTAACACCAAACTTTCCTATACTGTTATTTTAATCATGTGTTAGAAGAAAGTGGAAGTATATTTGTGTTAAGTGTACAATTTTTAAATACAAGTTTGATTCAACTAGATATGATGTAATTGCTATCAATTTTAAGTTAAATCAATGAATATTACACATTCCAAAGAAATATAATTGAAAAAATGCATTATCATTTTCTTTAAACAAGGAATGAAACTATGAATTTCTGTCACTTTACAATTCATGTTTTATATAACTTTAATTATCAGACTTCTGTGACTAAAAGTAAATATATTAATTTTATACTACAAGAGGCAAAGTGATTATAGTTAAGAATAGATATTTCATCAGCCAGAAGATAAGTTTTTGAGCATTCTCACTATAAAGAAATGTTACACGCAGAAATTAATGGATACGATGTAGCTTGATCAATAAGCAACATATAAATGAATGGGATTGCCACTTCATACTTCATAAATGTGTAAAAAATAATTATGTAGCTAGGCGCCAATGCTCATGCTTGTAACCCTAACTACTAAGGAGGCTGACAGGTGAGAATCATATTTCAAATCCAGCATAGGCAGGAAAGTCCATGAGACATATCTAGACTATGACTTCTCATGTTGGAGACGAGGAAAGGTATGAAAAAGTTCAAGATTGTTTGACTATTCCCAAGATCATTCTTCTTTATCAGCTATAGCAATGCAAGTAGCCTTGGTTACTCTTAGTATCATGCTTGTTTATATATAGAAACATTATTTGTTGCTGGGTTATAAGCTGCAAACACTTGAGTATTAATAAAGAATCATTTCCTAGAGAGTAAAGTTGCTGTGTAAACAAACCTAAAATATAAAGACTTAGCATTGTAGAAACTAATTTCTAGCTATATCACAATGTGTAGGTGTAGATTTTGTTTCCCATTGTTCCAGGGGACCCATTCTTGTTACTTTTTTTCACCATCTAGTGAACCTATAACATCCTATATCATCCTGGGATTGCTGTACCTTTACTGGATTCTCTAATGTCTGTTGGAATGTTAGGAAAGATATAAAATTGACTTACTGTTTCTGTTTTACCTTATTTTTCATTACCTTACAACTGTAAATCAAAGTGACATAAATCATCTTTATAACATTAGAAGACATATTTCATTTCTATATTCTTACCTTAGTCTTCTACATAACTTTGGTACTTAGTGATTCCCAAATGTGAAAATGAAGAAAAGGACCTTCTTATTTAAATATTATTTAGAATTTCAAGACTTCATTAATGCAAGGCCCTTAGTAGTATGTATATCATACATGTGTACAAACCTGGTGGCAACTTTTTCTTATTCTCAGAAACTAGGACATGTGGTAACCTTGCGGTTGCATCTGGAGAGGCTGTAGTGGAGTTAGTTTACTAAATCAAATCTTCTGTAAAATATTTCTACAAGTTAATTGGCTTGAACAATCCGTATTTATCATTTTACAGTTCTAATGGACAAAAATCTAAAATAATTCTCACTAGATTAAAATTGAGCCCCCTACAGAACTGAAATATTTTTCAGATGATTCTAGTGGAAAACACATTTACTTCCTGTTCCGCTTTCCAGAAACTTCAGAATCTCGATTGTTGTCTTTTCCTTTATCTTCTAATGTAGCATATTTACATCTTTCTGATGGTTCTTACCTAATAATGTCCCTCTCGAACTACAGCTTGGACTTTTGAGTATAATTTCCCCATCTGATAATTATTCAAATTTGTGTTCCTTAGATAATGAAAGGTGATTATTTTACAAACATATATAAAATGTAAATCTACATTTGATGGATTAGATATGTCAGGACTATAGATATTTTGGAAAAGTATTTTACTGCCTACCACAATGAGTGTGTAAGCATTCTTTCTACTAAAACCTGCTATCTTTTCATTAATTTTGAAAAGGTATTTCTTCAACGAAATATAACTAAAAAAATTAGTTCCTGAAAGCCTTTAATCCTGATTAAAACATTGTCATGTACTAGAAATCTTAAATGTCAGAGAGCAGTTCCTGAAGCAGTTCTAGCACTATCACTCTGTATATGTTGCTTACAATCTCCTCTTTTCAAGAGCATTTGTTTGTTATTATTTTGGAATTATGGTTAATAGTTATTTGACTGAAATTTTTAAAGAATGCGCCACCAATCCTGGTTCTCTTCTTCTAACTTTTTTATGTCTAATCTATTTCTGAAATAAACACAGCTATTTGAATTACATGAACTGCTTATTGAACTGTGGAGAGGAAAAGAAGAAAAAAATGTCCCTGTGTGTATGTCATGTAGAAAATGTACCTAAACGCTATTTAACTTAACATCATATATTTTTCATTTTGTTTAGATTCAGATAAAATTTAGCCTTTCAACTCACACAATGTTAATGCAGTCTTATTTCACGCCTACCAAAAGCAAACAACAAATTACTATATATTTAATTTTTTTAATTTTTAAAATTATTTATTTTAAAACACTATATTTTTAAAAATTAGCCAAAGCAAATGGTTTATTAAATATTTACAGTTGTGTTCAGACTCTATTGTTGAAACTAGTAAGGGGAAAAAATCATGTTTCCCTTCTTCCTTGAGCCATTCTGATTTACTTCATCTATTTCTGAAAGAATAAAATTCTGGCTTTGAAGCCTTTTGCTTGATATGCACAATGTCTCATTCTTCCTTTATTAATAGGAGAATTTGGAGAAAGGATGAGAATTCTCACTAAAAAAAGGAGAAGAGGAAAAGAGAAGTGAGAAATATAGATATTTTGTTCTTCCTCATCTCAATCACAAGGTCTGGATAATGATTGTAGGTGTTAAATACAGTGCTCTAGAGTGATTATACACATTTATAGAAAAAGTTAATGCCTCAAGTGACCACATATAGAATGCTTATTTATTTAAAAAATAAATGTAATAAATGTAATAGTATCAAACAGGAAGTGTTATCTGTTTAGTACTTGCTTAGTATTTCTAAAATGCTGAAGTGCTCTAGGAAACTATCATAAAGGTATACAAGAATAGTAAGAAACTAATATCTTAGTATCATATTCTAATATTAGCTTAATTCTTCCTGTGTTTGAGTTTTGCCTCAATTTCACATGCTATATTCTTTCAGTATATAAGTTGAAAAAAAGATTCCCTCTGGAAATATGCTATTTTTATAGCTAAGGGAAAAGAAGTTAACTCTTAGACCCAGACAATGGGATAGAAATCTTCCCCTAGAAATAAATAGCCTTTCACCACTTCTGGTTCATTTTTGTAAGCTGAAGTAAGTCACATGCTCCATCTTGACATTGCAGAGTAGAGGTAAATCTCACCTACAGGGAGCTGATGCAGGACAGATTAATATGCCAAAATATGCAACATGAGATGAAGAGGAAAAAAAAAGATAATTACAATACGATCAGTCATACATGCCATCACATGCCTCTGCATGAAGGAAGCTACTATGTACCTTTGTTTCTAAAACTACTGAGATCTTCAAATCAGATCTTTTATGCTTGTATATTACTGGAATTAGAGAACATCTTGATACTGAGACAGCATAAAATCTCAAAGAAAGCTGGACTAATCATTTCAATACTGCATTTTGTTCTGCTAGGACAAGAAACCATTTTATAGTCAATACTTTATACTAGTAATTTTTTTTTGCAGAACTGGATTTTGTTAATATATGTGATGATCCACCAGAATAAATGTCTTCCTTTATCTGCATCTTGTGCAGACAGCATAGTCAAGAAGATGTAGGTGTTCATCAGTAATATTTTTTAAAAATGCAAAAAATGTGGACTGGGAGCCAATATAAATATTTTTCCAACATCACCTTCCACATCCTCATTCTTCCTTCCTAGGAAACACATCTAATCAATAAAAAGGCTTAAATTTTTGGCTCTTGAACTTGAAAGTGGAAGCAGAATGTTATGGATGTTGGAGATGACTGTTAATGTTTTTTTACATAATAATGTAAAATATTATGTAATAATGTAAACTAATAATGTCACATGCAAGAGCCCTATGAGTCCTAAAGGTCTTAACACTGTACTTCCTTAATGATGTGACAGTAATGTCAGCCTTACTGGGCTTAGTATTGTTTTTCACTTCCTTTTCTACCACCTAACCTAAATTATAATACATAGTAATGGAATGAAAAAGCAAAGTCATCTTAAGAAAGTCATTTAAGGCTCTGGGAATGTGGCTTCATGGTACAGTGATTGCTTAGCATGCACGAAACCCTGGGTGCAATTCCTCAGTACCACATAAACAGAAAAAGAAGTGGTGCTATGCCTCAAGTGGTAGAGTACTAGCCTTAAGCAAAACAAGAAAAATCTCAGGAAGACTTCCCTGGCCCTGAGTTCAAGACCCAGGACTGGCAAAAAATTCACTTAACTAGTAAATGACAAATGAAGAAACTATACTTGGAATATATTATTACTCCTTCCAACTATGACCTAACAATAGTTCTTAATTCATGTACTTTACCTATATTAGAAGACTGCATTGAGGAAAAAAAAACATTTTGTTAGCAGGTCATGGCAATTAATGTCAAGAATGTGCTTAGATATCAGGTGAGGATTAATCTAAATCTAAGTGAGATTTGGAAAATTTTTGGTCGGTTTTGGCACCAAAAATGCACCAGCTAATTAATAGTTGTGATAGAAGTGAAGGAATAAATCCAGATGCAAGAAATAAATGATAATAATAACTAAATTATACCAGAAACTGTTCTAGGGAACCATATTTGGTTATTAAAGAACTAGTTATCAAGTAGGCTTATTCCTCATTCCTTTAGCATTCTAAATCACTTAAGGTAGTTCTTAATCTCTGTGAGATAAGTTTTATCCCATTCTATGTTGTTGTTTCATATCTGATCTCCTTTGCTTTCTAAAAATCTCAGTCTTTCTCTATTTATCTACTAAAAGTTAATTATACTAAGTACACAAATGCAGACCTCAGAGGATGCTAAATTAAGAGTCCAATGGCTCATGAGTCATTAATGTAACAACATGGAAAAGGATGACATATTTATTGCTACCTCAAATTTTCTGAAAAGATGCAAGGTCATCACTTGATTCAAATTTCCATTATTTGTCTACAGTGTCATTAAGTGCACATACATGCAAATATGAGACGGGTGCTGGTGGCTCACACTTGTCCTCCTAGGTACTCAGGAGGTTCAGACCAGAGGACTGTGGTTCAAAGCTAGCCTGGTGAGGAAAGTCCATGAGACACATCTTCAATTAGCTACCAGAAACCCGGAAGTGGTGCTGTAACTAAAGTGGCAGAGTACCCAACTTGATCTGAAGAGCTGAGGCACATGCCAAGGATCAGAATTCATGCCCCACGACCAATGATAATGTGAAATGTACTTGAAGTTTCCCCAAAAGAAACTACGAAGTCAATAGTAATCTTCCCAAGCAGAAAAAATTTTCCAATATGACTCAGTGCACCTACTTTTGCTGAGTTATTTAAGCTATGGCTTCTTTGCTGCACATATTCTCTTCTTTTAAAAATTGTCAAATATTACCTTTATAAAAAACTTCATCTAGTATTTCTTGGTTCAAGAGAGAAGTCCATACAGTTGATGTGACTTGATTTTCTTACTGTCTTAGTTCAAAGCCAACTCAGGAAGGAGAGTCAAACTGTTATCTGTAATTAAACACCAAAAATCCAGAAGTGGAGTTTTGGCTCAAGCAGTAGAGTACTCTCTTTGGGGGCAGTTGTGCAGGAAAGACAACTGTTCAGGGACAGGGTCCAGCCTCTGAGTTCAAGCCCCAGAAGTGGCACAAAGTAAACAAACAAACAAGAAACAAAAAAACCCACATATTTCTTTGGGACCATCCTTAAAGCACTGCTTTGAAAAGAGGCTCCTTTTGCTGATCATACTCACTGGATCCTGCTTTTTGGAATCCTTATTTATATGGCAAACTCAGGACCAGAATAAAGGAATGGATATCTGACTTTTGCAACAAGAGAATCATCTCAGGAGTTAAATATTCATGCATAAGACATTTTAAAACCTCAATGTCTTTGTTTCTTTGTAGTAGAACACTGTAAAACAATGTTATTTCCTTTTTTTTCATGCTGGCCTTCAAATGGCATATTGTTTCCTTTTGTAATACTGTCAACTAGAAGTTTACAGACAAGTTTTATGGCTAAAGTGCACACTCGAAAAAGATAGGGACAGAGTTCCCTTCAAGCCTTAGATTATATTCTTGTACAGTAAAAATGAGAGCACAAATTAACTTGAACTTTTTCATTTCTCTATGTTCAATTTCTCTCCTGGATTCAGTTTCTACTTCCGGTAAAAGTTCGTTTCACTTACTTCCGGTAACAATCTATGGTATTGCTCCTGGAAAATGAATGTTTTCTGGCTTCATTGAGATAGCACAAAGGCATCTTTAGACACGAGGTAACACGTGTTTCAGAGACAACTTAGTAATGAGAAAATATGGAATTTACATGGCTTATAAAATATTATCCACGTACATATGGCTGTATAAGACGATCTTAAGTGAAATGAACCCCAAATACGGACACAACTTGTTTTTTCTTTCTTACTATTGTTTTTAATGTATCTACCATGTATTATGTGATTTTTTTGTTTCTCTTCTATTTTCTTCCTCCATGGTATAAACCGTTTCCACTGTATTTGAGGTCGGTGAGCTGCAACTTGCATATACATTTTTCTAATGTGGGGAGGGGAAGGGAAATAAAATGCTGAAAGAAGTATACAGTATGACCCGTTGTTACAATGAGATGAACAAGACACTATGTTGAAAATGAACTTTACTAGTTGGGGATGGGAGGGGAGAGTTGGGGCAGTGTGGAGAAAAGGGATGACAGGGGAAAAACAAAAGAGGAAGTAACAATGTTCCGTAGATTATGTACTCATTAACTTACTTATGTAACTCTAACCCCTCTGTCCACCATTTTCACCATAAAAAAAACATTATCCTGGAGTACATTAAGTTCAAATTTCCTAAGTGCTCTGTAAATTAAGACCAATTATAAGTGGAAAGAAGGTTCTCAGAAACATTTTTTGTCAGTGTTTGTGTTGTGCATTATTACCCAAGTGTACATAAATTAACAGAAGGAGAAACAATAGGAATAGGAGAAAGAGAAGTTCTGTGTTTAAGTATAATGGTTCAATACTCTATAGAAGACTCTGCAAATAAGACAGCGTTGAAATAAAAAAGCCAAGGCCAGTATGTAGATCTGTGGGAGTGACATAGAGAAAGCATTACTACAAAGTGGAACATGAAGGATGAGACCACTTTCTTTCTCCTACTAGCTCTAAATCATGATAGGTAATCATGCAAATTTGTAAAAAGTAGAATGGAAGAATAATTCTGGTTCCAAGCCAGTCAGATATAAGACCATGGACTTAACTGGAAAAAAGTCCTTTTCGAGAGAGCAGGAATTATACTAGCAATGAACTAGTGGCTAAGATCATATTTCTTTTTCTTTTAATTTTCTTTATATTCTAGACATTTCCTACTTATTACAAATGATATAACCACGGAATCTGTTTCTTTGTTTCTTGTTTATTTTACTTCGTAGGATTTTTTCAAGTCTTTCCAGTTCCATATGAATTTGAAGTATAGAATTCTAAACCACATTTTGTCAATTCGTTCATCTACTGAGTGGCATATTGGTTTAAAACATGACTTCATATAAGTATCACTTAATGTCATTCAAAAATGAGAGATGTCACCTCCCCAGACATTCTAAAAACATGATTTCTAAGTAAGATAGGATTTTATGGTGGTATGAGTTTTGAGATATCTGGATGAGTCTCATGTATATCTTGCACTGAATTAGGCAGGAAGATATCCAATATCGTACAGGATAAAAATGGTAGTGTCAAAAATATTTCCTTTGAGAAAGATATAGGAGCCTCCCAGAAGTATAAAATAGTTCAGATAATTTTGAAGAATTTAGAAATGCAAGGTCAAGTATGTCTCTTTAAATAATAATTATGTAAGTGGAAAGGCAAAAGAAGGGGAAGAGAAAAAAATAAGTGACAGCAGATCATTGTCCCAATAGAATATAAAAAAAACATAATCTATAACTTTCAAGTTAAAGAGAGACCAATAGAATAAATGCAAAATATTTACTTGACTTTATCCTACTTTAATGCTCCAATGGCTTTCATAAAATGCAGATGCATAGTTTTGTGTCGTCTGTCATTTGCTAAACGTTTCGTCCAGAAAAGGTTATCAATTACTTATAAATGATGCATAATTCCTAGGTGTTCCAGTTATCACATACCCTCTTGATTGAGCTATCTCTGTATGAACTCAAAATAACGGACAAAAAATCCCTTAAAATAAACAGAAATCACATGTTTGTTTTAAACGCTGTATTTTACAGCGCTTTTAGCTAAAACCAAAAACCTCTATTTAGATATTCTGCATTTTGTGTGAAGGATTTTTAGCAATAGTTTATTTGCTGACATGTAATTCACTTGCAATATACTATCTCCTTTTATTGTATACACTTTAGTGCTTTGGAAGTGAATTGTACCTTCATAGGTTTTCAAAGCCTAATTTTCACAAACTTGCATTTCTTCAAATAGAAATGCTAAAAATTTTAGAACAGACATTAAAATAGATAAAAAATTCTGTTACTAGAATTTGTCCAGCAAACATGCTCTGTAGTGTGTATTTTCAAAATTTTGGGTATTTTTTCCAGGGTCTCACACATATTATTTAAGTGCACTGTCAATGAACTACAATTCCCTGTCCAAATACTTTTTTTTACTTCTCTTTAATACATTCATAGAAGTATAATGAATTGATCCTATACAAATCTTTTTGACCTTTGAGACTTGAAAACTTGCTTGCTAAAATGATTGCAGTATTATACAAATGGATCACTATGAGTAGTTTATCAATTCCTCCACAATGCATTACTATATTTTGTGTCATCTTTTTATATTAGAGTCATACTAGTGATTTTTCTTTTTCTTTTTTCTAAGATACTAAAGAGGAACTTATTTCATATGCTCCTCTTATTGACTATTAATTTACACATGTTCTTTAAAGAAATATCCTATTCAGGAAAAATTATATAGAAATAGAAGATATAAAAATACTTAAGATTAAGAATCATTGTAGCATTCACATTTTAGCATTAACAAATATGTTACCTCTATATGTTGGATATGTTTTCACTTCGGTTATAGTGTCCTTTGAATTATGAGTATAGTGTCCTTTGAATTATGAAAGGCTATCAGTTGATATAATCCAGTATATTCTTGCTTTTCGTTAGCAACTAATGCTTTCCATTTAGAAACCTTAGGGATACAATGTCATGAATTTTTACGTTTATCTCTTATAGGTTTTTACATCTCACATTTAGTTTGATAATCATTTTTTATTTTAAATTTTTGTATAAGAATTGAGGTAGACCAGGTGCCTAAAGGTCACCCCTTTAATCCTAGCTAATCAGGAGTCTGAAATCTGAGGATCACGGTTTAAAGCCAGCCCGGGCAGGAAAGTCCATGAGACTCGTATTTCTAATAAACCACTAGAAAGCCAGAAGTGGTGCGGTGGCTCAAGTGGTAAGGTGCTCACATTGATCTGCAGAGCACATGGACAGCGCCTAATCCCAGAGTTCAAGCTCCATGAGTGACAAAAAACAAAACAAAAGAAACAAAAAAAGGGATTGAGGTAGTAGTCTAAGATCATTCTTTAAATCTCGAGAGAAAATAGTGCCAATACACCCATTTAAGATTCTATTTTTTATTTCATAAATCATAGGCTAGTTTTCAAAATCAATTAAACATAAACTGAGAATTTATTTTTGACAAATCTGTTACATTCTTCTATGTGTCTGCTCTTGTAGTAGAACTATGTTGTCTTTACTACTAAACATGGTAAAAAGATTCAAAGCTAGTATGAAGGCTGAAGCTACACCATTTTACAAGATTGTTCTAACTGACCTGTATTCCTTGAATTTACATAAGAGTTTATTGAGCAGGTGGACCAATATTCTACAGAGATATCTAGATGTTTGAAAGTGACTCATATTTTGTACCTTGTCAAAGCACAAGACCCCAGATATTATATATAGAAAAATGTCTTCAGAGAATACTCGAAACAATTAAAATTAATTCAAGAATGAGTTGCGATTTAGATAACACTGTAACATAACAAAGCTGAGTGATAACAACTTGAGCTGTACAACAGAGGAAAGTGAGAGGAGAAAGAATGATGGACCACATAGGAGCTATATGTGATTGCTATTGTGTTTTCAAAACCAGAAAGACTTCAGAGAAGAGAAGGAGAAAAATAAGGTTTCCTGAGACAAGTTTCTTTTTAATCCATCTAATAGTTTGTACTAAAAGTCAGTGAAAATGGGAAAAATTAAAATAGAAATTAAAGCATTGTATATACCTGTTACAATGTAAAGAAATTGTAATAGGAATATGATAATTAATTTCCAAAGAAATAAGAGAAAGAATAGTTAAACTCTAAAGGGAAAAATAATGAAGAGACAAAAGAAGCAAAGTAAAACCTTTATCAATAACAAATACAAGAGTTTGGAAGTGGAAAGGCAGTGGAAATATTCTAAATAACAATAAAAATTGCCAACGTGGATAGAATATGGATCACATGTTATCATATATAATTTTGAAAGGCCATACTAGGAATGAAAGTTTGAAAGTCATGGTTTAAAACACTATTTGGATTATAACTAGACAGAATATCTCAGTGGTAAACCATTGGCCTTGCATATGTGAAGCAATGGTGTGATCTCGCAAGCATTACAAAGTACACACAAAGCACACACACACACACACACACACACAAACCACATAAACACACATACACACACACACACACACACACACCACATAACCACATACACACATTTGGAATATTGATTTTATTATATTAAACGGAGGAAATTATCACAAACAGTAAAAGTATGTTAATGTATGAAATCATAATATTGCTCATACTATTTAAAAGTTTAGTAGAAATAAAATAGTCACAATATACTTGGATTTTAATAGATTAAGTAAATCGAAAATTAATAGAAGACATGAGAACCTTTGCAAATAAGTTTTAAATAATAATCATTTTGAAACAAGTGTCCTTTTATTTTGACAAAAGCTTGATGTTACTGGTGTTTTAACTCAAGGTTTAGAATGTGATAGCGAGGTGCTCTATATAACACTAGCGATCACTACATCTCTAATCAGTTCACTCCGAATAGTTTTATAATAAGGTCTCATAGTTTCCCAGTCTCTCCTGAATTACAAACCCTATTTACAATTCCCACCATAGCTAGAAAATGGATTCAACAAATCACCATGCTGAGCTCAAACTTTTTTTTAAATTCAAGTACAAATATTTCCAAAAAGTGATCAGGTAATGAAGGCTTTCTTAATAAAGTAAGTGCTTCTTGAAAATACAGTAAATATTTGTTACCTGGACAAGTATGTTTATAAATATAAGAAAATAAATGTATTTAAATTCACTAACCATATAAAAATTAAGAAAATAATTTCAAATAGCCACATGTTACATATTTTAAAAGCAAAATATATGTGACTGAATAATATACATGTGTAGAAATCATGCAAAATTATATTAACTGATCCTACAACTCGAAAAAAGAATTACCCTAAAGAAACAAAAGGAAACATTTAAGCTCAAAATTTGAAAATTAGAAAATAAAATGAAGTAGGGGCTGGGACGGTAGCTCAGTGGTAGAGCGATTGCCTTCCATGCATGAAGCCCTGGGTTCGATCCTCAGCACCATATAAGCAAAAAGGAAAAAGCTGGAAGTGGTGCTGTGGTTCAAGTGGTAGAGCACTAGCCTTGAGCTGAAGAGCTGAGGGACGGGGACCAGGCACAGAGTTCAGGCTCCACAACCGAACCCCCCCCCCAAAAAAAAATAAAAGAAAATGAAGTGTACACTTTAGTTGACTTAATTAAGTGGAAAAGCTCTGTGTATCAATTTTATAATAAAAAATGCATTAAAAAAGTTAGCAAAAGTACCGATTGATCAATAGCAACAGCAAAAGCATCAGTAGTTCTTGTTTTGAGTGTACAAAAATATCGATGGAAGATATAACAATGTTCCTTCCATAAGAAATGTATTCATTACCTCATTTATGTAACTTTAACCCCTGTGTACCTTACCATTACAATAAATTTAATTGAAATTAAAAATAAACCTATATATATATATATATATATATATATATATATATATATATATATATACCAATTAAGAATTCTTAGAAGCCATTGGTTAAAATTTTTGTAAAAAACTTCCCTAAATACCCAAGGAATATACTTTGATGATACTATTTAAATACTTCAACCTCAGCAGAAAAGCAAAAATTTTAAAAACTGTTACAAAGTAAAGTAATAAATCAGAATATATTACTATTAATAATAATCATAAGATGATTTTGTAGTGGTAGTCAAATATGTAAGAAATGAGGCAATTTGCCATTCATCTGCACTTAATAAGTGAGAAAGAATTTTCTAGGTCTTCTTAACTTATCATAAGTTTAATGAAATTATTCTGTCACATCATATGATAATCAGATAAAGCTGATATTAGAGCAAAGAACAGATTGTATTAAGTTTTTGAATGTTAATGTATATACTTATCTTGGTTGTGGGAAAATGTGGAGATTTCAACTTGGGGTATATTGTTCTTGCAGGCCGGGATTCCCTTTCCACAAGAACATGCATCTCATCTGTCCTTTTAGCCTTCCCATCATCAGTGGCATCAGAGTTGCACACTAACTTGTCTAGCTTGCTACCTTGACTGACCAGGATCCACAGTCCTTCCAATCTTAGTGTCTAGATAGTGCAGGTTGGTAGAAATGATCCAATTCACCCAGCTATAGATTGAGAAGTAAGTCCACTAAACTTTTGGTTTGCGTTCTGTTCTCAAGCCTCCAAAATAGTTAAGAGTACACATGGGATCCCCTGTTGCCAAGCAATAAGAATATTTTAAAGCAACTAGACATACATATGACTTAGGCTTGTGAATACCTCGGGAAAAGTATAAAAGGGCAGTGAAGCATAGAGGACAGCCAGAATTTTAACTACCTACTCAGAGGCTGAATAAGCAGAGCTAGCTACTCGGGAGTCTGAGATCTGAAGACCACTGTTCAATCATGAAAATACAAGCGATTATCTCAAAAAAAAAAAAAACAGAATTGTAGCATCTCAAAAAAAAAAAAAAAACCAGAATTGTAGCAGAGGCTGAAGTGGTAGACCAC
Source organism: Dipodomys merriami (assembly GCF_024711535.1). Lineage (NCBI taxonomy): Eukaryota > Metazoa > Chordata > Mammalia > Rodentia > Heteromyidae > Dipodomys > Dipodomys merriami. The sequence continues at coordinate 686,167 of NW_027205115.1, read as the reverse complement.
TATCCTTGGGCACAGAAGCTGAGGAATAGTTTCCATGGCACTATCAAGCCTCAAGAATGATGAATGCATGCATGAGCACATGCACATGTGCGTGTGTGTACTCACACATGCATGCACACATACACAAACACAAATGAGTATTTCAATGTGAAGTTTTTATTTTTTTATCTTGCTGTACTTTATTTCTCTGTATTAGTTCACAAATTAACAAAATCAGCTAAGGACCTATTTACATAAAATGCATCATGTTTCTCTAAAATCTACTCTCTTTTTGGAAGTCTGCTTTTATTTGACCCAAAAGTAAATTATTCAGGAAGTCAATTCATCACTCTCAAGTTTATAGTATTAGATGATTGTTTAGGTTCCTCCTAGCAATATGATTTTGTGAAATCCTGCATCAAGTAATATATTTCTTTCACTAGAAGAGAAACCTCTGTCAAACAATTAATAATAGCTTATTCTCCTGCTGGCATTCATCTGTAGTTTTATTTTCTTCATATATTTCATGATCAGTCTGTGTATGCCAAAGACTGCTGTGAAAATAAAAACACCCTTCTCAGTGCTTAGCATGTGTATACCATTCATAGATACTGAAATTGCTTTGGAATAAATAATGTTCACCCTATCTTGAGAAAGAAGAATTGGTTTCTCAGCACTTTAGGTAAGAACTTGAGGGAAAGAAACAAAAGGAAAAGTGAGGAACAACTCAACACATAGATTCAAATGAAACAAACAACCTAAGAAAACACAAATTAATTCAGTACTCAAGAACCTGCAGGAAATGAAAGATTTAAAAAAATCAGCTATGACAAGCTTATGAAATTCGTGACTACATGGGAGTGCAATGTTGTGCGGATAGTGGCAAAAGCCCAGACTGAACAGAAAGTTCTGTACACAATGCCATGCACCTGGTGTTCTAAATTCCAGGAAGAATAACATCAAGTGGAGTGAGGCCAAGTTCATACACAAGTAGGAAGCCAGTTTCTAGCTGAAAAATAATCAGGATAACTTGGGGCTCGGGGCATGACAAAGTGGTAAGAACACACATTTAAGGGGACAAAACACTCAATTCAAACTCTAATATTAGGAGTATGAAAGAAAAAAGCTATGATTTTAAATAATTAGAACAATTGTAACACTTGAGTATTTGAGTGGAGAAAAATCCATTAGAGAGATAGAATGAACCCACGTTCCAATGCTCCTTTAGTGATAATGTTTAGTCGTACTTCAGACAAAACGGAGTTACCTTGCAAATGAGCATGGATGTGCATTTGGGTGATGGAAATACTCTACTTACACAGGTGTAAATTAAATAGATTTTTGGGGGTAGATTGTAGTTCTTGAACTAAGAGCGTGGGTGTTGTCCATGAGCTTTTTCTCTCAAGGCTACCACTCTAATACTTGGAGCCACAGTTCCAATTCTGATTTTCTGTTGGTTGTTTGGAGATAAGAATGCCCAGGATGGCTTCAAACCAAGATCGTCAGATCTCAGCCTCCTGAGTAATCCTGATTCCAGGCATGAGCCGTCGATGTTTTTAATAATTTAGTTAATTGTATAGTTACAGAAGTTATAAATTATGATTGTAACCTGTGTAATATATGTGTGTATGTATAGATCAATGCATACAGTTAGAAATACATTAAAATATTTATTTTTGTCGGTCATGGGGCTTGAACTCTGGGCCTGAGCGCTGTCCCTCAGCTCTTCAGCTCAAGGCGAGCACTCTACCACTTGAGCTACAGCGCCACTTCCGGTTTTCTGGTGGTTTATTGGAGATAGGAGTCTCACGGTCTCTCCTGCCCGGGCTTGCTTTGAACCGCGATCCTCAGATCTCAGCCTCCTGAGTAGCTAGGATTACAGGCGTGAGCCACCAGCACCCGGCTACATTAAAATATTTTTGCATCTAAAGTAGATTTATGAAATCATCCTTCATTAAAAGTATAATGGAAACAAAAGTTAATAAGGAGCAAAACAAAGGTAATTGTTACACGTTTCTTTTTGTTGAATGGAATATGAATTGTGAGAATCAGTTTGGGAAAACCATCTCTACATTAACAAAATGGATAATTGCTATTAATTCCAATCCATCTCTTTGCCCATATTGTGCATCCTCACACATGAGTGTCAAAATCAAACCACACTTTTTGCCTTTGTTTTTAACTCACCTGTTATAATTTAGGGGCTAGATGAAGTAATCAAATAAAGATTAAAATAATAGTAAGTGAGGCTATTAGAGCTGAAAAACATTTTAAATATGATAACTAAATAAATTACATATTTCTTAGTTTTACTCTGTTGTTATGTCCCTCATTCCCACATTAGGAAAGTACATAGAAGGTTCTCACTAAATTATATGTAATTATTAAAAATTTATTGAGGGCTGGGAAGGTGGCTCAGTGGTAGAGCACTTGCCTTGCATGCTCGAGGCCCTGGGTTCAATTCCTCAGCACCACATAACCAAAAAAAGAAAAAAGCCAGAAGTGGTGCTGTGGCTCAAGTGGTAGAGCGCTAGCCTTGAGCTGAAGAGCTGAGGGACAGCACCCAGGCCCAGAGTTCAGGCCCCATGACCGGAAAATAAATAAATAAATAAATAATTTTAAAAAAATTAAAAAAATTAAAAAAAATTATTGAAAGAATATGGGCACAGTGTGGTTTTAGCTTATTGAAAACTGTATGGGGTAGTGTGTTTTTGAGGACTTGCAATACGTTGTGATGGAGATGAAGGGAGGGATGTGCTTATTCTGGAAAACTGGCTAGAGGATTGCTCCCAGAAAGATAGTGATGAATTCTTCCAAAAGGACAGTAAAATCACTTTCACAACCATGTTCACTACTGCAGTCTTCACTGTAGCCAAGTTATGGAAACAGCCCAGATGCCCTTTGGCGAAGGGATGGTTGGCAAAAGTGTGTCATATATACATAAGTGGAATGTACTTATCCATTATGAAGACTGTTACGTTATTTGCAAATAAATGGATAGATCTAAAAATATGTTAAATAAACAATGTCAAAGCTAGACACACAAAGGACCCATGTTCTGTCTCATATTTGGAAGCTAGAACTTTATACAATTTTACACAGCAATATTAACCAAATCATGCTATTTGTAGAGGAGTATTTAAAAGATGTAATTTTTTATAAAATTGAACTTTTAATCCAACAAAATAAATACCAGGAAACTATCACTTTGAAGATGTGAGAGGAAGTCAAAGGGAAAGAATAAAAAGAGTTATGGAGGAAGAAAGTGAAGACATGATATTCAATGCAGATAGTATGAAACTAGAAAAAATTAAAGTGTGGTGAGGTTTAGAAAGGCAGGGAAAAGTTATATAAGGATCCATTATACTTAAAAGCATTATTTATTGAATGTAAATTCCCTTGTGCAACTAGTTATGATAATAAAAATATAATTTAAAACAATGGAGCCATCTGATCTTAAACTGTGTTCTCTTAAACCATGAGTCAATATAATAGTTTCCTCCTCAGAAATTTTCTTTGCAGGTATTTTCCTTTTAGTGACAGAAAAATGATCAATGCAATGAATATCAATACATCACATTGCACATCATAAAGAGACACAATAAAAATCACAGTAAAAATGTTAGAATTAACCACATGATAAAATAACAGGTAGAATATGCCAAATGATCATTGATTGTTTTTCCAAGTACTATACCAATGGTATATAATTTAATCCTCACAATAATTCCATAAAGTGGAACTATTTACATTTTTAATTCTCAGATGATGATATTGAAGTCTTCAGAGTTGGAATTACTAGTACAACATTGCACACATGTTAAGTGTTAGCCTGAGGTTCATCTCCCACTGTATCAATTAACCTCATTCTATTTTATGACTAAAATACCAGCACTTAGTCTACAAATTCTAGGAAAATTTCCCAGAATTATTATGTACACTCATAATATTTCACTTTATCTTTGTTAGAAAATAGGGAACTGTAATATGAATACTCAAAGTTCATAATCAGTGCATACCTCCCTGGTGAAAGGAAATGCTAAAGTATAACATTCTTGATTTCTAGGTCAAAATAGCAGAAATCATATTCTATCCCTTCACTGAACACTGCACTGCCTGGGGACCCTATCTCTGTTTAACACTGTATTTCGGAAAGAATGACCTCCCAATTCCTGATGGAAACAGACTGCAGGTCTTATGGAACAATCATTTCCACATTGTAGCTCAACTAAGTTGTTTACCATTAGAAATATTTTGATTGCTTTTTATACCAACATTTTGAGAGAAAGGTACTACTTTAAAATGCTATTAAAGTAAGACATATAAAAATCACCTTTGACCCTAGATAAATATTTTACCTTTCTTGTACCCAAAAATGCAGTCTCACATATCTTAATGAATTAAAGCCTCTCCAACTTGTGAGTACAATTGGTTTAAAAAGACATAAAGGGCTGGGAAGGTGGCTCAGTGGTAGAGCGCTTGCCTTGCATGCGTGAAGCCCTGGATTTGATTCCTCAGCACCACATTAAAAAAAGAAAAGAAAAAAAGCTGCAAGTGGCACTGTGGCTCAAGTTGAAGAGCGCTATCCTTGAGCTGAAAAGCTGAAGGACAGCGCCCAGGCCCAGAGTTCAGGCCCCACTACCAGACTCCCTCCCCCCCCCCAAAAAGACATCAATACTACTATATTTGTTCAAAATTTATGATACTGAAGATTCAATTGTAAACTGTTAACACTTGAAAATAACTCTTTTTCTTGGGAGTAGGAAACAAAACACAAGATTAATCCTAATCATTTCCAAAGACATTTATTTATACTACAAATTCACTCTTAAAACTACAAAGATTCTAAAACTAACTAAAGCATAGTGTCACAAAGTGCATAATTTAACTTCATCATGTACATTTAAAGGACTGTGCTAATAGAAAACAAAGTTATACTAAAAATTAGCTCACACAATTCACTTCCATTATTTTATTCTATATACTTTAGTTTCATAAAAACTGTCTTTTGATAAAATGATGCATAAAAAGCCTATATACCCACTTACATTTTCAGATTTTAACAATGTTTATTTTAGAAATGTCTTTAGCTGTATAGTCAATGAACTGAAATAACACTAAAGTATTCAAAGGGTTTTCAGAAATTGCAAGACTCGCTTTTGCATGTTATTTATATTGGAAAAGATATTCAAAAAGCCTTATTTGTTAAAGTTGTGATAGTTACTTCCACAAAAGTACTATTAATGAAGAAACCTTTGTATGTAAAATACAACTTAAAATGCATCCACAATCTGGAGGTGACACATGCTTTTTTTGTTTATTTGTTTTTGCAATGTATAGCTAACAAACATATACACAATACTGTTTTTCAGTCAATATGATCGGATATTCAAACCTAAAAAATATGGGATTTATTCTTAGTGTGAATAGATACTATCTTATAAAGAATGTTATTTTCAACAGAAATCCGGAAAGAGTTAATCCACCTTGAGTTTCACAGGAATAACCAGAGTGTAATACCTGTTTGGTCAAGTCAGTCAAACTCACTCCATGAGTATATCTTAAAAGTATAGCCAATTTAAGAGGTCAAATACATATTTTGTACTGACAGTCATCTTACAGCAATAACTTACTACTTAAATATATGTGTATCTTCTTGCCTAACATATACAAAGAGCTGAAAGTGATCTCTTTTATCTAACTTAATGTTGTAAATGCTTTAATTATGATGATGTTATTATTTGATGAATATAATGTACAGAAGGGTGGTTCCACTGAAATGACAGTATGGAACACTGATAAATAACAACATTGCAACATAGTACTTTTCAGCCTCTCTCTGTCCTCATTGGCAAGCAACATGGCAACCGCACACACTTACACACACACACACACACACACACACACACACACATTTGTGCACATGTACACACACATTTACATGCAAGGCAAATTCAGGGTTTATTGTACAATAAAGTTCAAATAAAATATTAGTGATAAGGCTAAGGATAATGGGTGTAGAGGAACACATAGAAAAGGAAGTTATTGGTATAGGAAATTTGTTTAACAGGATCCTAACAGAGAACTTCCCAAACATGCAAAAAGACAGGCCTATTCAGATACAAGAAGCTTTTAGAATTCCAAATAGACCAGAAAAGAATAGGACATCCCACCGTCACATTACAATCCACACAGGATCAACTCAGACCAAGAAAAGATCCTTAAAGCTGTGAAGGAGAAAAGATTAATCACCTATGAAGGAAAACCATTTAGAATCACATCAGATTTCTCAGCAGAGACAATCAAAGCAAGAAGAGCCTGGAATGATGTATCCCATGCCCTAAAAACAAACAACTATCAACCAAGAATACTGTATCCAGCTAAACTCTCCTTCATAACTGAAGGCCAAATAAAAACCTTCCATAGCAAAGAAAAATTGAAACAATACATCTCCACCAAACTAGCCCTGCAAAAGATTCTTAAAGATGTCCTACACATAGAAAACCAAGAAGAACGCAACAAAGGCCAAGAAACTGCACCCAAACTGAGAATCCAAGAACCATAGAAAGAACCTAGTTTTCACAGACCCCGAGAAGGTGGATACATGGCAGGAAGTGCCAAATACCACTCAGTCCTTTTTATCAACATTAACGGACTTAACTCTCCAATTAAGAGACATAGACTGTCTAGTTGTATTAAAAAAAAAGTTCCTTCTATCTGCTGCCTTCAGGAGTCACATCTTGCCCATAAAAACAAACACATTTTCAATGCTAAAGGCTGGAACAAAATCTACCAAGCAAATGGCCCCCATAAAAAGGCAGGAGTTGCAATCCTAATATCAGATAAAATAGACTTCATATTAAAATTTGTGACAAGCGATAAAGAAGGTCGCTACATACTAATTAAGGGTTCTCTCCTGCAGGAGGATATTACAACTCTAAATATCTATTCGACAAAAAATGTAGCACCCAAATTTATCCAAGAAACACTACTTTCCCTCAAATCCCACATAGATGCAAATACATTAATAGTTGGGGATTATAAAACACCACTCTCCCCACTAGATAGATCAACTCGGCAAAAACTAAACAGAGAAACCACAGATCTAAACAGCTGCAGAGATTAACAAGATTTAACAGACATCTACTGAATATTTCACCCAGCAGCATTAGAATACACGTTTTTCTCAGCAGCACAAGGTACATTTTCTAAAATAGACCACATTTTAGGCTACAAAGCAAACTTGTCTAAATTCAGAAACAGAAGTTATACCTTACATTCTCTCTGACCACAAGGAAATAAAACTAGAACTCAACACCAAAAGCCACCAAAGAAAGGACGGTAACACATGGAGGCTGAACTACACACTGTTGAATCACGAGTGGGTCATGGAAGAGATTAAAAAGGAAATTCAAATGTTCATGCTATTCAACAAAAATGAACACACAAATTACCAGCTCCTTTGGGACACAGCAAAGGCAGTACTCAGAGGCAAGTTTATAGCTCTGAACTGCTACATCAACAAATTGGGGAGATCTGAAACCAACAATTTAATGACATATCTAAACCTCCTTGAAAAGAGCAGCAAGATAAACCCCAATCCAGTAGACAGAAAGAAATAATTAAAATTAAATCAGAATTAAATGAATTAGAATCCAAAAAAACTATAGAAAGAATCAACAAAACAGAGCTGGTTCTTCGAAAAAATTAACAAAATTGACAGACCCTTAGCAAATCTTATCAGGAAAAGAAGAGAATACACCCAAATAAATAAACTCAGAAATGAGAATGGAAACATCACCACAGAAACAACCAAGATTCAGAATATTATAAGGGAATATTTCTCAAAACTTTATGCTAATAAGTTTGAGAACTTGACAGAAAGGGACCTTTCCCTAGCAAATGTTGACATTCCAAAACTAAACCAAGATTAGTTAAACCATCTTAACAGATCCATATCAAGCATTGAAAGAGAAACAGCAATATGAGACTTCCCAGCTAAGAAAAGTCCAGGACCAGATGGATTTACAGCGGAATTCTACAAGGCCTTCAAAGCAGAGCTCACACCAATACGCCTCTAACTCTTCAATGAAATTGAAAGAAAAAGTTCACTACCGAACACATTCTATGCAGACATCATAATCCTCATCCCAAAACCAGGCAGCAACTCATCAAAGAAAGAAAACTGTAGACCCATTTCTTTGATGAACATTGATGCAAAACTTCTCAACAAAATTTTGGCCAATCGACTTCAACAATTCATCCAAAAAATCATAAACCAATATCATACAGGATTCATTTCAGGAATGCAAAGCTGGTTCAATATATGCGTATCAATTAATATAATTCATCACATCAACAGGAGCAAGGATAAGAACCCCATGGTTATCTCAATAGATGCAGAAAAAGCATTCGAGAAGATTAAACACCCTTTTATGATGAAGGTTTTGGAACAATTAGGAATCCATGGAACATTCCTCAATACAATAAAGGCTGGATATGACAAACCTACAGCCAGCATTATACTCAATGGTGAAAAACTAAAGCCATTTCCTCTTAACTCAGGAAAAAGACAAGGATGTCCACACTCTCCACGTCTGTTCAAGCTAGTATTAGAATGCCTAGCTACAGCAATAAGACAAGATGCAAACATAAAGGGGATCCAAATAGGGAAAGAAGAAATAAAACTCTCCTTCTTTGCAGATGACATGATCTTGTATTTAAAGAATCCCATAGACTCCACTCCCAAATTACTCAAGCTGATTCAAAACTTTGGCAAAGTAGACTGGTATAAAATTAAGCCCCCAAAATCAATGGCTTTTCTGTATGCCAACAATGAGAAAAGTCTTGCTGAAATTATGAAAGTAACTCCATTTGTAATATCGCCTCAAAAAATAAAATACCTAGGAATTAACTTAACCAAAGGAGTGAAGGACATTTACGATGAAAACTTTAAAATCTTGGAAAAGGAAATCAAAACAGAACTTAGAAAATGGCAAAACATTTCATGAACCTGGATTGGAAAGATTAACATCGTGAAAATGGCAATACTTCCCAAGGCTATCTACAAATTCAATGAGATACCTATCAAAATTCCAACCTCGTTCTTCAAGAAAATAGAAGAGGCATTCTAAAAATTCATATGGAACAATAAAAGACCCCGAATAGCAAAAACGATCCTCAATGGAAAGAACACTACTGGAAGAATATCAATACCAAATTTCAAACTCTACTATTAAGCCATAGTAATCAAAACAGCTTGGTACTGGCATAAGAACAGACCTCAGTACCAATGGAATAGAATTGAAAACCCAGAAATGAACCTACAGACTTATAGCCATCTAATATTTGATAAGGGAGGTAAAAAAATAGAATGGAAGAAACACAACCTCTTCAGTAAATTGTGCTGTCAAAATTGGTTAACTACTTGTAGAAAACTAAAGCTAGATCCTTTTATATCACCCAGCAGAAGAATCAATTCCAAATGGATCAAAGACCTCGGAGTCAAACCAGACACTCTGAAAACATTACAGGATGGAATAGGAGAAACCTTAGGTCTCCTTGCTCAGGCCGAAATTTTCTTTATAGAGACCCGGAAACACAAGAAATCACAGAAAGGTTGGACAAATGGGATTGCATGAAGTTTCAGAGCTTCTGCATGGCAAAGGACATAGCTAGCAAGATCAATAGAAAGGCCACAGATTGGGATAAGATCTTCAATAGCCATACAATGGACAAGGGTCTCATATCTAAAATATACTTGGAACATAAAGAATTAAATCCGCCACCAACAAATCCTCAAAGAAACATCTGCCCAATAAATAAGTGGGCTAAAGACATAAAGAGAAACTTCTCTGAAGAAGAAAGAAGGATGGCCAATAGAAACATGAAGAAATGCTCAATCTCCCTAGCCATAAAAGAATTGCAAATCAAAACAAAATTGAGATACCACCTCACCCCAGTTAGAATGGCAAAAATCAAGAACTCTAACAACAGATGCTGGAGGGGATATGGACAGAAGGGAACCTTACTGAATTGTTGGTGTGAGTGTAAACTTGTTCAACCACTTTGGAAAGCAGTATGGAGGTATTTCAAAAGAGTTCATATTGAGCTCCCCTATGACCCAGCAAAATACCACTTTTGGGTATTTACCCAAATGTTTACAAACAAGACCACACTAAAGCTACCAGCACAACTATGTTTATTGCAGCATTATTTACCATAGCTAAGATATGGAACCAACCCAGATGCCCCTCAGTAGATGAATGGATCAAGAAAAAGTTGTATATATACACAATGGAATTCTATGCCTCCATCAGAAAGAATGACATTGCCCCATTTTTTAGGAAATGGAAAGACTTGGAAAAATTTATATTAAGTTAAGTAAGCCAAGCCCAAAGAAACATAGGTCCCATGGTTTCCCTTATTTCCAATATCTAGTATATGTATGTGTCAAGAAGAAAAGGTCAGATAATGTGATATTAGAAAAATGAACCCTTAGATATGTATTTTAATGTTTTTTTTTCTTTCATGCATTTGTTTCTAACGCATTTATAAGATTATTTCTTTGTTGCTTTGTATCTCCCTCCCCCACAGTATAACACCTGCTTTCACTATATTTGATGTTGGTACAATTTGTAGAGGAGAGGTGGAAAAACAAGTCGTTTAAGGATACAGTTGGACCCGTTGCAACAATGAGAAATACATGTTGTCATGTCGAAAACGAACTTTACAACTTTGGTGCCGGGGGGGGGGAGGGAGGACGGGGGCAGAGGATTGGGGGGGTCGGGGGGAATCTGGGAAGGGATGTGAAGGGCAAAGAAAGGAGGAATATGCAATGCTTGATAAGAAATGTACTCATTATCTTGCCCATGTAATTGTAATCCCTCTGTGCAGTATGTTCACAAAAAAATAAAAAATAAAAGAAAAGAACCTAAGGGATATGAGAACCAAATTATTATGATATTTCACTAGATATCCTATGAGAAAGCAAAACAAAATGCACCAGAAGAAAGCTCAGAAAATCTGAATATAATACAGGCCTATTTGTCCTCACTAAGTGTCATAAATGTATATGTTAATTCTAAGGAGACTTAAGTTCTAATAGCATTCGAACTACTGGAAGACACTCATGATTTACCGATACAAATTATGTCCATACAGGTAGACCCATGGCAACAGTGAAATGTACGAGTGGTTATGTTGAAAATGAACTTTACAACTTTCGTGCAGGGGGTGGGGAGGAGAGGGGAGAAGGGAAGGTGGGGAGGATTGGGTGGGGAGGATGGAAAGGGACAGGAAGGGGAAACAACGGAGGAGGCTACAATGCTTGATAAGAAATGTACTCACTATCTTGCCCATGTAATTGTAACTCCTCTGTACAGTATTTTCACAATAAAAAAACAAAGTATGTCCAAAAAATATTAGTGGTTAGGAAAAATGATAATTTGCCTTATTACAAAATAATTCATAATCCACTCACCACGGTGGTTACATTTTCCCTGTCTCTGCACATGTGACCATTTAATTTATTTTTAGTTCATTCATTCATTCATTAGTTTGGTGCTAATACTAGAGCTTGAACTCAGGGCCTGGCTCGGTCTCAGAATTTGTTATTTATTTTGATTTAGTTTTCTCAAGGCTAGCATCTTCCTGCTTATAAGAAAGCTCCATTTCTAGCTTTTGCTGGTTACTTTCAAACCAGAATCTAATGGGCTATTTTTCTTTGTCTGGTTTCAAACCACAATCATCAGATTTTGTCTTTCTGATTAGCTAGGAATAAAGACATGAGCCACCAGTGTGGCTCCTACTTTTTCCTATACTTATCTATTGCACATACTTAGATAGCAATTTAATATTGAGAGTATAGAAGGAAGATGTACAGTGATTATATTGTTCTGTCAGAAATTCAAGTTAGTAATGTAAATTTCTTCTTAAGACCATACACAAAAAATACTTAAGAAGAAATCTGATGATTTGTTGTGTGTGTGTGTGTGTGTGTGTGTGTGTGTGTGTGTGTGTGTGTGTGTGTGTGTGTGTGTGTGTGTGTGTGTGCTGTTGCAATATGTTCCACATATAAGCACTGTGCAGGTGTGTCCAGCCATTCACAGTTATTGGATAAATATCTGCCTTGAGATACCAACTGATGGACAATGTCTATGTGTCCACTCTAGGCTTCCCGATGAAGAGGATTATACTTATCCTCATACATAGTATTCATATGAGTGGCCTTTTTGGAAAGTAGTGTCTGCACTGTAGTAAGCTGCAAGTCAAGCACTCTACACTGAGCCACCTTCCCAGGCCAAGGATTAAGATTCTTATCTGTAATTTGGTCAAAGCTATGTCTCTTTATGTAGGCGACTAACAATGTATTTACTAATTTCAAGTAAATACATAAATTCTATTTCCATGTTTTTTAAAAAAAATAAAAAAAAACTTGTTTGCTCTGTAAATTGAGTAGAAGCATGGATTTTCTGGCTAGCTAGGTCATTGCACATCTGTATCTCTTTTCCTCTCTCTGTTTTATGGTTCTCATAGACAATATGATTGCTCCATAATTATCCTAATTTATTTTGCTTTTCTATTTTTGGTTGCATCATTTCACTTTCTGCTCTGCCATTTCCCAAAACAGCACCACATGAATAGAAAAATATAGAAGTGGTGCTGTGGCTCAAGTGGTAGAGCGCTTGCCTTGATTTGAAGAGCTCAAGGACAGTGCCCAGGCATAGAGTTCAGGCCCCACAACTAATTTAAAAAAAAAAAGAATCTCAATACTTGATAATTCTACTAACAGATCTGACTGAAATCAGTTGATTCACACTTTTCCTGTAAAATGAAAGAATAGATCCAGGCTAGGAAAGCAGCTAGAGAAGGCAGGCAGATTGTATCTGTAACAAAACTTTGTGGAAAATGGAATCGAGGATTACTTACTGGTGATTCACTTGTACTTGACGCATGATTCTGAATTATTGCTTGCTGATTCTGAACTATTGCTTTGATCATTATATTCTCCAAGAAGAAAAAGTGAAATTTAGAAAAAGTGAAATTTAATTGATAGCAAAGGACTACTAATACATTTTGACTTCTCATTAAGCATCTTCAATCATCAAAATCACCTGAAGACAATAGATAGGCCTATTTTTAGATGAAAACAAGTGTCTTTAAAAAAAAAACCAAGAATTTAGGTAGTCATACAAAGGACTTCTATTTTATTACTGCATTATACATTTTTTCTAATGTTGGATACCAACATTAGAAAGCTATTAGAAAGCTCATAAATCCCATATGTTGAATAGTGAGTTCTCGTACACTATAACATGGTATTTCCCAAATCATTTACATAGAAGGCATTGTTTCCTATTTTCTCTTTCCTAGAATAAGCTGCACATGAAGACACCACTGGTCCTGATTTTCAGTCTGTACCTTTGAATACTGAGGAAAATCTTTCCTCTGCTCCCTATAATTCACTACTCTCCAGTTAGAATAATTTAGAATAGTAAAAATGGAAAAAGACAAAATATATCATGGTGAAAAAACATATGCAGAACATTCACCAGTTTTTTCTGACCAGTTCAACCAATGTGAACTATTGGGGAAATACATGGACACCTCATTCCCACTGGTACTCAAAATCTCTGGTTAGGCAATTCTGACGAAGACAAGGAACAAGATGAAAAATGAGGAATGGTATCAATTGCAAGAAAAAAATGGAGTAGGATCCAAGAAAATTTCTTCTTTGGGATGTTGAAATGTATCGACTTACTGTGGTGTGAACACTGCTTTCCAAAATGGCCACCCAGATGAATTCTAGGGATGAGGATGAGTATACCCTCTTCATTGGGAAGCCTAGAGTGGACACTTAGACATTGTCCATTAGTTGGTAGCTCAAGGCAGATATTCATGCAATAACTCTGAATGCCTGGACACGCCTGCACAGTACTTATATGTGGAATAATATCAGAATGGCTTCTTTATTACTTCATCATGATGCAGATACCAATCCCCAAACTAAAGGCCTCTTGACCTCCTTGCATCTTGCTGCTGGGAATAGAAATAGCAAAGATACTCTGTATCTCCTTGTGTTGAACCATTATATCAAACCAGGTCTGAAGAACAATTTTGAAGAAACTGCATTTGATATTTCCAAAAGGATAAGTATGTATCACTACCTCTTTGAAGTTGTCGAAGGCTGTACAAATTGTTCTCCTAAGTCGTAATGGTTTGATTTCTTAAATTTCAAAAATGCCAGTCCATCTTTGGTGTCCCTACAAATTTTTTTCACAATGCAAAGCAGCAGCAATATCTTACAATAAATATTTATGTATTCCATGGTATACTTCCAAGTGAATTGCATGACTTTGATATCAAAATGTATTCAAGAGATGTTTGTATACATCTATAATGATTTCTGCAGAGTTTGTGATTCTTTAAATCAGAAATAATTTTAACTTATCTGTTGAAATGAATAGTATAGAAACTAAAGATGTTCCGGGTGCTTTTCTGAAAAAAGAATATCTATGTTTGTGTAATATCCATAATCTATTTCATTCTCTCCTAGATATAATACTTTGAATTCTACATTGTTATATAATGTATGGATTCATTGATAAATGTGACCTTTCAGATTGCATTCCACATAGAAGAATTTTAAGACTCCTTTTTTTCGTAGTTTCTTATATTATTTTATTTCTTTGGGATAAAATGGCAATATTATCTAATTTCAAGTTTTGTAAAGGTTATACTATGTAAAGGCCTTTCTAAGGTGAAAATTTAATACACTGATGTCAAACTAACCTTTAATTCTATGAATTACATGTATTGTTACACTTGTATTTTTGTAATCAACTTTTTAATAACTGTTTTTCATATCTTGCATCAGAAGAATGAAAAATATGGAATACTTCACAAATTTTCATATCATCCTTGTGCAAGTGCCATGTTAATCTCTGTATTGTTGTAATTTGGGTAGACCTGCTGCTGAAGCATGTAGTATCCTCTAAATTTAAGTAAGTAATGATACAATCTTTATACAGGCATTTATCCATGGTTGCCTATTTGTAACAAGGAACCCTTATTGTTCCTAAAAATGCTATTGATCTTATTTCTCTAAGTACAGTGGAAAAAAACTTATATAGTTCGGTCGATTGCTCACATTTACAATTTTTTTGTCAATGACTATTTTGTCATTTTCATTTTAAATTTGATCATACTTTGAAGCCTTTACAGCTAAGTCCAAAGGTGGTGGCTTTTCAAGTACTTATTTATCAACTGAGTTAGCTTTGTGGAGCTAATGGATTCAAAGTAAGCCTTGCTTAAGAGCTACTTCTAACTTTCTGCAGCTTAAAATTTCCCAAATGAGCTCTTGCTGGGACAAATGTCTACCTGAACTGTGAAGACTCAGGGTCTATGTTGAGGGGGCAGAGTGATGCAGGCTCCAGCCTCGGGATTATCTGAGGACTGTGTTTGGGATTAGGAAAGCTCTTGGAACGCCAGGCTACAGAGGGAAAATGTTCCCTCTCCCTTTCTCAAAACATGTCACAGACTCCTGGGAGCTGAGGAAGTGGCTCTTCTGCTTGCTTAAGCATAGATGAACAGCTGGTCAAGCATTTTCCTGAGATTGGAGAAGTGGTTTGAGCTTGCTCTAAAATAGTTTAGATAATAATATACCTAGACATTCTCTCATAGGTTAAGTAAAAATGTATCTGTGGAAATCTTTTGTGTGAATGTTTTCTGACCAAATCTTGGAAAATATTATGCTTGCTAGTCTTTAAATACCCACTAACAATAAAGCACAGCATGCAGTGGCAATTGCTCTTTGCACTCTGCATCCCCTGTGTCCTGGTGATTTTGTGACCCTTACCCAGGGACCCCAACGCACTAGACATTGACACTGAACCTTTACCTTTCTTCCATGTAGGAACAGACCAACCAGAATATCTTACCTTGACAGCATGGATTGTCTTACTGGAACAAAAATAATCTTAGTTACAAGGGATCATAGAGAGATAAACAGTTCAGACAGAATTGTTCAGAATGGAAGGTATTTTATCAAAACATAATTGTTTATTATACGTATCATTTCAAAAGTAGCTAAAGCCAAGAAAGTGAAAAAATTGTTCATAGGCATGATTACCTACTGTCCTGACCTATCATCCAACCAAGCAGGAACTTACACTACTGACATTCTATCACCAAATATTGCAATAGCTCCTGGAGAAGTCCATATGTTTCTCCTCGATATTAGACCTTAAATTTGTAATGTTTTAATCACAGTGTTTCCTCTTGCCTCTAGGCTGCCTGTCTACAAATGGTAAAGCTTTAAGTCTAACTCTACCAAAAACTGAGGTAGAGATAATGGAATAATACTTTAAAACAGAGTTGCCTTTGATTCCCTAAACACAATACAACAATGCAAAACAATTTTTATATTATATGTACTTATATATTTTATATTTATATGTGCTGATTTTAAAATTCATACAGTGAATCTTACTAGAATTGATAATTTGACAAATATATTTACATTTATTCCCATAAATAGATTGGAATATAAATAATTGGGTTTAGAATATATATTAGAATATAAAAAGTATCAATGCAATATCTTCAGTATAAGCTTGTGATACCTTCTAAGTCGTCGTGGTCTTCTGAATACACATGGTAAAATAACAGTATTGTTTTCTGCTAATCTATAAGGGATTTTAGTCTGATGCTCTGTGTATTGTTTTAACTTGCTGGTCCCAAAGTGTTTTTCTCCATATTTCTGAAGCATTCTTACTGATTATACCCAAATTTTGCTGATATGATGTCTAAAAGCTATTATTCTTCTGCAGGACCCACGGGTCCTAGGATAACAGATCCCAGTTATCTGCATCATCAGATAACAAGGGCATGACTTCTCACATAGGCCCAGGCAACATGCCAACAGAAAATAATTAAAGACTCATCTCAATTTTTCATTTCCTATAATATTTCAGGGCCCCAATTGCTTACAAGAATTAGCAGTAATCAATTGTGAAATGCAAGGCAAGTTAAAATGAAAGATGAGATCACAAAATCTGAGAGAAAGTTCTGTAATTCAAACATTCAATTGACAGATGACCAGTCCATATGAGTGAACAAAATCACAAATGAACAAGGTTATTTTTAATACCTTTCTCCTAATGATGAATGAAAAATTTCAGTGCAGCCAAAAAAATAGTTTCTGGAATGATAGATCGTAATTGGTCTACCAAGACTAGGAAAACTTGATTTAGAGGTCAAATATAATTTAGAAAAACATTAATTGAGAAGACCCTTAGTGCTTCAAAACACTGGTACTTCAGTAAAACTTGGTTCTGTAGTATAAAAATGTCATTCTCAAACCAATGTAACGTACATTTAATCTCCTGAAAGTATATTCCTTTTCAAATAAACTTTTAAAAATCATATTCACCAAAATAACACTTGACAAGTAGATGATAGTGACATTACAAGGTTTTCAAGTGTAGGGAGCTAGTTACAATAGAGTTGATTTACGTACCCAGCACTAATACCAAACAAGTTCAACCATTCATTAAAGTGCAGAAATTCTACCCCCCACCATTTGTGTTGTTCAGTAGGTGCCTTCCAGAAATGTGTTAAATAGATCAGCCTCCCATAATTCAAACCCAAATATTAGCTAATAAAGTAAATTTCATTACATAAGAAGGTACATTTTAAAGTCACTAATATAGTTGCCTTGTCATGTGTTGCCTTATCATATATTTTCCCTATCTGTCTAACATAGTAAGAAATATGACTTTAAGTCTTGAATATGGGTACTGATGAGAGATTTGACAAACATAAAATCTGTCTTCTATTTCTATCATATTCCTTTAAATAGTAAATTTTAGTTTTCTTCTTTTTCCAAAACTTATAGGTAGTAGAAAAAATCATCCTATGTAAAATAAAATAATCACATACCATTGTACAAAGCCATTTATAAAAACTGGTAGGAATAAATTCTAAGCCATTTTTAAACGTTCCTTTTGACTAAAGATTAATCTTCCAAATGAACGAGAATAAAATCATGTCTAAGTGCTTCACATCTCCAGTCTTGCAAATTGTTATTGCAGATGAATGAATTATGGAAATATAAGCTGACATCACTTGCCTATATATTCTCCATGCTGGCTGAGACTCAGAATTTGCACAGCACAGGAAAACAGGTGCAATGACTGGCTTCTCACATCAGGGTGAATTTTTGGCATTGCTGGGCTTTGAACTCAGGTCCTAGGAGGCCCAACTGCCCAATTGGTCCACGTGATCACACCAGACTTTGAGCCACTAAGAAGATGGGCTCTTCCCAGGAACTGAGATCGAGCCACATGGAGGCCAAAATAGTGCTCAATGCATCATTTAAACATGGGATGTATATTCACATCCGTGTGGGGACTGCATCGTGCATTGAGTGTACATATTGTGTTTATTTTGTATTCTATTCATGGATTATTGTGTATTTTCTCATGTATATAATGACACGTATAACTGGGCTGATATGGATAACAACTTATTCCCATGACCACAGGGTGGCCCATGCATTCTTCATCCTAGCTGAGACCCAAGACTTGCACAGGAAAGGAAAACATATGCAACCATTGGTGTCTTACATCAAGATGAATCTTTTGGCACGGCTGGGATCTTAACTCGGGGCCTAGCAGGCCCAAATGGTGAATGGGTCCATATGAGCACAACAGCCTGTGAGTGACAAAGAAGCTAGGCCTTCCCAGTACCTGAATTTGAGCCCCCCTGGGGGGAGAGTGGGGAGCACAATAGTCATCCATTCATAAGTAGAAGGTAGAATGCAAATAAGTACATATTTGTATAGAGTAGGATTGATGGTGACTTGTGATGGAATCCAATCTGTGTGTACCTATATTTGGGTATTTTCTGATGCATTCATTTCATGTCTGTGATGATTATTGTCATGCTTCATTAACTCTTCTTTACAAATAATCTATACCACATGAGTCTTGCATATCATTTCCTACTCGCATCATGCACAAACTACTCATTCAAGGATGAGATAGATCGCATGCCATGACTCTTCCTAGGTCCAGAAGCAAGTATCTCAGTATCTCCCGCCATTCCCTCCTCCTAGGGGGACTGAATTCAAGCCTCAGTCCTGGAAAAGTTACTCCTTATATACATCTCAACAATAGGATTTATACTTCTTTTCAGATGTTCAGTCCATATTGTGTTTGGCGCGTTTATTCATTTTATTTCTTGTTTTATTAATTTATTTACCATTTATTTTATTGACTCTGATGACACTTATACCATTTATTACATTGTTTACATCCTATCACATAGAATCTAGATTTTAGATGTATGTGTTCTCCATCATGCCTGGCAGTGCTAGAATCTGATCTCAGGGCCTAGCAGGCCCAATTCATGAATGGGTGAGCTTGAGCATGGGAGCCTCTAGCCAATGAAGCTGTCAAGTGGTTCCCACGCGCTGAGATTGACCCCCAGTTTTGGCCAAAACAGCGATACATGGATAGGCAGACGGTGATATACAAAGAAATATATATTGTTAAAGAGTGCCAGAGCCGTCTATCTATGATTGAATGACACCTACTACATTCCTACCAACTCTTAGGTATTTATTATACCACCATTGAAGGAATATTATTCTTTTAATGCTTAATAAACTATACATTACGATCAATCAGCATTTTAGGACTATTGCATCCAATTTTAGACTAGACGGATGCATGAACTACTCTTTCAATGGATATTCCCATGCATAGGAATGAGTCTCTTGTGATCTCCTGCCATTGGTGTCAGGACTGGATTTGAACCCAGGGCCTGTGTTCACAGGTTATCCTATGGCTTCACTGATAGCCCACAAGCCATCAGCAATGGCAAGTCATATCTACTTTGCAGCCATGTCATTCAAACCCAGGATGGTCATTGTGCAAAGAAAAAAATAATAAAACCCCAGCCCCCTGAAGGTTGCCACTTTTTCTACTTTCCAGGTTTTTTTTTCTAGAAAGTCCCCTGGGCCTAGGATCTTAGGATCAGCTATGGTTCTGGAGGCTGCACCCAAGCCGAGAGAGATCTAAGCTGAGGCAGAGTTTCCATGACCTGAGATCAAGCCCCATGGTTGGCCAAAAGAAAAAAAGGAAAAAGAATAAAGAAAATATAATTATTTAACTAAATTAAAAAAAATAAAGCTACCTAGTTTGGAATTTCTGCTAGTTTTCTTTCCTAGCCTGGGATTTGAACTCAGGGTCTTGGTAAATCTGTAGCAATGTGAGGGAAGATTTGCTACTACTTGAGTTCAAACCTTGTGCCAACCAAAAATGAAACCTAAGTCACTGACCTAAGCAGGGGGAGGTAGTTGTGGAGATGGGAGGGAAAGTATAGTAGGGGGAAAACAAAGGAGGAGGTAACAATGCTCAATATGAAATTTACTCATTACCTTGCTCCTGTAAAATATTTTTGCAATAAAAAACGAACAAAGACAAACAATGTAGTTCTCAGAGAAGCATTTTGGAGGTAAGGGAAGGATCTCTGAATGAATAGCTGTACAAAATTCTACACTTTTTAAAATGTTCAGTATGGAACTGAATAAACATAACTGCTTCCATTAAAAAATTATGTCAGTGTCTTGGAACTGGGGCCAGTATTTCTGCCATTGCTAGGATTTGAGCTCACCGTCCAGATAACTATTTTGCATCATGGGTGAAGGCAAAGCTCACTGTCCATGAGGAAAGAAATTCAGGCTAGAGTTCCCAGGGCCTGAATGAAGGCCCTGAAATGGAAAAAAAAATCTCTATACATGTGTAATATATGATATATATACTTACATATGTATGTTAATTTCATATTATGATTCAGGTGGATCAGTGGTAGAGCACTTGCCTTCCATGCCTGAGTCCCTGGGTTCGATTCCTCAGCACCACATAAGCAAAAAGAAAAAATCCGGAAGTGGCGCTGTGGCTCAAGTGGTAGAGTGCTAGCCTTGAGCTGAACAGCTGAGGAAGAGCACCCAGGCCCAGAGTTCAAGCCACAAAACCGGACCCCCACAGAAAAAGAATGATTTTGTACTTTATTTTCCTTTGATTCATTTATTTATTGATTACTGTATTTAGTAATTTTTACACATAATATTTATTACATTTTGCACATCTATTATAAAATTATACCCAATAATTGAGGACATTGACTCATTTTCATTAATATTTGATTAAGTGTTGAAACATAATACATAATTAAATGGAAGCATTTTTCACAGTATTCACATGATTAGAGTCTCTCACAAGTATGAGCTTTGTCTTATTTATCTTTGGAAACTTCCTATCGGGTTTTCTTTAGATGATTTATACTCAGAAGCCTTTTCTTGAAGATAGGCAAGTGAGGAATAACATTGTGAGGGTGGGGCTAGAAATGTGGCTTAGTGGTAAAGTGCTTGCTCAGCATGCATGAATGCCAGGGTTTGAATCTTCAGTGCCACATACTCAGAAAAAGCCAGAAGCTATGGAGTAGCTCAAGTGGCTAGCCTTGAGAAAAAGAAGCTCAGAGAGAGTACCCAGGCCCTAAAATCAAGCCCAGGACTGTCTAAAACCATAGGCCAGATGCCAGTGTTTCATAAGTGGAACCGTAGCTTCTCGGGAGGCTGAGAGCTGAAGACCACAGTCCAAAGGAAAGCCTGTTAGATTCTTATCTCCAGTGAACCACCAAAAGAACCCATCTGGCATTTTGGATTAAGTGCTAGAGTGTTCACCTTGAGCTGAAGGGCTCAGGGTCAGTGCCCAGGCTAGAGTTCGAGACACACAACTGGAAAAAGAGTGAGGGTTAATTAAAATACTTTTCCTATTTGCTAATTACGAGAACATTCTTTGGAAGATGATATACACCAGAATTGGACTCAGAGCTCATGGTTCAAGTGTAGCACATATATATGTCCATCCTCTCAGACTGTAGCATTGTAATATTGTGTCCTACAGGGTTTTTAAAGGTCCAAGGTTAAAAGGCTTAATATGCTCCACAAGCCTTTTTTGATAAGCAATTGACTTGTATTGTCAATGTCATTACAGTTCTGAACCTAGCAGAGCACAAGTAGCTCATGCCCATCACCCTAGCTCAGGAGGCTGAGGACTCAGGATCACAGGGTGAAGCCAGCCAGGGCAGGAAATCGATGACAAAATGACTTCCACTTCTGAAAGGTCAGATATTCAATAGCTTCTTGTGTCTCCCTTGGTGATGAGAATTTACTTGCACATTAAATGTTCTTATAGTACTCGAGTTATAGAAGAAGGAAAGAACCATTATTGACCTATCCTGGATTCAGATGAAGTTCTCAGGATCCAAGCCCTAGCTCTGTTAGCAGGAAGAACTCCAGTGTAACTCTGTAATTGAAGGACAGAAAACAGTTTCAAAATCCAGGCTAGGTGCAGAGACCAGGCATACATGATTAGGAGGCAGAACGTACACACTCAACAGGGAAGTGAGCTGCAAAACCACTTCATTTATTCCAGGCACAACCAGCAATGGGGAAAACCTGTAACATTTGTTAAAGTTACACCAGGGTCAGGCTTTACTCGGCCTCTTCAAATAATGACTAATTAACCTTCCTCCCTCATGTGAAGGGAGCCTCAGGCTACCTTTAGGTTACCAATAGACAGCCAGTTTAGTGGGGGAGAGGGGAGTAACAGAGTAGAGAAACCCTACTCTCTGGTCTTAGGGAGTGGGTTTTTGACTCTCCAACTATCAGATTTGAAGACCCTTCTACCTCTGCCAGTCCATTCTCCTTCCTTCATTCTCCACATAATTAATACAAATCCCCAGACTAACTAGAGGCAGGACTGTTTCTATTTTGTCTCCAAGCACATGATTTAGAACCTAGCTCTGCCCTCGACTCTGGGGCCCTTGGTTGCCTGAGAAGTGGGAAAGAGACAGTCTTCCTGCTCTGTGGTTATGTGAAGGCACACTGCAAAAGGCCTCCTGACTGGGAAGTGTTCCCTTCTTTCCTCCTGACGTCCAAAGATTAAACTATCATATTTCTTTCTTTCTTTCTTTCTTTCTTTCTTTCTTTCTTTCTTTCTTTCTTTCTTTCTTTCTTTCTTTCTTTCTTTCTTTCTTTCTTTCTTTCTTTCTTTCTTTCTTCCTATCTATCTACCTACCTACCTAGGTACCTCTTTGCCAGGTCTTGGGTTGAACTTAAGGCCTGGGCACTGTCTGTAGCACTCTGCTACTTGAACCACAACACCAATTATGGCCTTTTCTGTGTATGTGCTCCCGAGGAATCGTACCCAGGGCTTCTTGCATGCTATGCAAGCACTCTCTCACTAATCCACATTCCCAGCCTCCTCATATTTTTCTTAATGGTAGTTTTTACATAAGTATGCTACCATTTTACTTCCTCAAGTTTAATTTTCTGAAGACTGGTTATTTCTAAGAAACCCTATCTTGTGTACCCCTGCCTGATTTGTGACTGTTCCTGCATTGTCCTCATAATAAAATGTAAATAAAGACTGCTGAGATCTTCAGTGTGCATCATATAAGGACACAGGCCTGGAACCCTGGAAGAGAAAGCAATGGGTCTGACATGAAGAGGATGATGCAGTAGGCGCAAGGATCATATCTGAAAAATAAATAAATAAATAAATAAATAAATAAATAAATAAATAAATAAATAAATTAGAGAAGCATCATTGCATACAGTATGTTTGAACTCAGGGAGGTAATATACACACATAAGTAAGTAGGGCACTGATTCATAAACGTGGCCTTCTCTTTTTGAAAACGTTTTTGAGGCTATCACATGGCTTAAACTCAGGGCATGATGCGTTCCTCAGCTGTTTTTCCCAAGGCTGAGGCTTTACCACCACCACAGCTCCACTTCCATCCATCTGGTCATTAATCGGACATAAGTGCCTCCCAGGCTTTCCAGCCTGGTCTAGCCTGTTTCTTCTGCTTGGCTTTCTCTCTCAAAGCTCCATTTCTACCTTCTGGTCCACTGCTCCACTTCTGGTTTTCTGGTGGTTTATTGGACATAAGAGTCTCACAGACTTCCTGCTCAGGCTGACTTTGAAGGGCTATCTCTCAAAAAGGTTTTAAGCAGCTTTCCTCAGGGATTCACCAAGGAGCATCTCCACACAAACCTGGAGTCTAAATCTCGAGAGACACTAGAAAAGTGATGCATGAAGATGCTTCTAGTATATTCTAGATACTCAAGGTTGGAGACACACTACACTCCTAATTATTAGATCATTTTATAGGCAGACAATATAAGGATCGCTCTAGCTTTTGGTCCTCCCATCTTGAGACAGTAAATTGCTGTAGCTCAATGCTAACTGACAGAGCTGGCATGTCCTGTGGACATTTGCACAGAAATTCTCTGACACTCATTTCTCACTTTTGGTTTCAAACCTATGAACAGATGTTAAGATGAGGAAGGAAAATCCTTCTTAGAGAAAGCAGCTATAATGGACATTGGGTAGTTAACTTATAAATTCATAACACTGGTATGACCATGTTGACAAGTCAGGTTTCCAGATTAAAAAATGAAGAAGAAAAGAAAGAAGGTGCCAGTGGCTTCTCATTGTAATCTGAGCTCCTCAGGAGTCTGAGATGTAGACAATCTGAGTTTGAATCCAGCCAGCGTAGGAAAGTCTATGACAATGTTATTTCTAAGAGATCACAGAAAAACCCAGAAATGTGGTTTTGACTCAAGGTTAATGCACTACCCTTTAGCACAAGCATCTCAGGAACAATGCCTAGGCTCATAGTTCAACACCAGGACCTGCCCCCTCAAAAATAACCTGCACCTCCATATCTTTGTATATGTATGTATGTATTCCTATAGGTGAAGCTCCAGAGTAGTTACGATGAATGGCACCAAGCTAGAAAATTTGTATCCAATAAAATGATTTCATAACAGAGACTGATTTCATGAAAGTGCATGTTCTGCGGCTCCCCTCACTGTTCCCAGTATAGCCTGAGGGTTTCTCTGCATCCCAGGCCTGCTGGAAGAAGTCTCCCTCATTGTCTGGACAGGCAGACAAAAGGCCTCACTTCTGTACAGCTATGTAACAAACAGCTCCATCTGTGTCAGATTGTGAGAATGAGTGTGAGTGGGCTCCGAAGGTCAGGATAAAGGTCTAATTTTAGCCCAATCTATTTCTTTCCCCAGTGCTCTGGTTTGACAGGAAGCCATTTGTGCCACCTCCCGTGGCAGGCCAAGTCCTGTGCACTTATCCTGCCATTGTGAGACTATATTCCGGTGTTCAGATACAGTGCTCAATATAATTCAGCAGTCCTTCTGGCAGACAACTGGGGCACTGAAACCCATGAAATGTTTCATTGAGGACGATGATGGGCCTATGATGTCTCTCCTAGGTTTCTGGAAGCTTGGGAAATCCAAGAACATATCTGATATCACAAAGCTTCCTGTCATCTAGGACTGTTAAGCTCTTCAGGTTTTGAAACATTTGACCTCTCCAAGTTGGGCCCTGGCTGGCTATGTTTGGGGGTTGAAAGCAGGGCTGGGGTGCTGACCATGAGCTCAGTGTAGAAGCCCGGTGCTTTACCATTTTGTCTAACAGCATCACTTCTAGTCTGTGTGTGTGTGTGTGTGTGTGTGTGTGTGTGTGTGTGTGTGTGTGTGTGTGTGAGTGTGAGCCCGTGCGTGCACAGGAGGTTGAACTCAGGTCCTGAGCACTGCACATATTTTCTCTTGTACAAGGATACCCCTCTTCCACTTGAGCAACAGAGACACTTCAGGCTTCTTTTTAGTGATATGGTCCTGAGAAATCAAACCCAGGGTTTCATATATTCATATATGCAAAGCAATCTACACTCTACACATTCCCAGCCCTCTACTTTAGGTTTGTTAGTTTGTTTCTCTCTTCTCTTTATTGTTGTAGGAGTTGAAATCTGGGCCTAGGTACTGTCCTTGAACTCTTCTCCTCAAGTCTTGTGCTCTACCACTTGAGCCAAACACCACTTCAGCTTTTTGAGGGGTCCATCAGAGCTAAGTGTCTCAAGGACTTTCCTGCCCAGGCTAGCTTTGAACCATGATCCTCAGATCTCATCCTCCTGGGTAGCTAGGATGACAGACATGAGCAACAAGCACCCAGATTCCACTTCGGGTTTCTTAGTGGTGAATTGGAAATAATAGGCTCATGGAGATAATTGGAGATAATAGGCTTTTGTGTCTGGGATAGTTTGGAACCCAGATCTCAGCTTTCTGAGAAGGCAGGATGACAAACCTTAGCTATATACCCCTAGGCTGTGGCCTCTGCTATAAGGGGATCCATGTCTCCACGTGGTAGAGCGCTAGTCATAAGCCCAAGAGGTAAGGGCCAGCACCTAGACCATGAGTTCAAGGTTCATGACTGAGAAAAAACAAAACAAAACAATTGTCTGCAGGAGACAACTTACTAGTCTTCAGTAATACATCTTTGTCCCTGCCATGGGGACATAAATGAGCCTCAATATTCTTGTCTGCATAATCATCTCAGTTGTGGAGATCTTATAAGGACCCGAAGAAAGAATGCACCCTGTGAAGGACACAGCACATTGCACTCTTTGCATGACTCAGCACACAGCATCCTTTGAAAGACTCAGCACACAGCACCCAATGCAGGATGCAGCAAACTGCACCCTGTGAAGGACTCAGCAACTAGCTCTATTCCACAAGCTTTCATTAGAATTAGGGTGCTTTTTATCAGTATCACCATTCTTGGAGGAACAGTTCACAAACCACACAAGTTCACATCTAATGGTTTAGTGTGGTGTTTTTTTTGGGGGGGAGTGGGGTTAGCCATGGGGCTTGAACTCAAAACATGAGGATACTATTCTAATAACATTTGATCAAGACTAGAGCTCTACCACTTCAAGCCATATTTCAAAGATTCTAGCAGACTTCCTGCCAAGTTTTAAAGGCCCTGAGCATCCAGGATATGGGGATAAGCCAGGGTAACTAGGATGATGGGGATAACCCATGGATCTGGGTTGCAGCAGTTTACATCTGGCTAAGTCAGGTTAGGTGGAAGCTGTCAGCTCCAGACTCCTAGATTGCCCTGTGATGAGGTATTTGAAGTCCTGTCCTTCTTGCCCTTCTATAGTTGCAGTTAAGACATTCTACTTTTTTTTGGCGGCAGTCCTGGGGCTTGAGTATACGCTTTGACCCTGTTCCTAAGCATTTGTGCTCAAGGCTAGCACACAATTGAATGAAAGACAGCAGAACGTCTGGGTTTTCTGTTTATGTGCACTGAGGAATCGAACTCAGAGCTTCATGCTTCCTCGGTGAACATTCAACCACTGAGCCCCAGGAGTGAATGAGATATAAATAGATAGAGATTGTTGTATAAAAATATTATATACACAAAAAGAGAGATGTCTGCATATTATTAAATTATAGATAGTATTACTACCAATTATTAGGCATTAAATTATGTCTCCATTTAATGATGTGTCCCAGTTAACAATTAGTAAAGCATTAATTAAAATTACTCAATATCCTGTTATTGTTTATCACATATGTACATACATTCCTACTATAATTATGTATTTCATAGAATGAGACATATTCCTATATATTATTAAATTATGCATCGTGTGTTACTACCAATTATTAGGTATTTGTGTTTCCATGAAATTTTTATTCTGTTAATGCTTAATAAAATATTAAACTTAATCCGCGTCCTATAATTTTTGTGTCTAATTTTATCCTAGAATGATTCCCTACTAATTCAATCTGTTTTTCATTTATTGTAATGACAATTCTTCCACCTACGACATTTTTTTACATTTATTACATCCTATTACATAGCATATAGATTTGCATCTGAATTATACATGCTACCTGTCACCGAGCATTTTCAAAGAAAAGAAAACATGTTTCACGCTCGGCTTCTCACATCTGAACTCACAGTCTACAAAGCCCAATTCATTAATGGGTAAGTGTCAGCATGCCAGCCTGGAGCATATTAAGCTGACTAGCATTTCCAGCACCTGAGATTGAGCCCTAAGAGTTGACAAAATAAGAACACATTGATATGCAGATTTTTTAAATTGTATTTTATTTTATTTGAGAACATACTGTACAGAGGGGCTACAATTACATGGGCAGGATAATGCATACATTTCTTACCAAGCATTGCAGCCTCCTCCTTTGTTTACCCTTCACTTCCCTTCCCCGCCTCCCCCCTCCCCCCACCCAATTTTACCCCCCTCCCCCCACCCAATTATACCCCCTCCCCCCCCACACCGACATTGTAAAGTTGGTTTTGACATGACATTTTGTACTTCTCATTGTTGCAACAGGTCCACCTGAATCCTTAAACGACTTGTTTGTCCCCATCTCCTCCACATGTTATACTGACATCAAATATAGTGAAAGCGGGGGTTACACTGTGGGGGAGGGACATACAAAGCAACAAAGAAATAATCTTATAAATGCGTTAGAAACACATGCATGAAAGAAACGAAAACATTAAAATACATATTTAAGGGTTCATTTTCCTAACATCACATTATCTGACCTTTTCCGCTTGACTCATACCTATACTAGATATTGCAAATAAGGGAAACCATGGGACCTATGCTTCTTTGGGCCTGGCTTACTTCACTTAATATAATTTTTTCCAAACCTTTCCATTTCCTAACAAATGGGGAAATGTCATTCTTTCTGATGGAGGCATCGAATTCCATTGTGTATATATACCACATTTTCTTGATCCATTCATCTACTGAGGGGCATCTGGGTTGGTTCCATATCTTACCTATGGTAAATAATGCTGCAATAAACATAGTTGTGCTGGTAGCTTTAGTGTGGTCTTGTTTGTAAACATTTGGGTAAATGCCCAAAAGTGGGATTGCTGGATCATAGGGGAGATCTATGTGAAGTCTTTTGAGGAACATCCATACTGCTTTCCAAAGTGGTTGAACAAGTTTACATTCCCACCAACAATGAAGTAAGGTTCCTTTCTGTCCACATCCCCTCCAGCATCTGTTGTTGTTAGAGTTCTTGATTTTTGCTGTTCTAACTGGAGTGAGGTGATATCTCAATGTTGTTTTGATTTGCATTTCTTTTATGGCTAGGGATGTTGAACATTTCTTCTATTGGCCATTCTCCTTTCTTCTTCAGAGAAGCTTCTCTTTATGTCTTTCGCCCACTTATTTATTGGGCAGTTGTTTCTTTGAGGATTTGTTGTTGGGTGTTTTAATTTTTTGAGTTCCAAGTATATATTAGATATGAGACCCTTGTCCCTTGTATGGCTAGTAAAGATCTTCTCCCAATCGGTGGGCTTTCTATTGATCTTGCCAGCTATGTCATTTGCCCTGCAGAAGCTCTGCAACCTTATGCAATCCCATTTGTCCAACCTTTCTTTGATTTGTTGTGCTTCTGGGTCTCTATTCAGAAAATTTCGACCTGAGCCAAGGAGACCTAGGATTTCTCCTATTCCATCCTGTAATGTTTTCAGAGTGTCTGCTTTGAGTTCAAGGTCTTTGATCCATTTGGAGTTGATTCTGGTGCAGGGTGATATATAAGGATCTAGCTTTAGTTTTCTACATGTAGTTAACCAATTTTGCCAGCACCATTTACTGAAGAGGCTGTCTTTCTTCCATTCTATTGTTTTAGCTTCCTTATCGAAGATTAGATGGCTATAGGTCTGTAGGTTCATTTCTGGGTTTTCAATTCTATTCCATTGGTCCTGAGGTCTGTTGTTATGCCAATACCAAGCTGTTTTGATTACTATGGCTTAATAGTAGAGTTTGAAATTTGGTATTGATATTCCTCCAGCAGTGTTCTTTCCGTTGAGGAGCGTTTTTGCTATTCGGGGTCTTTTATTGTTCCATATGAATTTTTGGATTGCCTCCTCTATTTCCTTGAAGAATGAGGGTGGAATTTTGATAGGTATCGCGTTGAATTTGTAGATAGCCTTGGGAAGTATTGCCATTTTCACGATGTTGATGTTGCCAATCCAGGAGCATGGGAGGTTTTGCCATTTTTTAAGTTCTGTGTTGATTTCCTTTTTCAAGATTTTAAAGTTTTCATCATAGAGGTCCTTCACTTCTTTGGTTAAGTTAATTCCTAGGTATTTTATTTTTTGTGGGGCTATTACAAATGGAGTTGCTTTCATAATTTCAGCCACACTTTTCTCATTGTTGGCATATAGAAAAGCCATTGATTTTTGGGGGTTAATTTTATAACCTGCTACTTTGCCAAAGTTTTGAATCAGCTTGAGTAATTTGGGAGTGGAGTCTATGGGATTCTTTAAATACAAGATCATGTCATCTGCAAAGAGGGAGAGTTTTATTTCTTCTTTCCCTATTTGGATCCCCTTTATGTCTGCATCTTGTCTTATTGCTGTAGCTAGGCATTCTAATACTAGATTGAAGAGAAGTGGAGAGAGTGGGCATCCTTGTCTTGTTCCTGAGTTAAGAGGAAATGGCTTTAGTTTTTCACCATTGAGTATAATGCTGGCTGTAGGTTTGTCATATACAGCCTTTATTGTATTGAGGAATGTTCCATGGATTCCTATTTTTTCCAGAACCTTCATCATAAAGGGGTGTTGGATCTTGTCAAATGCTTTTTCTGCATCTATTGAGATAACCATGTGGTTCTTATTCTTGCTCCTGTTGATGTGATGAATAATATTAATTGATTTGCGTATATTGAACCAGCTTTGCATCCCTGAAATGAATCCTGTTTGATCATGGTGTATGATTTTTTGGATGAATTGTTGAAGTCGATTGGCCAAAATTTTGTTGAGAAGTTTTGCATCAATATTCATCAAAGAAATGGGTCTATAGTTCTCTTTCTTTGATGAGTCCCTGCCTGGTTTTGGGATGAGGGTGTTGATGGCTTCATAGAATGTATTCGGTAGTGAGCTTTCTCTTTCAATTTCATTGAAGAGTTGGAGGAGTATTGGTGTGAGCTCTGCTTTGAAGGCCTTTTAAAATTCCGCTGTAAAACCATCTGGTCCTGGACTTTTCTTAGCTGGGAGGTCTCTTATTGCTGTTTCTATTTCAATGCTTGATATCGGCCTGTTAAGCTGGTTTAACTCATCTTGGTTTAGTTTTGCCATGTCAATATTTGCTAGGAAAAGGTCCGTTTCTGTCAAGTTCTCAAACTTATTAGCATAAAGTTTTGAGAAGTATTCCCTTATAATGTTCTGAATCTTGGTTGTTTCCGTGGTGATGTTTCCATTCTCATCTCTGAGTTTATTAATTTGGGTATGTTCTCTCCTTTTTCTGATAAGGTTTGCTATGGGTCTGTCAATTTTGTTAAGTTTTTCGAAGAACCAACTCTTTGTTTTGTTGATTCTTTCTATAGTTTTTTTGGATTCTAATTCATTTAATTCTGATTTAATTTTGATTATTTCTTTCCGTCTACTGGATTGGGGTTTATCTTGCTGCTCTTTTTCAAGGAGGTTTAGATGTGTCATTAAATTGCTAGTTTCCGATCTCTCCAATTTGTTGATGTAGGAGCTCAGAGCTATAAACTTGCCTCTGAGTACTGCCTTTGCTGTGTCCCAGAGGAGCTGGTAATTTGTGTGTTCATTTTTGTTGAATAGCATGAACATTTGAATTTCCTTTCTAATCTCTTCCATGACCCACTCATGATTCAGCAGTGTGTTGTTGAGCCTCCATGTGATACCGGACTTTCTTTGGTGGCTTTTGGTGTTGAGTTCTACTTTTATTCCCTTGTGGTCAGAGAGAATGCAAGGTATAACTTCAATGTTTCTGAATTTAGACAAGTTTGCTTTGTGGCCTAAAATGTGGTCTATTTTAGAAAACGTTCCATGTGCTGCTGAGAAGAACGTGTATTCTGATGCTGCTGGGTGAAATGTTTGGTAAATGTCTGTTAAGTCTAGTTGATCTATGCAGCTGTTTAGATCTGCGGTTTCTCTGTTGAGTTTTTGCCGAGTTGATCTACCTAGTGGGGAGAGTGGTGTGTTAAAATCCCCAACAATTAATGTCTTTCGATCTATATGGGATTTGAGGGAAAGTAGTGTTTCTTTGATAAATTTGGGTGCTCCATTGTTTGGCGAATAGATATTCAGAATTGTAATATCCTCCTGAAGGAGAGATCCTTTAATTAGTATGTAGCGACCTTCTTTATCTCTTCTCACGAATTTTAATTTGAAGTCTATTTAACTGATATTAGGATTGCAACTCCCGCCTGTTTATGAGGGCCGTTTGCTTGGTAGATTTTGTTCCAGCCTTTGACATTGAAAATGTGTTTGTTTTCACGGGCAAGATGTGACTCCTGCCGGCAGCAGATAGAAGGGTCTTGTTTTTTAATCCAACTAGACAGTCTATGTCGCTTAATTGGAGAGTTCAGTCCGTTAACGTTAAGACATAGGACTGAGAGGTATTTGGGAGTTCCTGCCATGTTATCCACCTTCTTGGGGGCTGTGAAAACTGGGTTCTTCCTAAGGTTCTTGGATTCTCAGTTTGGGTGCAGTTTCTTGGACTTTGTTGCGTTCTTCTTGGTTTTCTATGTGTAGGACATCTTTAAGAAACTTTTGCAGGGCTGGTTTGGTGGAGATGTATTGTTTCAATTTTTCTTTGCTATGGAAGGTTTTTATTTGGCCTTCAGTTATGAAGGAGAGTTTAGCTGGGTACAGTATTCTTGGTTGATAGTTGTTTGTTTTGAGGGCATGGCATACGTCATTCCAGGCTCTTCTTGCTTTGATTGTCTCTGCTGAGAAATCTGAGGTGATTCTAATTGGTTTCCCTTTATAGGTGATTAACCTTTTCTCCTTGACAGCTTTAAGGATCTTTTCCTTGGTCTGGGTTGATCCTGTGTGGATTATAATATGACGGTGGGATGTCCTATTCTGGTCTGGTCTATTTGGGGTTCTAAAAGCTTCTTGTATCTGAATAGGCCTATCTTTTTGTATGTTTGGTAAGTTCTCTGCTAGGATCCTGTTAAACAAATTTCCTAGACCATTAACTTCTGTTTCTAGGTGCTCCTCTACACCCATTATCCTTAGATTGGGCCTTCTGATGGTGTCTTCCAGGTGTTGGATAGACCTATCATATTTCTTGGACTTGTCTTGGATGGTTGTATGTTCTTTCTCTATAATATCTAGGCTATTTCAATCCCTGAGATTCGATCTTCTGCATGGTCTAACCTGCTGTCAAGACTCTCTACTTTGTTTTTTATCTCTTTTCCTTCTAATTGGTCAGCTTTGATGGCTTCAAGTTCTTTCTTGAAGCTCTGTTTTAGGTCTTGTATGAATTTCTTTACTTCCTTAATTTGGTGTTCAGTGTTTGTTCTCAAATCACTTAGTTGATTGGTTATGGTTTCTTTGGACTCCCATTCCTTCTGTTGGGTTCCATTCAGCATTCCCTTTGTGGTCTCCCTGACTTCCTTCAGCTCTTTGTTAATGGATTCCATGAATGCCTTTAGTGATCTTTGTGTATTCTCTACCTGGTCTCTTAATTCGTGAATTACTCTTTGATTAGTTTCCTCCCTTCTGTGGGATTCCTGCAGTTCTCTTTGAGTGTTCTCTGCCTGCTCACGCCATTCCTCCCTTTCTCTTTGAGTATTCTCAAGTTGTTCATGCAAATCCTGTATCAGATTTTGAGAAGCTTCCTCACGCTTATGATATTCCTGTATAAACTTCTTGGATGCCTCCTCTCTCTCCCTATCACGCTCATACAGAGTCCTTTGTACATTGTCAAACTTCTCATTTATCATGTTTGCTATTAGTGTTTGTAGAGCTATTTGGGAACTCTCCTCTGGATTATTCTTTATCTGTTCTAATCCCTGATTATCAAGTTTGGGAATTGAGATACCCGAATTTGCCATTTTTCTTGTGTTTTTCCGGCTTACTCGGCCCATTTGAGATGAAGATTGCACCAGTTTTGTGCTTGAACACTATCTTAAGGCAACCATCAACCAAATTTTGCATTTGTACAGTCAATAGACTACAGATACAATCTAGTTCAACAGATACATCTATTCAACATGAAACGACTATATGTTAAAGGACTTCGAACCGCAGAAAAGAATTTGGAAAACCAGAAATTATTAGGATTAGGGAGAGATGTGGGTAAAAAATAGGAATAGATTGGTGTGGGGAGGCACAGGGAGAGATAACTATGTCCTAATCACAGTGCAGGAAATGGGTTGGGTAGGATGCAAGTTGAGAGAGAGAGAAAAAGAAGAGACGGAAAGGGGAATAAAGAGAGACCAGAAAAAGAATAGAAACATAAAAATTAATGTTATTATAGAGGTTAAAAGACCGTCTATTTAGAGAGGAATGTGAATATATTCAGAGAAGGGGAGGGACATAGAGGAGATGTGAAAATCTTTAAGGATGGGAAAGGGAGAAGAAAAGATCAGAAGTTCAGTAGAGCTAGATAAAAAACAAAAAGATAATTAAGAAAGAAAGAAAAAGAGAAAGAAGACAAGAAAAGAAATGAAAACTCTCATTCACGTATTCCTAAAATAAAAATCATAAGATGATAAAAAAAGAAGTTACTGGAAAACAATTATTTTTTCAGAAGAGGCAAAAATTAAAGATTAATGAAAGTTTTAGAAGGGAAAAAAATTTATATACATATATATATATATTTATATATATATATAAGGTAACAAAAAACAAAAAACAAGCAAAAAAAACAAAAGAAGAAGAAGAAAAAAAAAGTCTTTTCATTTTTTTTTGGGGGGGGGAGGAGGGGGAAGAATCCTGTATCTCCCTTTTGTCTGCAACCAATCTCTTGTTGGAGTCTCTTGTTGGAGTCTCTGGTCAGCTTGAGGTCCTGTGGCTTGATTGGTTTCTTAAGTCGGTTGGTTGGAAGAGGCAGAAAAATGCTCTGCTTTACCCAAGATTTTGAGATCCCAGTCCCAGGTTAGTTTTCTGGGAGGGTGGTCTGCTTTGAGAGACAACAGAGGGGGATGTGGTGATGAGGCTAGGTTCTGGGTAGAGTTGAGGCCTTTCAACAAACAGTAGCTTTTCCCTGGGGCTATTTTGTGATAAAGCTCACAGCGCCCAGCCTGGAGCCATTCTCAGGGTTTCTGTTTTTCAATTGATTGTGGTGGCTGCTAGAGGGAGGGGCAGCCTCTGGCTCTGGTTACCCAGTGAGGCAAGGCACTCCGATGGCTGGCGCCTGAGCTGGGTGACTTTTCCCTGGATGGAGCTGAGTCTGGCAGGTCACTTCGCCGTTAAGTTCTTGTGACCTGCTAAATGACTCATTTTATTCCAAGGCCTGAGCTGGAGCTAGCAGCTCCTCCGAGCTTTGTCGGTATCCAAGATGGAGATCACCGGTGCTGGGGGGGGAGGGGTGGCCTTCCCTCCTCTGCTCCCTGAGAAGGAGTGAGGATGTCGGGCTTGTACTCACGCCGAGTCTTGGATCCTGGGTCGTTTCTGGTCTGCAAACAGCAGGATGAAGATGTACGCTCCTTGTCGGTTCTTGTTGTTGTTGAGTAGAATCCGCTCGTCCGCTGCGTCTGGCTCCTTCGTCCCCGACTCTCTGTGTCTCAGGTATGACTCCGCGGCGGTGGTTGCCGCCGCGACCCCGCCGCCGGAGCGGCAGCTGATGCGTTTCCTTGGCTTCCCCTCTCTTGTCTAACTCTCTGTCCTGTGATGGCACACTTGGTGTGATTCTCTGGCTTAAGACTGTTCACTGGAACTCTAAAACTACTTTCTATGCGAGAGCTTGTTCAGATTCCAGCTTCTCCTCTGCCATCTTCCCGGAACTCTTCCCTGATATGCAGATTGTAGTACACAAATAAATATAGATCATTATAGAGTGCAGGTAATGTCTA
Source organism: Dipodomys merriami (assembly GCF_024711535.1). Lineage (NCBI taxonomy): Eukaryota > Metazoa > Chordata > Mammalia > Rodentia > Heteromyidae > Dipodomys > Dipodomys merriami. The sequence continues at coordinate 650,424 of NW_027205115.1, read as the reverse complement.
CACATTATTCAGCTATATAGGCTACATTCCTGCCAATTCTTGGGTGTTTGTTATGCCTTCATGTAATTAATATTATTGTTTTCAGACTTAATGAATTATTAATTAAATCAACCACTGTCCTGAAACTATAGCATACATGTAATTAATAGTATTCTTTGAATGTGTCAAAAAGCATTCATTAAAATCCATTGGCCTCCTAAAATCACTCTAATTGTATAGTAGTATTCAGAAATAACTAATTCAACCTTGCTATTCATCATCTTCCATCGGTATTCCTATGACTAGGAATGAGACTCTTAGATCTCTTAGGGGTCAGGACCGGGCTTCAAACACAGGGCCTATGTTGCTGTGTTGGCCTATGGCTTCCCTGGTAGCCTGCCAGCTTTCAGCAATGCCAGGTTACCAACATTTTTCAACCGTGTCATTCAGACCCAGTATGGTCACCTAGCAAAGAAAAAAATGTTAAATTGGCAGCCATCTGCAAATTGCCAGTGTTTTTTTCTGTTTTGCATTAAATTTTTTTTCCTGTCAGCCATTGGGACCCAGGAACCCAGATTCGGCTATGGGTCCAGTGGCTGCACCCCAGCCTAGAGTGATCAAACCTGAGGCAGAACTGCCACTACCTGAGTTCAAGCTCAGTGCTTGACAAAATAAAAATACATACGGGAGTTCCAGGAAGATGGCAGAGGACAAGCTGGAGGCTAAACAAGCTCTCACATAGAAAGCAGTTTTAGTGCTCCAGTGAACAGTCCTAAGCCAGAGAATCACACCAAGTGTGCCATCACAGTACACAGAATTAGGCCAGAGAGAGAAAATCCAGGCAAGGAAACAGAACTGTCCACTTGTCAGCAGCCACCGCTGTGGCAGCGGTGGCTGCGGTGGCGGCTCTGGCCGCCATACCTGCAACACAGAACGTCCAGGACAACAATTCCAGATGCAGCAGGCCAGATGATTCTACTCAACACCAGGAAGAACTGACAAGGAACAGACACCTTCATCCTGCAGATTGCATACCAGAGACGACCCAAGAACCAAGACTCTGGTATGAGTAGAAGCCTGACATCTTCACTCCTTCTCAGGGAGCAGAGGAGGTAAGAACATCCCTCCCCTCCCCACTACCAGAGATCTCAATCTTTGATACTGACAAAGGCTTGGCTGAGCAGCTAGCTCCAACTCAGGCCTTGAAATAAAACAAAAGTAATTTACCAGGTCACAGGAACTTATTCTGACATTCCAGGCTCAGCTACACCCAGCGGAAAGTGACCCAGCACAGCTGAGAAAGCTCCACCAGCCCCAGGAGTGGCTTTCTTCACTGGGGAAACAGAGCCAGAGGCTGCCCCTCCCTATAATAGCCTTGACAATCAATTGACATTCAGTAAACAAAAACCCTGAGAATGGCTCCAGGCTGTGCTCTGTCAGTGTCTCAGAAGCTAGCCCTCCAGGGAAAAGCTACTGTTTGCTAAAAGGCCTCCACCCTACCAGAAACTAGCCTCATCACAGCATCTCCAAACTAGAAGAAACAGCCATCTCCCTCTTTTGTGAAACTCAAAGCAGATCTCCTTCTCATTGAACTAGCCTGGGAGGAGGATCACAAAATTCTGGGTAAACAGAGCATTTTTCTGCCTGCTCAAACAAACTGACTTAAGAGACCAACCAAGACACAGGAAAATCAAACACCACAAGCAGACCAGAGACTCCAACAAGAGACAGTTACAGACACAAGGGAGATACAGGATCTACCCATCCCCACCAAAAAATATCAAAGAATTCTTTTTTTGTACATTATATAATTTTTTTAAACTTTTTAAAATGTTAATTTTTATCTTTAAAAATATTTTTTATTAACTCTTTTTTTCTTGCTCTTATCCTTTTTATTTTAAGGGTATATGTGTGTGCGTGTGATTTTTTTTTTCTTTTTATTCATTTTTTGTTTAGCTCTACAGACTTTTGATCCTTTTCTTTCTTTCTACTTTCTTTCTTTCTTCTTTTCTTCCTTCCTTTCTTTCTTTGTTTCTCATTCTTTCCACTTTTCCTCTCTTTCGTTCAACTTTGTGTGACTTAATTGCTGTTCTGCTCATCCTCAGATATACCTGTAGTCGATTATTAGACATTATCCCCCATTTTGAACACACTTAATCCAGAAATTTATTACTCAGTTCAAAACCTCTTAGACTTAAATTCCTTAATAGCAGTATTACTTCTATGTACCTATATGATATTTTAAGCATTTTTATTTTTAAGTTTTTCACATCTCATTCTATCCCTCCTCTTCTCTTATCCTATCCTCGTTCTTCTCTGAATATTACTTTGTTAATTTGCATAATTTATATGTTTCACTTTTAATTTTTAATTTTTGTTTCTATTTTTTCTTGCTCTTTTTTCTTTCTTTCTTTTTTTCTCTCTCTCTACTATCATTCTATCCAACCTATTTCCCACTTAGATATTAGTATTTAGTCAAGTTAACTCTCCCTCTACATTTCCACATCCCTCTATTACTATTTTTACCCACATATCTCCCTTAACCTAATAATGTCTGCTTTGCCAAAATCTTCTTTGCAGTTCACAGCACACTAATACATAGTTGTTTGATGTTCAATAGATATATCTGTTGAACTAGATTGTATCTGCAGACTTTTTACTTTGCAACTACAGACTTTGGTTGATGCTTGCCTTAAGATAGTGTTCTAGCACAAAACTGGTGTTTCATTCATACCAAATGGGCAGAACAAACCTGAAAAACACAAGAAAAATGGTAAATCCAGGTATCTCAATTCCCACTCTTGGTAATCAGGGGACAGAACAGAAAATGAATAATCCAGACGAGAGCTCCCAAAAAGCTCTGCAAACACTACTGGTAAACATGGTAAATGAAAAGATTGAAAACATGCAAAGACTTCATGTGAGCGTGATAGTGAGAGAGAAAACAAACGAAAGATCAATACAGGAATATCATGAGCCTGAGGAAGCTACTCAAAGATTGATACAGGAATTGTATGAGCAGTTTGAGAATACTCAAAGAGAAATAAAAGAATGGTGTGAGCAGGCTGAGATCAGTCAAAGAGATAGACTGGAATTGCGGGAGTTGGCGTAGAAGAGACAAAGAGAAAGTCAGGAATGGTGTTAGGAGGCTGAGAACACTCAAAGAGAACTACAGGAATTGAGTTAACATAAGGAAGCTAATCAAAGAGTGATACAGGAATTGAGAGAGCAGCATGAGAATACACAAAGATCACTAAAGGCATCCATGGAATCTATAAACAGAGAGCTGAAAGAAGTCAGGAAGTCCACAAAGGGAACACTGACTGGAACCCAACAGAAGGAATGGGAGTCCAAGGAAAGCATAACCAATCAACTAAGTGACTTGAGAATAAACACTGAACATTAAATTAAGGAAGTAAATAAGTTCATAGAAGATCTAAAACAAAGCTCTAACAAAGAACTGGAAGCCATCAAAGCCAACCAACTAGAAGGAAAAGAAATAAATAACAAAGTAGAAAGTCTTGACAGTAGGTTAGACCATGCCTAAGATCGAATCTAGGCGGTTGAAGACAGCCTAGATATTATAGAGAAAGAACATACAACCATTCAAGAAAAATCCAGGAAATACGATAGATCTATTCAACACACGGAAGACACCATCAGAAAGCCTAATCTGAGGATAATGGGTGTAGAGGAGCACCTAGAAACAGAAGTTAATTGTCTAGCAAATTTGTTTAACAGGATCCTAGCAGAGAACTTCCCAAACATGCAAAAAGATAGGCCTATTAAGATACAAGAAGCTTTTAGAAATACAAATAGACATGGCCAAAACAGGACATCCCACTCTCACAGTATAATCCTTGCAGGATCAACTCAGACCAAGGAAAAGATCCTTAAAGCTGTCAAGGAGAAAATATCAATCACCTATAAAGGGAAACCAATTAGAATCACCTCAGATTTCTCAGCAGAGACAATTCAAGCAGGAAGACCTTGGAATGATGTATGCCATGCCCTAATGACAAACAAATATCAACCAAGAATACTATACCCAGCTAAACTCTCATTCATAACCCAAGGTCAATGAAAAATTTAAACAATTTATCTCCACCAAACCAGCCCTACAAAATATTCTTAAAGATGTCCTACACGTAGAAAACCAACAAGACCACAATAAAGGCCAAGAAACTAAACCCAAACTGAGAATCCAAGAAGCATAGGAAGAACTCAGTTGCCTCAGCCCCCAAGAAGGTGGATAAATTGGCAGGAACTCCCTAATACCTCTCAGTCCTATCTCTCAACATTGATGAACTTAACTCTCCAATTAAGCTGAATAGACTGTCTAGTTCCATTAAAAAGCAAGATCCTTCCATCTGCTGCCTTCAGGATTCACGTCTTGCTCATAAAAACAAAAACATTTTCAATATGAAAGTCTGGAACAAAATCTACCAAGCAAATGGCCCCCATTATCAAGTGGGAGTTGCAATACTAATATCAGATAAAATACACTTCAAATTAAAACTAGTGAGAAGAAATAAAGAAGGTCACTACACACTAATTAAGGGATATATCCTTCTAAATATCTTTTCACCAAACAACGGCGCACCCAAATTTATCCAAGAAACACTACTTTCCCTCAAATCCCAAATAGATCCAAGGACATTAATTGTTGGGGACGTTAGCACACCACTTTCCCCACTAGATAGATCAACTCGGCAAAAACTCAAAAGAGAAACTGCGGACCTAAACAACTGCATAGGTAAATTAGATTTAACAGACACCTACCGAATATTTCAACCAGCAGCATCAGAATACATGGTTTTCTCAGCAGCACATGGAACATTTTCCAAAATAGACCACATTTTAGTCCACAAAGCAAACTTGTCCAAATCCAAATACATTGAATTTATACCTTGCTTTCTCTCAGAACACAAGGGAATAAAATTAGAACTCAACACTAAAAACCACCAAAGAGGGTCCTGTAACAACGCAAGGACCCAGAACAACACACTGCTGAATCACGATTGGTTCATGGAAGAGATTAGAAAGGAAATTCAAGTGTTCATGTTATTCAACAAAAATGAGCATACAAACTACCAGCTCCTCTGTGAAACAGCAATGGCAGTACTCAGAGGCAAGTTTATAGCTCTCAGTTCTTACATCAACAAATTGGAGAGATCTGAAACCAAAAATTTAATGAGACATCTGGGCCTCCTTGCAAAAGAGCAGTAAAATAAACCCCAATGCGGTAGACGAAAACAAATAATTAAAATTAAATCAGCATTAAATGAATTAGAATAAAAAAAAACACAGAAAGAATCAACACAACAAAGATTTCATTCTTTGAAAAAATCAAAGTGATTGACAGACGCTTAGCAAATCTTATCAGAAAAAGAAGAGAACACACCCATAATATGTATTATAATTTAGGTCAGGTGGTAGGAAAGGAAGTGGAAAACAATACTACATCCAGTAAAGCTGACATTCCTATTACATCACTAAGGAAGTAGTGTTAAGACCTGCAGGACTCATAGGGTTGTTGCATGTGACATTACTATGTAAAACACCATTAACTATCATCTCAGACATCCATAACATTCTGCTTTCATTTTCAAGATCAAGAGCCGAATATCTATGACTTTTTATTAATTGGGTGTGTTTCTTAGGAAGGAAGAAGGAGGATTTGGTAGTTGATGATGGAAAAAATATATGTATTATCTCCTTGTCCAAATTTTTTGCAGTTTTATTTATTTATTTTTCTTCTTTATATTATTTTTTATTGTGAAAATACTGTTCAGAGGGGTTACAATTACATGGGCAAAATAATGAGTACATTTCTTAGCAAGCATTGTAGCCTCCTCTTTTGATTCCCCTTCCCATCCTTTCCCATCCTCCCCCTGTCCCTCCACACAATCCTCCCCGCTACCCTCCCCCACCAAAGTTGTAAAGTTCATTTTTCGACATAACGTCTTGTATATCTCATTGTTACAATGGGTCCACCTGTATCTCTATTTAAACGAAGTTTTGCAGTTTGAAAAAGTGCTACTAATGAACTCACACTTACATCTAATTGACTTGCTGTCTGCACAAGATGCATATAAATGAAGATATTTATTCTGTTGGATAGTCACATATATTAACAAAATCTATTTCTGGAAAATAAAAGATACTAGGTAAGAAATTATAAAGTATTGTCCTTAAAATGGTTTATTTTCTTGGAGAACAAAAAGTAGTATTGAAATGATTAGTCCAGCTTTCTTCGAGATTTTATGCTGTCTCAGTATCAAAATGTTCTCTAATTCCTGTAACATCCAAGCATATAAAACATGATTTGAAGATCTCAGTAGTTTTAGAAACAAAGGTACATAATACCTTCCTTCCTGCAGAGACCTGTGAGCACAAGTATGATTGCTTGTATTATAGTTCTCTTTTTTTCTCTTTATCTCAAGTGTTGCAAATCTTGGTATATTACTCTATGTGTTGCATCAGCTTCTGTAGGTGAGATTTACCTCTACCTGCAATGTCAAAATGGGTTATGTGAGTTATTTCAGCTTACAAAAGTGAACCAGAATTGGAGAAAGATTATTTCTAGGGGAAGATTTCTATCTCATTGTCTGTGTCTAAAAGCTAACTTGTGTTCCCTAAGCCATAAAAATAGCATATTTCAGAAGGAGTCTTCCTTCAATTTATATACTGGAAGAATATAGCATGTGAAATTGAAGCAAAACTCAAATACAGCCTCATACATATAACACAGGCAGAATTATGCTAATATTACAATGTGATATTAAGATGTTAGTTTCTTACCATCTTTGTATACCATTATGATAGTTGACTATAGCACACCAGAATTAAACAAATCCTAACCAAGAACTTAACAAATAGATAACATTTTCTGTAGGAAATTATTACAATATTTTATAAATAAGCATTGTCCATGTGATCACTTGTAGGGTTATCTTTTCTATAGATGGGTTTAATCACTCTAGAGCATTGTATCTAATATCCATTATCATTATCCAGACCTTGTGATTGTGACGAGGAAGAATAAAATATCTAGATTTCTTTTTCTCTTTCCCTCTTCTCCTATTTCTACTGTGAATTCTCATCCTTTCTCCAAATTCGATTAATAATGGAAGAATGACACATTGTGGATATCAAGCAAAAGGCTTCAAATCAAGAATTTCATTCTTTCAGAAACAGATGAAGTAAATCAGAGTGGCCCAAGGAAGAATAAAATCAGGATTCTTTCCCCTCTCTGGCTTTCACCTTAGAGTCTGAACATGACTGTAAATATCTAATAAACCATTTCCCTCAACTAATTTTTTAAAAATATATGTTTTTAAATAAGTGATAATTTAAAAATAAATAGTAATTTGGTGTTTGTTTTTGGGAGGCATGAAATAAGACTGCATTAACAATGTGTGAGTTGAGAGACTAATTTATTTCAGAATCTTATATAATGAAAAATAGACAATTTTAAGATAAATAGCTTGTAGATACATTTTTAATGTGATATACCCACAAGGTCATCAATTTTCTTCCTTTCCTCTCCATGCTGATTCAACTTCAATAAACAGTTCATGTAATTCAAATGGCTGCCTTTCTTTCAAAAATAGATTAGACCCAAAAAAGTTAGGAAAAGAGAACCAGTATTGGGTGATGCATTCCTTAAAAATAGCAGTCAAATAAATAATAACCATAATTCCAAAATAATAACAATCAAATGCTCTTGAAAAGAGAAGATTGTATGCAGAATATATAAAATGTGATAGTTCCAGAACTGCTTCAGGCATTCATGATTTCTAGTACATGACAATGTTTTAATCAGGATTAATTGCTTTCAGGGACTAAATTTTTTCTAGTTATATTTCATTGAAGAAATATCTTGTTCAGGTTAATGAAAGGATAATAGGTTAGAATAGAAAGAATGCTACACAAACATTGTACATAGCAAAATACCTTCACAGAATATCTGTCTTTCCCACATACCTAATCCTTCAAATGTAGATTTGTATTATAATATGTTTGTAAAATAATAACCTCTCATTACCTAAGGAGAACAAATTTGAATAATTATCATATAGGGAAAGTATACTCAAAGGTAGTTAAAAGTCCCAGGTGTAGTTCAAAAGGGACATGATTAGGTAAGAACCATCAGAAAGATATAAAGATGCCACATTAGAAGATAAAGGAAAAAATAACAACCCAGATTCTGAATTTCTGGGAAGCAGAACAGGAGATAAATGTCTTTTCCATTAGAATCATTTGAAAAATATTTTAGCTCTGTGGGTGTCTCTATTTTAATCTAGTGAGACTTCTTTTAGATTTCTGTCCTTTAGAACTGTAAAATGGTAAATACGGATTATTTAAGCCAAATAACTTGTAGAAATACTTTACAGCAGATTTGGTTTAGTAAATTAATTCAACTACAGCCTTTTCCTAATGAAACTACAGGGACACCATATTTCCTAGTTTCTGAGAATAAGAAAAAGTTGCCACCAGCTTAGTACACATGTATGATGTATATACTACTAAGGGCCTTGAATTAATGAAGTCTCGAAATACTAAATAATATCTAAATAAGAAGCTCCCTATCTTTATTTTCATATTTGAGGATCACTAAGTACCAATATTATGTAGAAGGCTAAGGTAAGAATATGGAAATGAAATCTGTTTGCTAATATTATAAAGATAATTTATGTCATGTTGAGTTAGAATTTCTAAAGTAATTAAAAAAGGTAAAACAGAAACAGAGAAATTAGAGAATCCACTAAAGTTATGGTCATCAAAGGATGGTATAGAATATTATAGGAACATTAGATGGTGAAAAAGAAGATAACAAAAATGAGTCCCCTGGAACAATGTGAAACAAAATCTACACCACAGATTGTCATATAGCTAGAAAATAGTTTCCACTATGCTGTCTTTGATATTTAAGGTTTGCTTACACAGCAACTTTCACCTCTTAGGAAATGACCTTTATTAATACTCAAGGCTTTGCGGCTTATAACCCAGAAACAAATAATGCTTCTAAATTTAAACAAGCATGATACTAAGTGTAACCTAGGCTATAGCTGATAAATAAGAATGATCTTCGGGAATAGTGAAACAGTCTTGAAATTTTTCATACCTTTCCTCTTCTCCAACATGAGAAGTTCTAATCAAGATATGTAAAACATTAATAAAGGATTTTTATATTTTTTATTGTTCACTCCAAAGCAAATACACTTTCCTCTTTGCAAGCCTGACTTTGGAAGAGTCACACCCTCACGATTATTTTATAGACAAAATTTTACTGCTTTGGCTTAGGTGTTTTCCTGCCTTTGGGTGTTGGTCTCTATTATTTTGGCAACTCCATGGAAAAACAAGATAAATCCATTACGCTTATATTGAATTGTTCAAAGTCAAGATGTCTTCAAACACAGTTTTCTGTTATCTTCTTCATTGCTAATTAAAGTTTAATTATTGCTCTTTAAATGCAACAAAAACGTGATACTTTAATGTATATTCTCATTGAAACTGGTGATTAGAGGAGTATCTGTGATTGCTTTTTTAATTGTTTTCAAGTATTTTCTATGTTGCCTTTGTTGCGGTCTTCTATCAGGAACAGAGGGTTACCCAAAAAGATCTTCCTAAGATATAAGATGTTAGGCAGAAAAAACTAGATGTATAATTAAAGATTTTCATCTCTTAAGAGACTGCAAAGCTCAGAAGACATTTTGCTATTATTGACATGGTTAAGATGACTTGAATGTTTTGGATCTTAAACTAAGTGAAATTCATGTAAAATGTTACAGTTTTTCCAAACAATGATTATAGCTTATACTTTTTTGCTCCAATGAGATGAAATCTCTGATAAGGTTGGAGGGTATATCGATTTTAGGGTACAAGGGTTAATGTTAAAAAGCAAAGTGAAATTCCTAAAACAGCACTGCCTAACACATATCATTTAATTATACTTACTGTATATAAGTATTTAAACATACAAATATGAATTGAGTGACAAATATGTGATTTACAAAATTCAATGACAACTAAATCCAGAAAAAAAGTCTCTATATTTATATAAACTAGTATATCTAGTGAGGATTTAAAATTTTTAAAATAGATATTTTAACATTTATGTCAAAATATTTATTTTAATTGTTTATTTTTAGTCAGTTGTGGGGCTTGAAATCTGGGCCTGGACACTGTCCCTCAGCTCTTTAGCTCAAGACTAGTGCTCTACCCCTTGAGCCACTGTCAGTTTTTTGGTGGCTCATTGGAGATAAGAGGGTCGTCGACTTTCCTGCCTAGGCTGGCTTTGAACCATGATTCTAAGCTTTCAGCCTCCTTAGTAGCTAGAGTTACAAGCATGAGCTACTGGCTCCTAGATACATAATTATTTTTTACATATTTCTAAAGTATTGAGTGGTAATCCCATTTATTTATATATTGTGTAATGATAAACTCCATCATACCCATTAATTTCTGCATGTAACGTTTCTTTTTAGTGAGAATATACTAAAACGTATCTTCTGGGTGTGATGAAATATTTATTCTTAACTATAATAACTTTGTTTCTTGTGGTATACAATTAATATATTTACTTTTACTCAAAGAAGTCTGCTAATTTAAGTTAAATCAAACGTGATTTGTAAAGTGAAAGTAATTTATGGTTTCATTGATTGTTTTAAGAAAACAATTATGCCTTTTGCTTTCAATTATATTTCTGTGGGAATGTGTGACACTCATTGATTTAACTTTAAAATTAATAACAGTTATATTATATCAAGTTGATTCAAACTTGTATTTGAAAATTGTACACTTAATACAAGTATACTTCCACTTTCCTCTACCACATAATTAAAATAACAGTAAAGTAAAGATTGGTGTTAGCCATTCATGTGTATAATCCTAGAACTCAGGAGGCTGAGACCTGAATATTTTAGTTCAATGTCATTCCAAACAGATAAAATGTGAAAACTTACCTCCAATTATCCAGCAAGAAACATAAGGTGAGCATGTGACTCAAGGATAGAGTGTCATCAGCCATGAAAAAAAAATACAAGGGAGACCATTAAACATCTAGTTCAAGCCCTAAAAATGACATATACACACAACAACAACAAAGTGTACTATGATTATCAATAATGAAGACAAAATAGTAAAAAAAGATCCTGAGAAATATGTAAACATCTGGAAGACAGAAATCATTTGACAGAATTTTGATTCATGAGAGGGAAAAGTCACAGCCTCATTAGTACAATCTCATTGTAGTCATTTGTGTTGAAACCTGGATACTGGGTAACATGTGAAAGAGTAGATTGGATTACCTGACATAGGAGAAATTGCCTGTGACTATGTACCATCCCACTCGGCAAAATTTAAAATAGTGCTTGTTAATTTAAATAAAACTTATTGTTAGAGACTGTTTGGTCCACACAGACTGAGGTCCTTATTTTCAGGCTTCAGACCAGTGCTTTTGTTTATAACCACTCCTGTTTTACCCCTCTTCCCTTGTGCAGCTATACCTTACTTAGCTGGCACCAAGCCAAGTCTTTGAACTAGACACTCCTGCCTTAATGCCACCCTTTCTCCAGCTACAACTCATTTCACATACTATCTCTGTCTTAGCATTATTTGTTTGCTGACTAATCCCCATCAGAAAACACTTATATTCATGTAAACCCACTATAAATAACCTAGTTAGAAAAGGGAGAAAGGGTTTAGCATTGGCTGAGGCTCTTATCTGTAGGTTTGCTCCCTAATAAATCTGTGCTACACTATCTCTTTTTTTCATGGCTTTTGAGTCTGACAAATGATTGATTTGGTTTGATGTAATCCCATTAATCCAGATTTACTTTGGAAATTTTGACCTATTCCAAGGAGCCCTCATGTTTCCCCTAACTCTTCCTGTAAGATTCCTAAGGCATCTGGACTTACATTGAGCTCTTCAATCCATTTGGAATTGATTCTGGTGCAGGAGGATATAAAATGATCTAATTTCAGTTTTCTTTGTACAGCCAGTTAAACCAATTTTTTGAAGAGGCTGTTTTTCTTCCATCCTGTGTTTCTGGCTTCCTTATTAAAGATTATGTGCCTATAGGAGTGGATTCATTTCTGGATCTTGAATTCTGTTGCATTGATGGAATTCTGTGCTTCCATGGGAAAGAATGGTATTACCCAATTCTGAAGAAATGGAAAGACTGGGGGGGGGTGGAATGTTATTAAGTGAAATAAACAAGATCCAATTAAATATATGCTGCATGGTTTTCCTCATTTCTAATAACTAGATATGCCCATAAATCTACAAGTTAATCCAATAGATAGTAAAAGACAAATAATTAAACTTGGATATGATTAACAGCACTCTAAGCATTCACATGGCAAGAACAAGGGAAGCTATTCTTAGGAGAGGATCACAATGGCTTAATAGCTATGTGCATATGAACAGATAAATGTTGTTTATTGCAATGAACTCTAAGAATCAATTATATATATGAAATACTTATATCTATATATAATTTTAAAATATGTCACAAATAACTGACTTCTCTGTAAACTCAAAAGCAAATTTCTAAGTTTAGAAGATAAAATTGAGTTTTCAACACATAAAATAAAATACATAGGGGAAAAGGTGGGAGAGAAAATATAAGATGAAAAGTATAATAGCTAACTATTGAAGAATTCATAAACAATTTTCAAAACTATACAAGAGAGCTTAAGTACAGCTAAGTTGTAGAACGAGACTAATATATACAAAGCCATGATTTCAATCTCCAAACCTAAAGGTCTAATGATAAGTTAATAAATAATAATAATACAATATTTACTTGAAATAAATGCTTTTATATTAGAGAGGCCTGAATCCTGAAACAGTAAACAAAATACTGTCAATTCTTCTATCCAATGAAATGAAACCAAGAATGAAGAGAAAATATTTTCTTTTTATCCATTCCTTTCATTTTCTGTTTTCTTCTTTTCTTTTTCCTTTGGCACTACTGGTGCTTGAAATTGCTAAGGCTCTCACCACTTTAGATTATTTTTCAGGCAAAGCCTCCCTTGAGCAATGATCTGTTACCTATGGCTTCCACATCGTGAGATTACAGGAATATTACACTATATCTAGCTTTCTTTGTTTTTGTAGTTGTTTTACGAATTTTTTTGTCAAAACTGTCCATTATATCAGTCTTCTAAATCTCTGCCTCCTAATTAGCAAGGAATATTTCATCTCAAGTTTGGGAGCAAACTTGTTTTTAATGTAAACATTCAATATTGACATCTGTTTTCTAGATATCATTAAATTATATTGAGGTTAGTATGGATCTTTATGATGTTGTAAGAACACACATAATTCCCTTGAATTTTTTTCCAATTTATTTAAGTATTTCTATTATACATCACAAATACGACATTAATATTTCACAAGTACCTTATGGAGACTTCAGTTACTTTATTTTGTGACATATTAACCTCAATATAATTTTATCAAGTCTATATGAATATACAATATTTACAGATACATTATTTAGAGAATTAATTCATAATGTATACTTTTAATATTTTTTGGTAAGTACTTGGGTTCAAATTCAGAGCCTTGCATTTGCCAGGCAGGCACCTTACCACTTGAATCATGCCACATCCAGTAATTTTTGCTTTGATAATTTTTGATATAGAATCTTGCATTTGTTTATTCCTAGGCTACCTAGATACTGAAATTCCTAGTTGTATGTCCAGTAATAGGTAGGATGACATCCACACATTGGCACACCCAGATTTTATTGATTGAGATGGAGGTCTCTTGTATGTTTTTCAGTTTGACCTTGAACTGCGACTATCCAAGTTTCTATTTTCAGAGTAGCTAGGATTATAGGTATAAATCACCTCATTTGGCTTCTATTATTTATGTTTATGAAAAGTCTGAAAATATGAGAAAATCATCTAGAGGTTACTGCCATACCAGATTCTAAGTTATTCATTTGTTTGTTCTTTCACAAACTGTTATGTGGCAAACTATTTTATATAGCAATATGGCACATCAATAATACAAATATATATTGCTAATGCCATTTTAAACAGCTGTGATGATCTAATTTCTACTTGTGGATTTGTTTCCTGGGAAAACATCCTGAGTACATAGGTCAAAAATTTGATATTCCTAACAAACAAAAATTTGCTTCCATTATGATCAGCAGTTTGCAAAGAGGGGTTCCATGCCTGTAGAGGAGACTGGTCACAGGGGAATTCCCTGCTGTAACTCTAAAATATATCTTATCTTTTCAAACTAGCAGAATGGTAAAATTTGTCAAAATTATTATATGGGAACATTCTTGATCTGATAAAGAGTACTGCATTAGAATGAAAGTATTCCCAGTTGCTCTGAAATCAGGCAAAGATGTCATTAATTTTTATTCAAACACATAGGGGTTCCGTGAAGATGGTGGAGGAGAAGCTGGAGTCTAAACAAGCTCTTGCATACAAAGCAGTTTTAGAGTTCCAGTGAAGAGTCCTAAGCCAGAGAACACACCAAGTATGCCATCACAGTACAGACAGTCAGGCCAGAGAGGGAAAATCCAGTCAAGGAGACACATCTGAGCTCTTGCCAGCTGCCGCTGCAGCAGTGGCAGCAGTGGCAGCAGCGATCGCAGGCACCATACCTGAACCACAGAGAGTCCAGGATGAAGGAGCCAGAAGCAGCAGGCGAGCGGAATCTACTCAACACCAGCAAGAACCGACAAGGAGCAGACATCTTCATCCTGCAGTTCACAGACCAGAGATGATCCAGGAACCAAGACTCGGCATAAGTATAAGCTTAACATCCTCACTCCTTCTCAGGGAGCAGAGGAGGGAAGGCCACCCCTCCACCTCCCAGTACTGGAGATCTCCATCTTGGATACCAACAAAGCTCGGCGGAGCTGCTAGCTCCAACTCAAGCCTTGGAATAAAACGAGTCATTTAGCAGATCACAAGAACTTAACGGCAGCGTGACTTGCCAGACTCAGCTCCACCCAGGGAAAAGTCACCCAACTCCGGCTCTAGCCCAAGGAGTGGCTTTCTTCACTGGGTAATCAGACCCAGAGGCTGACCCTCCCTCTAGCAGCCACGACAATCAATTGAAATTCAGTAAACAGAAACCCTGAGAATGGCTCCAGGCTGGGCTCTGTGAGTTTTTCACAAACTAGCCCCCGGGAAAAGCCACTGTTTGTTGAAAGGCCTCAATTCTACCCAGAACGTAGCCTCATCACTGCATCCCCCTCTTTGGTGATATTCAAAGTAGATCTGCCTCCCATTGAACTAGCCTGGCAGGAGGATCGCAAAATCATGGGTAAAGCAGAGCATTTTTCTGCCTGTTCGAACAAACTGACTTAAGAAACCAACCAAGCAGCAGAACCACAAGCAGACCAGAGACTCCAACAAGAGGCTGTTTATGGACACAAGGGAGATACAGGATTTTTCCCACCCCTCCCAAAAAAATCAAAGAAGTTTCTTCTTCTTTTTTTTTTGGTACCTTATATAAATTTTTTTCTCTTTTCTAAAACTCTTTTTAATCTTTAATTTTTGCCTTTTTTGAAAAAAAATTGTTTTCCAGTAACTTTTTTTCCTCTTATAATTTTTATTTTAGGGATATGTGTGTGTGTTTTTCTTTCTTTTTTTGTTTTCTTTCTCTTTTTTTTCTTTTTAAATTATCTTTTTGTTTTTTGTTTAGTTCTAATGAACTTCTGTTCTTTTTTCTTCCTTTCTTATCCTTTTCACCTTTTTCTCTTTCGTTCTACTTTATGTGACTTAATTCTTGTCCTGCACATCCTCAGATAAACCCGTAGTCTATTCAAACACAAAGCAATGAAGAAAAATATAAAATTCTTGTCAAATAGCTTTTATTCATAATATATAAAGAACTCTTAATACATGAATCATACAATAAATAACCCAATTAAGCAGATACAGAGAGAAGGCAAATAAGCACATCAAAAACCCATACATTACAATACTATTGTAGAAATTCTTCCAAATGGGTTCAAATAATGCTTTCTGGAATGTAAGGAATGTTAATAATTTCACTATCTTGAGTCTTAAAAATGATAATTTAAAGGGAAATACATAAAGAACTTCAGAATTCAGGGAATTCTTGTTTCATGTTCTGTCCATAATACTTCACAAAACGTATATTCTTTTTTTTTGGGGGGGGTCCATTTGTGGGGCCTGAACTCGGATTGGGAGCTGTCCCTCAGCTCTTCAGCTCAAGGCTAGTGCTCTACCACTTGAGCCACATGCCACTTGCAGCTTTTTTTCTTTTTGCATATTTGGTGCTGAGGAATCGAACCCAGGGCCTCAGGCATGTAAGTCAAGTGCTCAACCACTGCACCACCTTCCAAGGTATATTCTTTAATTCTTAAAAACAGATGACTACTCTAAGAAACATGTAAAATGTCACCCAGCTAACACAAGAGTTTTAGATATTAGTATGGTCACGGGGTTTCCAAATCATGAATTAAATCTGAGCCATGGATCCTGGTTCTGCTCAAACTCAATTGTCATTTACACATCAGCCTTCAGAAACACACCAACTCTCCTCGTGCATCCATTTCTGCATTTTTAAAATGAAGATAACATTCTTCCAACCCTAGAAGATGAGATAGGTAACACCATCAGATGACACAGAACACATTTTTGCATTATTGTGATTTATCCAACAATTGTTGAATAGCTTCTATAAAAATCTATGAAAAAATTATCTTACAGCTTTTATAAAAATCTCAACCATAATTTTATTGGTTTAACACCTTGCTTGAAATTGTATACCAAATAGCAACAGAATTTACCGTAATTTTTCAAGTTGATAAATCAACTTAATCCTCCTCTTCTCTTAAGAAATAAATCCTCTTTATGAGCTCCTCACATTCTGACACATAGCTATGAAGTGCAATTTCATGAGCCCACTATCTCTCATTTTCAGCTCATTGAAATCTGATTGACAAAATTGCTCTGTTACAAAGCTGGTTGCAAAGAATTCCTTGTGATTTCCCCAAATGATGGTAGTCATTTTTGTAAGTGACTTTGTAAACATTTTAAGGCAATTGAAGAAGGAAATTATAGCAGAAAGTTGCAAAGGAAATATCTTGAAAATTGTGTTATAATCTTTCTTCCTTTTTCTTGTCTCTTTTTCTCAGGAGAAGGGATTGAACTCAGGGCCTCAAACTTGCTGGATAATTGTTCTTGATCCATACACCTAGCACTTTGTTTAGCTTTAGATTGATTTTCAGATAGTTTCTTATTAACTGCCTAGGCTGGCCTCAAACCATGACCCTCCTACTTCTGCCTGTCTTATCACCATGTGTCACCAGTGTGTTTTAAATATTGAAGTCTCAGTATTATACTTTTACCATACCAACTGCAAACCTACTATACTTTCCAGAGTCTAGCTCATAAGTATTTAGAATTATTGACATGTGCCACTATATTAAGCTGAATTTTCTTAAAGAGAAATCTTCAGTAGCTCTTCTAACAAAGAACTATTCACTCACTTCTCTTTAGTCTCCAATTCTCTGCCTCTGTAAATTCTTTCTCATTTTTCTCCTCACTGATGCAGGCAAGTTTGTGATAACTTCAGTTTTGTTAATGTTTTCAAAATATTCCTTATTAGTCTAAATTCTTGATTGCTCATGTTCTATATCATAGTGATTTTCCATACCAAAAATATTTGATGCCTGCAATCCTATGTACTCTGGAGGCTGAGATGTAAAGATTTTCGTTGGAAGCCAGATAAATATTTTCTATCGAAAAGGAAACTGGGTTTCTCCTATAAAAATAAAAAAAAATTATTTCATATTTTTTATAATAACAGCTTACAAATGTAAAGTTATTCAGTTGATAAGCTTAATAGAAACAAGGAATCAAACATGAATTTCTCTCAGGAAATCCAAGTCATTCATTACAACCCTTACTTGATTTGTGAAAGAGATGAAATCTCATTCAGAAAACATAATTATGTTTCATTGTTACATTCTCATTGCTGTCTTTATCAAAGATGATTCAGAGGAAGCAGACGTAAACAGATATGAGTCCTGGAACATATTGTAAATGCCAGCATTGAATGATCTCTCCATGGTTAGAAAGACAATCTTCACAAATTTTCACGCACCTGAACAACTCTTAATGATGCTTCGCTCTGAGCCTGGATGAGTTTTCCCATTTGTCCTTCTGTGGCACTGCTTCTGTGTCAGGTGTGTGTCTTTCATTTTATTTGGCCTAAGTGGACTCTTATTTCTGCTTGCAAACATTCTGAGAAGCTTTTGCCAGGCCAAAAGAAGTACAAATAAAATTTTCATCCCATATTCTCCTCTCACAGTTCTCCTGTCCTGAAAAGTTGTTTACTGAACAAAATGGAACAGTGATTGCACAGTGATATAAACCTGAGCAAGCATTATCACACTATTAATAACAACAGAAAGGAACAAGTAGAGGAATCATTATCTGAGTGTCACCAGTATCAAATGACCTATTGCTCCACATGTTTAATTGGGACAACTAAGATGTTTTGCTAGCTGCCAGTGACTCACACCAGCAATCATAGCTACTCAGGAGACTGAGGTCTGAAGATTGTGGTTTAAAATGAGCCCAAGATAGAAAATCCATGAGATTCCTACCTCCAGTTGACTACCATAAAGCTGGAAGTGGTACTGTGGCTCAAATGGTAGAGTACTAACCTTTAGCAAAGCAGCTCAGGGACAGCACTCAGGCCCCAAAACCAGCACACACACAAAGATAGATGCTTAGTTCCTGGCCATGCTCTTTTTTATAATGCTTCTTTTGGTGAAGATTTTGTAAGTCAAATAATCTCGATGCAAAGTAATAGCTATGCTGTCTTGGGCTTGTAGTCCTCTTCATCTTCTTTATATGTACAATGAAGAAATTTCTTTGCCAAACTGGTTCAGTGGGAGAATCCAGTCATAATATTCAATGTACATTTGTGAAAATGTGACCACGTAAATGGAGGGGGTGAGATAGAGAAGACAAGATCAAAAAAGAGAAGAGAAGAATGATCAAAAAGATGACATCGATCAAGATGGACTCACAAACCGACATATTAAATTAAAACTCCTTTGTACACTACTTATGTATCATTTTGTAAGTAGAAAAAAATGAAACAAGTGCTTCAGTGCAATCCACACATCTTAGGTATAGATTGCTCAACGCTATTTCTTTTAAAGAATACAGGACAGAGAAGAGTGGAACAAATCATTTCCAGAATAAAACTGATCAACTCTACCCCAAAGTTAACATCAATAGTGATGTTGACCATAGACCCTTGATTTCATGCACTGAGAACACATTTCCTCTCATCCCCCAATCCTGGGTTTAAATTCAGGACCAAGATTCTGCCCCCCCCCGCCCCCGCCACTCATAGCTAATGCTCTAACATTTGAGCCACAAATCCAATTCTGGCTCTTTTTCTTTAATTGGAGATGAGTCTCATGTATTTTCCTGCCCAGACTGACTTCAAATCAAAATCCTCAGATCTCAGGCTCTGAATATAGTTGTCAGCCATCAGTACCCAGCTTGAGAACTCACTTTTCCATTGTAATTCTCCTTTCTGAAACTTCATAGCCACAGTCTTGAGAGAAAAGATTCAGAGAGCTGCCACGCCTACTCCAGTGGAGTCTGCTTAGCATGGGAAACCAGCTTTCAGACCTCAGAATGGGGTTTCAGAGACCCATCTCTGAGTATTGGGACTTCACTGATGTCTACCTCAGAGAACGGGGCTTTACAGAGACCTATCTCTGAGTATTGGGACTTCACCGAAGTCTACCTCGGAGAATAGGGCTTCAAAGAGGCCTACTCCTGGAAAGGCTGGCAAACCCCTGGGAAAGATGTGGTTCTGCTTTTCTTTTCTTTTCTTCACTGTATAAGAGTGCCTATTAATCTTTTACTGTTTCTGCTGCTCATTGTACTTACTCATGCTCAACGTTCCTTTATTCAAAGCTCTTTCTTAAGAGTGTTGACGACTCCAACATCTGATGAGTGTCTTAAAAATATGACTAACTCACCAGAGTTAAGTGCTACCCTGAAACCCCTCTTAATTAGGCGAGTAGACAAGTCATAAGTAAATGGGTTTCATGAAGTCACTTCAGCAGAAGGAATTGTCTGTAAGAGATTTACAAGAAGCTGTAGGCGTGGCTAGAACAGAAAGAATGTATGGCAATTGCTGAGATAACTACTTAGGAGAAAGAACTTCCTGTTACTCTCTTTTATTTACTAAGAGACTTGCTAGATCTAGGCCTCCGTAACCTTACTATTAAAGAAGGAACAGCAAAGATCTTATGGGACAATTAAGGCCTCTATAGAAATAAGGTAATGGTTAGATGGTGACAAACATTGAAAACCATTATAGTTCTTAGAGATAAGCCGGAAACAAGTGCCTTTCAGGCGACCAGCTGGTGACCACCCAGGAATGAAGTCCTGCAGCAAGACTGTGTAACCTTTTGCCTTTTCAGGCGACCAGCTGGTGACCACCCAAGAATGAAGCCCTGCAGCAAGATTGTGTAATCTTTTGCCATTTCTTATGGAGACTTTTGCTATAAAAGTTTGTTATCCTCTGCATTAAATCGCACTCAGCATCCACTCCTAATGTGTGTGAGTTGTCTGTTTGCCATCTCCCCCCCCATTCCAGGTTCCTCCCCTAAGTATCATCCATCGTCCCGACAGAGCCGGTCCGCGGCAGAGAGCCCCCAATTGAAGAAGATTCTATAGAATGCCCTGTCCCATACTCCTAAAAAGGGAGAAATGCTATCTCTCTCCCTTTGATTAAATAATAGATGTTAGATTATTATATGATAATAATAGTAGATATTATTTTAATGCTCTCAATATCTACTCCCATCCCCATTGATACCAGGCTTGGTTGTAGAACTTACTTTGACAAATGACATGTGAGAAGTGATGACATGTGTCTTTTCTGAGCTTTAGCCCTTTGGTTTTCATTCTTTGCATCCCCTGGGAACCTCCAGCAATCAGTCTGGATCCCAGAATGGACACCATGGTGAGTGGAAGATCTGGAATAGGCTTTGTAGCATGAGAGAGAGTAATCAAAATTGCATCCTTGGGTCTGGTTTCCCATATTAAAATTAAGCTCACATTGAGGTCCCAGTTCTAGGTAGTTTAGGTCTCTTTCTCTCTATTCCCTCCCATTCTTCCTGAATATTTCCTTCTCATTCTTCCTGAATATTTCCTCTTTCTCCTCAGGTGACACCAGTTCTTGAGTCTCCTTATCCTAGAAACTGGTTTTAGGGTTGAACATTGTGGCTTTCTGTTTTACATTTTCTCTTAAGTGTTTCTTCACTTTTGTCTTTCTGGAGTTTTCAGCCAGAAGCTTCCAAGTGTGATGGATCGTCAGATAAAAACCCTCTGCCAGGGCTGAGAATGTGGCACAGTGGTAGAGTGCTTGCTTTACATGCATGAGGCCCTAGGTTCGATTCCTCAGCCCCACATAAGCTGAAAGCGACACTGTAAAAGCTGGAAGTGACATTGTTGCTCAAGTGGGATAGTGCTAGCCTTGAGCTGAAGAGTTGAGGGGCAATGCGCAGGCCCAGAGTTCAAACCCCAAAACCGACCAAAAAATTTTTAAACGAAGTAAGCCAGGCCCAAAGAAGCATAGGTCCCATGGTTTCTCTTATTTTCAATATTTAGTACATGTCTGAGACAAGCAGAAACTGTCAGATAAGTTGATGTTAGGCTAAATGTCCCCAAGATAAGAACTCAAATTTTTTTTTCTTTCTTGTGATTGTTTCTATCATATTTATAAGATGATTTCTTTGTTGCTTTGTATGTCCCTCCGCCACGGTATGCCCCCTGTGTTCACTGCACTTGATGTTGGCATACTTTGTGCAGGAGAAGTGAAAAAAAAACAAATTATTTAAATTGGGATACAGGTGGATCCATTGCAGCAATGAGAGTGCAAGACGTTATGTTGAAAAACGAACTTTACAACTTTGGCGGGAGGGAGGTCTGAGGAGGGACCGCTGGGTGGGGGCGGGGAGTTGGGAAGGGATGGGAAGGGGAATCAAAGGAGGCCGCCACAATGCTTGATAAGATATGTACTCATTACCTTGCCCATGTAATTGTAACCCATCTGTATGGTATTTACACAATTTTAAAAAATAAATTCCTCTGCCACATCTGCCTTGCTTGCTTTCACTCCCCTCATGTTGGCATTCTAGGAGGCAAGAATAACATGAAGCTCCAGAAACATTTCGGATAGAAAAAGAAACCGCTGCATGGACGTGAGCAGTGTATTACAAGAGATTGGGGGCTGAACACAAGTAGAAGGGATCACAGCTTCAGCCTCAGCTGTGTTCTGAATCATTGCCCTGTTACCAGCTGTAACCCTTTGCTCCAAAATCTATGTGGCGAATTCTGCAATTCTTACTGAATCATCCACACACAGACTTATTTAGGCATCCAGTATGACATAAAATATACAATTCTTAAATCAGAGAAATCTGTACCGGAGAAAATGTGCAGAAAGAACTTCATTTTATCAGGTTCACTTCATTTTTACATGCTTATAATTTGACTGAGAGAACAATATCAATTTCTCTTAGCCTTCACAAAATCAAAATATCCAAACAATACACCACTGTAATGAAAAAAATCTTTTTACTAAAGTGAGTATTTGGAATGGGAAAAATCAAATATTATAAAACTTAAAAATTGATCAAATACCAAAAGAAAAAGAAAGACATTGATCAATAATGAACTACCAATGTGTTTAGTAAATAAATGAAATGTTTGAGATTCTTATCCATATAGGAAATACATTGGAAAATAAAAAGGAAAGTCACTGCGATCCCATCTTACACACCAGAATAGCTATCACCATGCAAATAAACAAACTCGTGGAGAGGTTGAAATAAATCAGGAACTGTGTTTGGTGGTGTGGCATTGTAAACTAGTGCAACCCATATGGAGACCATGATGGAAGTTTACTCGATACAAAAAAGACACATATCTTGAAGACCATTATTGCAAATTGTATCTATACTGAAAGAATATAAATCAATATGAACAAACATGTTCATGGCAGCAATATTCATAGCAACCAAAGGAGAAGTTGTTAAATATTGTGACTGTCAGGTTGCTCTCTAGGCTGTTGTCTCTCCCACCCCTTCCCATGCCAGAAATGCATTGCTTCTTTTAGGCACTCAACTACTTGTCCTGACTCTTAGGCAGCAATACGGTAGGCTATTCTTTTGCCAACTTCTTGCATTTGAGGTAGAATAGGCCCAGGCACTGCTCATGCCAAGGGGTAAATTCAAGAAGGTGAGTATAAGCTCATATTTGTATTGAAAAATAATCATATTCAAAGAATTAAAGAAATTAATAATTGAGAGATTTAGGGGTTATAGCCGTTAAATTTAAGTAATTATTATTAACACATCTAGAATCATGGATTAGGAAGAGAACAGTGAAGTAGTTTCAATATAATTTGCAAAAGATACACCATAGCCATAACAGGAGATGAGAGTGTGAAGGAACTATTGGCATAGGTCCATTTACTATCTTAGGAGTGACATTGGATAGGAGGCTTTTAGAATAATAACTAAAACAGAGGAACTTGCTTGGCACTGGTGGCTCATACCTGTGATCCTAGCTATCCTGGAGGCTGACATCTGAGTATTATGATTCAAAGCATGTCCAGACAGAAAAAGCCAGAAGTGGTACATGGCTCAAGTCGTAGAGCACTAGCATTGAGCTCCGGGACACTGCCTAGGCCATGAGTTCAAGCTTCAGCATCAGAAATGCAACAACAACAAAACAATAATGATAAAAAGAAATAAAAGAAGGACTTAAAGATATGTGATGGAATGAGGCTGATGTGTAACTGCTTATGGAACCTACAAGGAGACAAAATTTGGAGCAAAATGATATCTATTCATGACTAATCAAGGATGCAAAGCAAATGCCAAATTCCTCTTCTCAAAAACTTGCAAATGTGGGCTGGGTTGGTGGTTCAGTGGTAGAATGCGTGCCTGGCATGCATGAGGCCTTGGGTTCTATTTCTCAGCACCACATAAGCTGAAAAAGCCAGAAGTGGAGCTATGGCTCAAGTAGTAGAGCAATAACCTTGAGCTGAAGAGGTGAGGGACAGCGCCCAGGCCCAGAGTTCAGGCCCCATAAATGGCCATAAAAACAAAAACAAAAAAAAACTAAACTAAACTTCCAAACATATCTTTTCTTTTACAGGAATTCTTATCTAGCTCAAGGTGATCAGAACTTCTGTAGAATTTTCCTGTTGAGATGTAATGTGCCTAACTGTACTGAAGCTAATCATGGCTAGGAAAGTATGGACTGATACGTTTGTTGTATTTTTCCTCATAAATATGTAATATTCTCAGGTATTATATGAAATATATTTCATAATAAACAATATATTATACATTATATATAATATATTAAATATAGTATAATATAACATATATATTAACAGACTTCCTAATTTTAGAGTTAGGAACAAGCAACATATTAAAAGAAAAATGCTTTAATCTCTGAGTAATTTCTCTACCACAGGACAATTCCAAGTTTCATTCTTATTACCCAAAGAGCAACCTAGGAAAGCGATGCCCATGGAGGTGTTTCCCTGGATTTTGGAAACTGTTATTGCATATATATATATATATATATGAAATATTGTTTTATACTAGTGAATATATCTAAAACTATAATAACAGATAAATAAGTGAACACCTATGTGCACACACACTCAATCACTTTCAAATATAAGAATTTCTTTTCTATGCTGCCTATTCACCTACAGAGAGAGTACATGAGTTGCCATTGAATTGTCCTGGAAGTTCTTTATCTGGCTACTCTAGCTTCACATCCTTTGTTCTGTAAGTAGCCAGATGTTATGTGTTCAACATACTTATTACAGGCAAAAGTATCCACCCTGACACACAGAGAAACTTGGATTTCCGAAATGCCACAAATAAGTGGGAGGTACACAGTACTTTTCAAAATTGAATAGATTACATATTTGTTCTTAAGCTCGTAAGAAAAAATATTCAATGTAGGATGAAACACTTCAGAAACTACAGTTAAAATTACGTATAACCGGGTGGAGGTAGCTCATGCCTGTAATATTTGCTAATCTGGAGGCTGGAATATGAGGATCACAGTTCAAAGCCAGGTTGAGAAAAGTCCCCGCGGGACACATATCACCAATTAATCATTGAAATCTAAAATTGATTCTGTGCCTCGAAGTTGTAGAGAGCTAACCTTGAGCAAAAGTCATCAGAAGCAGTGCCCAGGCTCTGAGTTCAAATTCTGTAATAGATAAGAAATAAAATAAAAAATAAATTACATATAATTTTTTACCAGCTCTGTAAAAGGAAAATAGGATATGATACATGGCAACATAAGACTTCAAGTTACAAAGTTCCAGGGCATTTCCTCCCTATTGATAACTAGGAGTAATCCATATCCAAAAAAAAAAAAAGATGAATGATTTATACCAAATTTCAAAATATGTTATACAAAGTAAATGCAATAAACATGCATTCCACAGTCTAGTAACATCATATTGTGTAAAGAATCTGATTAACTGATTCATGAAAACCAATACTACGCAGTTAAAAAATCCAATATGTCAGGTGTCAACTTAGCACAATACTTTCAATCTATGATGTATGTTTTGTATATTATCCACCCCAATCCATCCCACAATGGCAGAAAGCTCTTCCTGAGAAAGTTCAGAGACCCGTCTACTGTGAGTGCTCAATGTAGACCTGTTCCCATTCTCTATTATTTGGGCATGTGATGGACTGAATATCTGATAACTTGGAAAAGGCACAATTTGGGACTGGCTTCCAGTAATGATATTTTAGTTCTCAGAAAAAAAGGAAATTGAAGACAGAGGGAAAATTTACCAGATCCCTGAAAGATTTCTATCATTGTGCTAAAACTGTACCCTTCTACTGACACTTGAACAAACGTCAGTAATTGTCACACCAACCACATGTCCAAAAAATAACTTTCCAAATATTGACCTGTTTTACTTTGGTAAATCAACACACAATATTGTGGCCATGTTTTACTTAAACTATTAGCTATATTTGGCCCAAGGGATAATTGACCTTACCAATTTCTTAAATTTTAGGTCATCACATACTCACTTCGTAGCCCTTAAACATTAAAACTACCTGTCCATATAAGACTGCATTACATACTTATTACTGTTTTTCTTCATTTGTCATGTTTTACATATTTGTGTATCCCAGGGCTTAGTTCTGTAATGTTCATTCTCATGGTTGTTATCACTGAATACATGTAATTATTTCTGTTTTTTTTCTCTCCAGCTCTGTTTTTTTCTTTAATTCAAGTCCTTAATAGAATCCTGTTTACTGACAACTAGCTACTGATTTTAACAAACTAAAAAGATCCCAAAGTGAGCTTTGATATTTATATACATACCTATTCCACGTTACTATTTAATTAAGTGTTAACTCTTCTAGTTGTCTTGTCAAAATAGCTGGCAGTCATTTCAAACTTACATACTTTTCACACCTCATATTTAATCTATGACCAGGTTTCAACAAATTAACTCACAGAATATTTTAGGAACCATCCATACATAAAATATGTTTGCTAGTATATGAGTTAAATTCAGAGCCTAGGTTCTTTTACTTTTCCTTTTTGCTCAGGCTGGCAGGCTTCCATTTGAATCACAGCTCAACTTTTAGCTTTTTTGGTTTTTAGTTGAAGATAAGTGTGTCGTGGTCCATTTAACTAGTCTAGCTTGAAACTATGATCCTCTGTTTTCAGCCTTCTAAATAGCTAGATTTAAAGGCATGCACCACGAAAATCACCCCTATTATGTTTGAATGAAAAATGAATTTAAAGAATTAATATTTCATGGGACCTATGTTTCTTTAGGCTTGGGTTACTTCACTTAATACAATTTTTCCAAGTCTTTCCATTTCCTAACAAATGAGGCAATGTCATTCTTTCTGATGGAGGCATAGATTTCCATTGTGTATATATACCACATTTTCTTGATCCATTCATCTACTGAGGGGCATCCCATGGTTTCCCTGATTTGCAATATCTAGTATATGTAGGAGTCAAGCAGAAAAGGTCAGATAAAAAGTGGATTCAGGTGGACCTGTTGCAACAATGAGAAGTACAAATTGTCATGTCAAAAAGGAGCTTTACAATGTCGGTGGGGGGAGAGCGGGGGGGGAAGGATTGGGTGGGGGGGTGGGGGGAGGCTGGGAAGGGAGGTGAAGGGTAAACAAAGGAAGAGGCTGCAATGCTTGGTAAGAAATGTATGCATTATCTTGCCCATGTAATTGTAACCCCTCCGTACAGTATGCTCACAAATAAAATAAAATTAAAAAAAAGTGATGTTAGGAAAATGAACCCTAAGATATGTATTCAAATGTTTTTTTTTTCTTTCATGCATTTGTTTCTAAACCATTTATAAGATTATTTCTTTGTTGCTTTGTATGTCCCTCCCCCACAGTATAACCCCTGCTTTCACTGTATTTGATGTCGGTATAATTTGTGGAGGGGAAGGGGAAAAACAAGTCGGTTCAATAAGGATAAATGTGGACCCGTTGCAACAATGAGAAATACAAGTTGTCATGTCAAAAACGAACTTTACATCTTTTATGGGGGAGGAGGATTAGGTAGGGGGCGGGGGGAGGCTTGGAAGAATGGGAAGGGGAAACAAAGGAGGAGTCTACAATGCTTCATAAGAAATGTACTCATTATCTTGCCCATGTAATTGTAACCCCTCTGTACAGTATTTTCACAATAAAAAAGAACGAATATTTCTAATATTTTCAAATCAGTATGTTTTCATTTACACTAAAACACATTGCCTTAAATGCTTTTTGTTATTCCAGCTCTCTCACCAAGAAAGGAAAGGAAAAAATTCACAACCAAAGAAGCTCTGAATGTACAAATGGTCAAGCCTGCAAGCCACAATTTCTTTGCTGGGAAATAACAAAGGATGATATCGTCTAAGGCAAAGCAGGAGAAAATGCTCTTCACTGAAGTTACTGGAAGTTGATGAAGATGAGGAGGAGCAACTTTATACAGAAAGTATAACAGTGTTTGCTGTTGTAGGATGATTCTAGTGGATAAGTGTAGCCAATCTTAGAGGATGTTTATAATGATGAGGAGAATATTTGAAGGTGCATATGTGATTACAAAGGTGAGCTTTCTTGAAGATATATGTTTGTAGCATAGTTTGTATACTGTTGAAAAAGAGGCAAGATAGGGATGTTGACATTCCTTGTATCTTTCACAGTATTAAATTAAAACCAGTTTTATACAAATATTATTCATAGTAATTATAGAATATCACTAATTATGCAAATTTTACAAATATATCGTTTAGGTTATGTAATATACAAATACATATATTATGCACACATAATTTAATTTTTCTACTTGTCTGTCCAGGAATTAAACTAGGAATTTCTTTGAAAATGGATAGCAAAGTATGGTCCTTAGAATTTTATGTAACATATAGTTTTATCTAATAATTAGTTATTTGTCCTGAATTGGTTTAGAAATGAAATTTTGTAATATAATTGAACATTCAAAAATAATTATGTAAGAACATGCCATGGATGGAATTAAAAATATAACATGACTCATGTCTGTAATCCCAGCTACTTAGGTGCCAAGATCTGAGGAT
The DNA here is from genome assembly GCF_024711535.1 of Dipodomys merriami. Lineage (NCBI taxonomy): Eukaryota > Metazoa > Chordata > Mammalia > Rodentia > Heteromyidae > Dipodomys > Dipodomys merriami. The sequence goes on along the minus strand of NW_027205115.1, from coordinate 621,761 downwards.
AGATATATGAAGACACTCAGTGAAATGGCTCAGGGACAACATCCAGAGCATAGTTCAAACCTCAGTACTGGCACAAAAATAAATTATGTGACTAAAACATACAAATACATGTATTTAAATACAGATGTCATTCCTTGTATCCTTCACAGTATAATACTAAAACCAGTTTATACATATATTATTTATAGTAGTTATAAAATATCAGTAATTATTCATATATTATATATATCATTCTTATGTTATGTAATATATTGCATATATTATGCACACCAATTTTATACTGATAACACTAATATCCATTAAATTGATATATGTTTTAGAATAGGGAATAAATTTTCTTTGGTACAACAAGGAAGAAACTAGTCACAAAAATTATTCATTTTGTATTATATATCCATAGCAAACTATTCCTTGTGTATTCAAGGTACTTAATGATAAAAGCCTGTGTTCATCATCAATACAGCTGTCTTTGACATGGATTTGTTCTCCTTAAGCAATTACTCCTGGAATAATAAACAGTGGAAACTGAATGATGTTCATTCAGTTATTTCATTTGGAATAAAAATCACTTCCAATGTCATTACCCAGACCCTTTCATTTAAAATACTTATATTCTGTAGCAATGTTATTGCCATTATAACCATAATTAGGAAGAAAATGTGAGATCATCTACTCAATAGCTCTTGAAAGGTCAGAATATTCTCAGATATGCCTGGTAAAAAACCTGGATTTGAATTATGGGTCTACATCTGGACAGTCTTAGGTACTTGGAAAATTTGTTTGGCCTTGTTGCCTACTTCTGATTTTAATAAAATACTTAGGGCTGGGAAGGTGGCTCAGGGGTAGTGTGCTTGCCTTGCATGCATGAGGCTCTGGGTTCGATTCCTCAGCACCACATAAACAGAAAAAGCCGGAAGTGGTGCTGTAGCTCAAGTGGTAGAGTGCTAGCATTAAGCTGAAGAACTGAGGGACAGCACCCAGAGTTTAGGTCCCATGACTGACTAAAAGATAATAATAAAAAATAAAAAATAATTAATTTCCTAACTTGAAGAACTGTCATAAGCATAAAATTACACTAATGCAGGTGCAGTGCTTGGAATGGTGTCTGCACATTTTGTACTAGGTCCCAGAGAAGTCAACTTCCATCAACATGGTCACAGCATCCTTCCTGCAGGCCTTAAGAAATATATACCCAATTGATATTAATATCTGTGAAAATTAGTCTTTATTAAAAAAAAGTCTTGTCTTCATATGAAACGAAGAAATAATGTTAGGGCTGTCCTATGGCTTTTACTCTGAAGTAGTTTTGCCTAAATTTCATTCTTACTCTATTAGTGGTAGCAGTAGCATTCTTTAATACTACCCTTCATATTTCTAGTTGTGTGTTCCTTTTGGAATACTATTGTAACTTAGTTTATAATCTTTGTTATCAGAATAAATAAACTAAAACTGCTGATGTTTTCAACAAAGAGAAAATATTAGGTGTGCATTATATTTTATGTTCTTAATAGTTTCCTGAAATTATTCCTTTTGGATTATATATCCCTATCAATCTACTTTTTATGATTTCTTATATGATTTATATAGATTTCTTATATGATTCTTACATGATTTCTTAGATATCCATAAATAAAACAGCTCAGAACAGGAAAAGAGTAGGTAAGAAGTCATAAAAAATAGTATTATGGTGGTCTTAATGGCTACGTGTAAAGCACATATAACAAAACTGTTGGAAGATTCAATTTCTCTTTTTGTTATTATCTCACCTTCTTTATAGCAAGGTTCTCACTATGAAGAGCCAAGTGGTCTGGACATTTCAAGCCTTGTCTCAGTGACAGAAGTGATGGGATTAGGGACATGTTCTCTCATGACTGGCTTTTAGGAAGCTCACAATAAAGCAATACCAATGCACATAAATAAACTTTTGTGAGTGATGTGTATTCACTTCCTCAACTGCCAAAATTAAATTCATATACCAAAACAGCAAATTACTTACATTATAATATATGCGGTTCAATTGGCATCACTAACACCTCCATAAATCAAATGCAAACTAAAAGCTCTACTTCAAAAACCAACTTCAAAGGCAGTGTTGGAAATATAAGAAGATAAACAACACATCTAAAGTAGTGAGATCTTTAACCCTGGCAATGAGCAATGATAGCTGAAATTTTAACCAGGCTTGAAAAGTTCGAGTGACCACTAACTATGTGATTAGTGTTGCAGAGTTGACCTTGGGAGCAAGATTGGAGGCAAAATTCAAAGGCAGTAAGGTTGCCGCAGTATTGTAGCTCGATACAGTGTGACCCTCCCTGATAATGGTAAAGCATAGAGTAGAAGCTAAGTCAGTAAAATGTATAGGAAGGATTCTCCACTGAGAATAATTGCAGGGGGTGATCATCACTCTTGCTTTGAAAATGTACAGCCCATCATTCTACTTTAAGCTCTAGCGTAATTCTGATATAAAGACAATTATGACACAACAATGTGCCATTAGTGCTGAGCAGTGTGGGTGTATATTACGCTAACATATGTAAAATCCTTAGAGGTATGGAATGGCCTGACCCTCACACTTCGTTCTATGTTGTTGAGTTTCATGGAGAAATGTTCATAATTAGGCAATTCACACTCATCTAAATCTGATTCAGTCAACTGAGTTAAGACATTAGGGTCATTACTCCAGTGACGTGGTTTTGTAACCTATGAATAAATTAACATTATTTCACAATGTATATATTTTCTGAAAAATTATGCAATATCAATTACAAAATATACAAAAAGACAATTATCTATCTCTTTATATTATTAAAAATAAAGATACATCTGAATTGTACTTTCTTTCTAGAAAATCACAGGATGACTGCTGATGTTTGCTATCTTTCGAGGTGCTCCTATACACTTCTGAATCTTGTTCAAGGAGGTGTTTTTCCATAGTTTGTTTTGAGGTGATCAGAATATCAATACTGTAACTAACAACAACCATGGAACAGCAAAGATGATGGGATACCTGGCCAAAAATCTGAGAAATCACAGGAAGTGATAGGAAAGAAGACACCAGAGGACCCACAGCCTCATTGCCAGCTTCTGGATCCCAAAATCCTGCTTAACATGCTTTATATTCATTCTACTACAGGGGTGGGAGGTGGTCAGTGCCTACAGGTATGTCCACAAACTAAGGCATCAATCTAGCTTGTGGTTACAACTATTAACATGAGGTATTGTTTGTATACAAAATGATAAATCCCTTTTTGTTAGAGAGCCGAAGGGAGCAATAGTCATTACAACCATAGCAGACATCCATCCCGTCTCCAAATTCTTAATCTTTTAGTGTCCAACAGCTCTAACTTAAATACTCGAGGTAATAACTCATACCCTTGTCTTCCCTTGACTGTTTGACCTTACCAGAGCACAGTTCTCAGCTTTTTGATTGCTGTTTGAGATGGCTTCCCAATCTATCCTTTCCAGGACTAACAGTTTGACTGTAGTTTCCGTCACAAGTACTGTTACAGTCAATAGTCAGGAACCTGAAACATGAGAATTAGGAGTTGAAGAAAGCCTGGTCTAAACTGCAGAATCTTGTCTCCAAAGAAAAGAAATTCTATAAATTTATATAATGGAACAAATAGATCATTGTTAATGGAAATAAAATTTTGGCAGAAGTTTTAAACACGTACATATGTATGTATATTTAAAATTGGAGAAATAAAATTTCAAGTGGTATTATATGCAAGTTTCAGTCTACCTGCCACCTACCTATTTACCGACACACTTATTTCTGGTTAGTCTTCACAAAACACTGTTTTCTTACATAAGTACCAAAAAATTGCAAAACAAAAAGTACAAAAATTGCAGTATCATAATACAAGTGTAGTTTAATCCCTACCAAAATAATTTAGAGAAAACATGCATTAAGTTAATGGCATTGAGTACTGCTCAAGAAGGAGAGTCTAGAAGAATGTGTATATTTTGTAAATTGTGTGTGTGTTTGTGTGTGTGTGTGTGTGAGTGTGTGTGAGTGTTCCATAAGAAAATAATGGAATCAGAAGTAGACATATTATTCTTGCTTAGTCTTTTTGCTCAAAACTGACACTCTATTACTTGAGCCACATCTCCACTTCTGGATTTTTTTTTTTGCCGGTTGTGGACCTGAACTCTGGGCCTAGGCTCTATCCCTCAGCTCTTCGGCTCAAGGCGAGTGCTCGACTGCTTGAGCCCACAACACCACTTCCGGCTTTTTCTGTTTATGTGGTGTGAGGACTCGAACCCAGGGATTCATGCATGCAAGGCAAGCACTCTACCACTGAGCCACCTTCCCAGCCCTGGATTTTGGTTTCTTTTTTTTTTTTAATTTAATTTTATTTTATTTGTGAACATGCTGTACAGAGGAGTTACAAAATATTGCAGCATTATTTACCATAGCTAAGATATGGAACCAACCCAGATGCCCCTCAGTAGATGAATGGATCAAGAAAATGTGGTATATATACACAATGGAATTCTATGCCTCCATCAGAAAGAATGACATTGCCCCATTTGTTAGGAAATGGAAAAACTTGGAAAAAATTATATTACGTGAAGTAAGCGAGGCCCAAAGAAACATAGGTCCCATGGTTTCCCTTATTTGTAATATCTAGTATATGTATGAGTCAAGCGGAAAAGGTCAGATAATGTGATGTCAGGAAAATGAACCCTTAGATGTGTATTTTAATGTTTTTTTCTTTCATGCATGTGTTTCTAACGCATGTATAAGATTATCTCTTTGTTGCTTTGTATATCGCTCCCCACAGTATAACCCCTGCTTTCACTATATTTGATGTCAGTATAACTTGTGGATTTTGGTTTCTTAATGGGAGAAATATCTCACAATTTTCTGCATGGGCTGTTTTAAACCAGAATCCTCAGTTTTTGACCTCTAAAGTAGCTAGGTTTTAAAACATGAGTCACTGTGGACAGCACTACGATAACTTTTTGCATGTTTGAATATATTTTGAAGTAAGACATATATGTTACTTGTGAGAATGACGAAATAGTAATTAATGTTTAACAGAATTTAAAGCATACAAAACTGAGAATGGCAAGTAGTTGAGAATTGTATGGAATAAATCAAAATTACCTGTGACAGTTTTCATCCAGTGCACAGTAATGATTGCATTGTTGGACCCTAAGGCCATTAGATAGCTGAGCTCCAGCTGGCTGCCATGCTCATTAGGCCAGCTAGTGCTTTTCACAAAATGTGATGTTGGATGGCAAGGACCATTTTCAAGATCAGAACCTGAAATATTTCTATTGATCTAGAAGGGGCAACATACCAGGACAAGAAATGTGATTAATAGTGATTAACAGCAAAAACCATCCAATCCAAGGAAGACAGAATAACTCTTTCTATATCTGAAAAGAGTATCACAAAGAATCATGGGCTGAATGTGATGGTCAATGTCAATAATCTCTGAATTTGGGAGGCTGATTTAGGAGTAGGCTTGGGACTAGTCTAAATTTTAGGCCAACAGAAGGACACATAGTAAAATGCTATCTTAAAACAACAACAACAAAAGACTCAATGACTGGGAATGTAGTAGAGTGCTAGGGTAGCATGCATAAAGCACTTGATTTGATTCCTCAGTATGACATAAGCAGAAAAACTGGAAGTGGTGCTATGGCTCAATTGGTAATGTGCTAGCCTTAAGCAAAAGATGCTCAGAGAGAGTGCCTATGCCCTGATTTCAAGCACCAGAGCTAAAGAATTCTTTATACTCCATAGAAAATTGTGCTGTTGTACATTCATAATAAACTTTGTTAGGAAAAAGTAAAATAAATTAATGTAATATTATCTGGCATTGGACAGGACATAGTGAGATCTGAAAATGATTGCTGCCAATGGTTCCTTGATACAACTTACGTTACAGATACATTTGCCATATTGTGAATTTTTAAGGATACAATCGTGGGTTTTTTTCTTTTTCAAAATAATTGTACTGCCAGGTGCTAGTGGCTTACACCTGTAATCCTAGCTACTAAGGAGGCTGAGATTGAAGGTCTCTTTTCAAAGCTAGCACTGGTAGGAAAGTCTGTGAGACCCTTATCTCCAACTTAAGGGTCAGAAAATGTGAACTGGCACTTTTGCAAGCCTTGAGCTGAAGAACTGAGGGAAAATGCCCAGGCCTAGCGTTCAAGTCCCACAACTGACAAAAAAATACTAGTAATAATAGTAATTATATAATTACTATTAAGGTGTTATATATAAGGGCTACCAATTCATAATTTTTTTCTTTGCTAAAAGAAACACATATCCATATACATTACCAACAGTCAGGATTTGGCCATCTACTTTACTGCTGATCTCTGGGTGTAGAGGCAATGTGTAATACAAAACAATACAAACCAGTTCTGACTATAAATAATTTTTCTCTACACATCTTAAAAATCAATGCTGACAACATGAAATAAAAAATCCCTAAGTTTAAAACATTCTTCTAAACAAGTTAGAGAAATCCTGATAAGAATAATTTCAGAGAGCTTGAACTCAGGGCCTGGGTTCTGTCTCTGAGGTTTATTACTCAAGGCTAGTGCTGCCACTTTGAGCCACAGTGCCCCTTCTACTTTTCTTGTGGTTAATTGAAAAGAAACGACTCACCAGCTTTCCTCTCCAAATTGGCTTTGAACTAGGATCTAGAGATCTCAGCCCTCTGTGTAGCTAGGAATATAGGCATGAGTTCCTGGCACCTTGTTAGAATAATAGCTTACCTGAGACAGAGGCCAGTTAATATCAAATGTCAATCATGTTTTACTTTGTAAAATAAAGTTAACTGAAATGACTTCCACTAGAAATAAGGAATCAAGTGTATAGGTGGGTTACAAAGTTCTTACCAGAAGCTACATATTTTCCTTTTTCTTTCTTCCAAAATTGTGTGGTTTCCAGAATCATACCTTATCTTTCCTTGTGATTTCTTTAATTTATTTCATACATGTCCACAGCTTATTCAACTATAATTTATTTATGTGAAGAGCTTTGAAATATCTATTTTCAGTACAAACTCCTTGTATGCATCTTTCATTCATATACTCAACTGTCATAAAAACTTGAGAAACAGTATTCATCTCTTTTCATTACTGGATATTATTAATGAGTAAGTAAAATTTAGGAAAATAAAGAATAACATCAATAAATATAACATGATTTTAATACTACTGTTAAACATAAATATAATGTTGCTATTTTCTGAGCAATTTAATAAAAACCTCAAAGAAAGAAATAAACTTATTTGAGTGCTGATATTGTGGTTCAAACTCTGATATTGTGGTTAAACCTTACCTTCTCACTTAAGCTTTTTCCCTAACTGGTGGTGCTCTATACTTGAACCACAACTCACTTCCAAATTTATGTGGGGGATTATATAAAGATAAGAAGCTTGTGGAATAAAAATCATTTGTGTCCCTATCTTGGGGTTCATTTCACTTAACAGCATCTTATATGATTATATGGTACCCTGTATTAGTTATTTCAAGTAAGGGAAACCATGGGACCTATGGATATTTGGGCCTGGCTTATTTAACTTACTATATTTTTTTTCACATCTTTCCAATTCCTAACAAATGGGATGATGTCATTCTTTCTGATGCAGGAATAGAATTCATATACATATATATATATGTATGTATACATACATACATACATGTGTATGTATATATCTGTATGTATATACATACACATATATGTATGTATGTATATACATACAGATATATACATATTCATATATGTGTACATATATATGTATGTGCATATATATACAAGAAAGTGTGGCACACATATATGTATATATATATATATACACATAGGTATATATGTATATATTCCATACATATGTATATAAGTATATATCCATTCATCTACTGAGGTGCGTCTGAGTCCGTTTGATATCTTAGCTATTGTAAATAATGCTGCATTATACATAGTTGTGCTGGTAGCTTAGTATGTTCTTGTTTTTGATCATTTGGTAAATGCCCAAAAGTGGGATATCTGGGTGAGCTCTAAGTGGAGTCTTGGAAAAAATTATATTAACTGAAATAAGTCAGACCCAAAAAATCATAGGTCCTATACTTTCCCTTATTTGCAATAAGTAGTATATATCTGGGACAAGAATAAAAGTTCAAATAGTATGTACATATGACCAGATAAGATATTCTTAAGCAAATTGAACTACAAGATAGGGATTTATAATATAACATCTGATTTTTTTGTTTCTTTGTATGTTCCTCCACCATGGTATAACCCCTGTTTTCTCTGTATTCAGTGTCAGTGCCCTGTATCTTGTATACACAATTCTCTAGCTTTGGGCGGGGAAGGGAAAAAACAAGTTGTTAAAATAGGGATACAGGCTGACCCATTGTAGCAATGAGATACACAATACACTATGTTGAAAAAGGAACTTTGCAATTTAGGCAGCGAAGAGGGGAAGGTGGGAGTGGAGGAGTAATTGTGCAGGTTGGAAGGAAGGAAGGGTAGGGGAAAACAAAGGAGGAGGTAGCAAGGCTTAATAGAAAATTACTCATTACCTTGCTCATGTAACTATAACCCCTATATACTTTATTTTTCAATATAAACCTCTTTTAAAAAAAGGTGTCATGTACACCTAATAGAGTAGCCTACATCTGTAAACCCAGCTGATCAGGAAGCAGAAATGAGGCTAGGCCAGAGAAAAAACTGCCAAGACATCCATCTCAACAAATGAGTTGGCCATAGTGGTTCACATCTGCAATCCTAGCTAATTGTGTGGGAGACATAAGAAGCAATCTAAGATCATTCAGTCAATCTAAGATCAGACCGGGCAAAAAGTTCAAAACTTCAAGTAAATAAAATGGAGTAGAAGTATGGCAAAAGTAATTGAGCTGCTTGTTGCTATAAAAATAAAGTCCTATCTAGCAAGCAGAGAACACCTGAACAGAACCCTAGTAATACTCCTCTCTTCCACCAAAAAGCCTAAATAACTTTTTCTCATTTGAACATCTAATTTCAAGGCCACTGAAAGATTAGAGATGGTGATATTCTCTTTAAAATTATGTATTCAAAGGAGACAAAGTTATTTAGGCTTTGAAAGAATTGACTAAGAAGTAAAATGCATGTGATTTTTGTTAGCTCCATAATTCTCAAAAATATAAATTTTATTCAAGTATTTAATATATACCTATATGTGTACAAATATCCATGTATGTATGTATATACATGTATGTGCATATATGTATATATATATATACACGTGGTTCATCTCTTTTCTGTGTAGCAAATGGTAAAAATGAAACTGCAATCACTACTCAAAGGCATGAATAAACAAAGAGAATGAGCATAGAACTCATATTTAGGAATCTATGGCTAGGCGATAACACTGACAATCTTTTACATCACTTTGCATGTGTCACTTACTGCAGTACAGGGACAGTACAACAACAATGGGATACCAGGCAGAAGAAAGGAGAAATGAGAGATACAAATAGTACAATACTCTTTCTGATGGGTAAGTAGGATTTCCTCTGTGTGTGTGTGTGTGTGTGTGTGTGTGTGTGTGTGTGTGTGTGTGTATTACATTTTCTTCAATCATTTCTCTCTTGAGGGGTATCTGGGTTGATTCAGTAAGCATGGTTGTGCTGAAATATTTACTATATCCTGGTTTGTATTCTTTCAAGTAAATGCCTAGGAGTAGAGTTGCTGGATCATATGTAAGTGGCTAGTCAAAACAGGGGTGAAGGGGGAAAAGGTACAAGAATGACCAGGAGAAAATGGAGGAAGTGCTCAGAGTAATCTAGTAAATATCCTACAAAATTAAGAAGAGTGAAGGAAGAGGTACATAGAGGAAGGATGTGAATGTTGAAAGGGTTAGCATTGATCAAGGTATATTGTACACAGAAACTGCCTTGTTTACTAACTCCTTTGCTACTTGAAATAATAATTAAAAAATCATGTCCCCAAAATTAGAAGCGAACCATAAGAATCTGCTCAGATCACCTCTAGGGTCTACAAATCTGTTTTGGTTAGGATAATTTTTAGAAAAACACTAATGATACATATCATCTGAAGAAAATTTAATGATTTCCAGCTATTTAAGATAATCATTTTTGGAGATATGGCTCAAGGGGCAACTTGTTACCTAGTGAGCAATGCTTTCAGATATTGAATTCAATGTTGATCTTGAACAAAAGTAAAAACAATCAATAAAAGTCAGGCACTTTCCATGGCACTTGTAGCTCATGAGTTTAATCCTACCTTTAATCATAAGGCAGAGATCTGGGAATCTCAGTTCAATGTCAGTTTGGATAGGAAAATCTGTGAGACTCTCATCTCCAATTCACTGCCAAAGAAAGATGGAAGTGGAATCATGGCTCAAGTGGTAGAATGCTAGCCTACAGCATAATGCTCAGGGATAGAACCCAAACCTTGACTTCTAGCCTTAGAAAAGTGCATATACATACACAAAGGAAGTAAATCACTCAAGTTCTCAACCTTCCATTTCCATAATCCTAACTCTAATCCTGGTGAGAACCCTGAGAGTAACCTTGATGATAATAGTAACCCAATCCTAAAATTAATGGAATATATATCCTAACAGATACTCATGGTCTTTGAAATGATTTATTTGCACTTTGCACCAAATCCTACAGATTCCCTGAATTGGACTCTGAAATCGTTCCCTATTATGAATATTAACCTCAAATCTTCAAATCATGAAAACTATCATAGATTCCACTGATCTTAACTTTTACTGAACTCCTATATCTCTAAAAAGAAGTTGCAGGTTTACTTAAATTATACTCTACTTCCTAACCCTAACTATATATCTAAACCTTACTAGAAACCTAACTCTAAATTTAACCCTATTGAACCTTGAACAGGAAAACTCTGTAGTTTTTGTTAAATTTCACAATTATTTTACTTGAAAATGTTAGCAGAAAACTCTCAGTTTTACGTTAAAGCTTACCCTTCCCTACCCCTAAGTCTAACCTGAACTAGAACAGTAACCATAACCATAATAATAATAGCCTTTGGATTCTAAAAGCCATACAAATACATTAGATTTATTCATCCTAACTTTGATTCAACTAATCTCTCTAAAAATAGTTTGTAGTTTTACTCATTATCTTGCCATTTTTGTAACCCTAACCTTAAATGGAATATTGAGGCTAACCCTCACACTAACCATATCCTAATCTTAATATAATTAGCAGGTTCATATTTCACATTCGTCCTAATTCTCACATGACTTGTTATTCAAAGATAGTTTCAGTTTTACACTAAACTTATCATTGCCCTAATGCTAACACTAACCACAGCTGCAACTGAAACCTCACTTTCACCCTAATGATAGTCCAATTCTAATGTTTAAGAAAAATAGTCTAGTTTTAATCAGTTTGCACTCTGGAAATGAGTTTCAGATTGCCCTGATTCCCACAAATTTTCTGACTCTTCCTCTGAAGTTATCTTGTTCCCTAACATGAACCATTATAAAATAACTTGCCCTCAAATTCTATTATCAGGAAAAATACTGTAGTATCCATTGATCCTACATTTTCCTGAACCCCTGTAGCCTAAAACATTTTCGGATTTACTTACCATCTAGTCCATTACTTAACGATCTTAACCTAAACTGGATGGAAATGTCTCATTTATTCATTAAAAAATGATCACTAAGAAATAAATATAATGAAAATACTTTAGTTGCATCTCAATCTACTTAAAATAGATTGGTTACTATTATCATCAAGGTTACTACAGTCTCAATTTGTTACCAAAATATTAGTGTTCAGGAATATCACTCATTTTAAGAAAATGACTAGTCAAACAAAGCTTATATTATATTTGAAATTTAAAAAATGAAAAGGATACCCAGATTAATGACCTTACTCAGACATTCAGAGATTCAAAAAATGTAGAAATATCCTCATTTATGTAAGTCAAACATGGAAGAGAGGATATGGCAAGCCCAAAGTCACATACCAATGGCAGAGATATTTAACAAAATCCCATGAAGTTGAAATCAGTCTTAAAAGGGAGATTTGGGCATAAAGGGAGTAGGGCAGAAGAATGGAGATGGAAATGGTGGAATAATACAGTCATATAACTCAATATACATAACTGAAAATATAAGTAGGAAACTTGAAGGGATATGTGGGGTTGGGGTAAAGGAAGAAAGAAAAATAGAAAGGTTGACAATTATCCAGATGCATTGTACATTGAAATGCACATATTCTCTATTCAACACTGACATGATGAAGCAAAACCCCTTTGGACAATTAGCTAAAAATTAATTTTTTTGAAATTTTAATGTTAATGGACCAGATGCATAAAATTTTAGAGATAAATAAGAGGATAGCACTTACATATTGTTGAGGCTTGTACTCCTTTCAATATACAAAAATTAGTGTGACAAGTCTACTCCGAATGTTAATTGTGTTTTGCCAATTCTTCTTGCAAGTTGCTTAAAATATAGAGAACCAATTTCCAATATCCCTACACTTCCAATAAAAAAAATCATATAGACCTTTGGGTTTTTCACTTGTTTCTAAATATCTTAATGTAATGTATTGGAACTAATTTCATTCCACATTTAAATTTAAATTTTAGGTCACTAAATTCTTTTCAAATCCTCTCACTCCATCACAGGTATGGTTAGATAACTGATGTGGGCAGAATCAGAACTATTCAGAAGGTTGTAAATAGATGCTTACCTAGTTTTCTCTCTTCTGGAGCATAGAATATAGATTGTCTTAACTGGAAAAAGTTTGCCTTCCCAGGTTTTCTGCATATGAACATTCCATCAACATTTGGTTATTAGAGGATTATTCAAGATTAACTAAATGTTGATTGATAATGACTGAGCTTGACAGAAAGGTGAGGGAAAACAATCTATACTTCAATGAGGTTCTGACTTGTGTTTCACAAAGGGTTATGAAAGCTCTCCATTAGAAATCTAGCAGCTGTGCTTTTAAAAATACTTGCATGGTTAGACTTTCTGATAATGTCACAATTCAAGTACTTAGGAGTTCCATACTATTCAAGATGCTATATTAGATCCTTTTACATTTTGCAGACAGCTCTTGGTGATGAAATTTGAGCTTTTCAAAATTGCTCTCCCAATTCCATCCACAAAATGCAGACAAAAAAGACAAAAAAAAATTGAAAAAATGTTTATCTGTTGATAGTGCATATACTTTTATTTTCCATTACAAACATAAAATGTAGTAAAATGTTTCATAGCAATTACTCTGAACTAGGTTGTGTACACATTTTAATGTAAATAATATACTGTGTTCAAGAAAAAGTTTGAGGATCCAACATTTTAATATGCCTGTGGTCCTAAAACCAATATCTTACCGATATTGACTGATAAATACAACTTCCCATAAGTACAGAAGTTTTCCTTGTATCTTTTTAATATATATATTTATTGTAAAGACACTGTACACAGGGGTTACAGTTACATAAGGAAGGAAGTGAGTACATTTCTTATTGAGCATTGTTACCAAATCCTTTGTTTTTCCCCTACCATCCCTTCCCTTCACATCACCCACATCCTCCATCCAACCCCCCCCCCATAGTATATACTCTGATAGGATACTCTCCTGCTACTTTGGTTGTTGAGAGTCTACAAGAGCAAGCATTCCATGGGGAGCAGGGTGACACCATACGACCTTTACTTACTGAGATTTCCGAATGACTTCCTATCACTTGTACTGCATTTTTCAAGTCGAATCTCATGTCTTAAAACATACCAGTTTTAAGAGATAAGAGGAGTGGTAAAAGAACTCTTAGAGACAAATACATCTTCAACATATTTGGTTCCAAGAATTCCATCTAAGGCATATTCAACAACTAGTGAAACTTATGTTGACTGTAACTATGTGTCTTTCTCCATGTGTGCATATATACATGGGTATATGTATGTGTGTATTTGTGAGTAGAGTAACATACACGTGTACATATATAAGGGCACATACATATATGCATATATAAACAAATGTAAATATATAAATATATTTGCATATATATATCAAGTGTTCAGTGATTTAATGTATAGTTCCTAACACATTGTCATTCTCACAAAGTGTACATGATAAACTGCTCTGAGGATCTGTGCTCTATGACGGGTATCCTTTGTACTCACGTCCCCATTATCTTGTTTTTCAGTCTACTTTCCATAGGATAGCTTTGTTTTCATTACATGTAGTTACTCACTGATACTCAAAGGAAAAGGTTGTTTGTAAAAGGAAACGTACTTTTAGGTCACAGGTTAAAAGTATCTTATCCATCCCAATTATTCTTATGAGATAAAATTTATAATAGTAATAAAATTGAGAAGGAATTCCTAGATCTGTTGTTTTACCATTTAGAATGGCAAATAATAATATCACATCACAGTTGTAACTCTTCAATAAGGCAAAGGTAACTGATTGTCCATATCATGTTCCCACAAATCAGTGGATCCTGAAGGATGATAGTAGACCACCAGAAATTCTAAGCAGCAGACATGAAGCATGAAAGAGAAAGTGAGGAAATGATAGAGAGTATAAGAGAGAGAGAAATATCATAATAGTGAAAGTGCATAACAGATAAATAAGAGCTGTATGAGAATATTCATATGCCTATCTTTTGACACTACATGTACATTTGAAGGTATTTGTTGCATAAAAACCAATCAACATAAAATATAAAGCATTTCATGGAGGTCGGAGGAAGATGGTAGAGGAGAACCTGGAGGCTAAACAAGCTCTCACATACAAAGCAGTTTTAGTATTCCAGTGAACAGTACTAGCCTAGATAATCACACCAAGTGTGCCAACACTGTACACAGAGTTTGACTAGAGAGGGAAGATCCAGGCAAGAAGACAGATCTGAGCACTTGCCAGTAGCCACGGTTGTGGCAGCATCTGTGGCTCCCATAGCCACCATATCTACAACAGAGTGTCCAGGACAAAGGCGCCATATGCAGTGGGTGAGCGGATTCTGCTCAACACTAATAAGAACTGAAAAGGAGCAGATAAATTCATCCTGCAGATCACAGACCAGAGATAACCAGGAACAAAGACTCCTGCCTGAGTAGAATCCTGACATCCTCACTCCTTCTCATGGAGCAGAGGTGGGAAGGCTGCCCCTCCCCCTCCCACCAGACATCATCTTTGATACTGAGAAAGGCCAGGTTGAGCAACTAGCTCCAACTCAGGTCTTGTAAGAAAACAAAGGAGTCATTTAGCAGGTCATAGGTATCTGACCTGACCTTCCAGGCTCAGATCCACCCAGGAGAAAGTCACCTAGCCCAAGCAGAGAGAGTTCTGCCCCCCAGAGGAGTGACTATCTTCACTGGGTTAACAGAACCAGAGGCTGCCCCTACCTACAGCAGCCTAGACAATCAATTGAAATTCAATAAACATAAACCTTGAGAATGGCTCCAGGCTGGGGTCTGGGAGTGTCTCAGGAGCTAGCCCCTCAGGGAAAAGCTACTGTTTGCTGAAACGCCTCAACCCTACCCAGAACGTAGCCTCATCACAGCATATCCAAACTAGAGGAAACAGCCATATTTCTCTTTCGTGATACTCAAAACAGATCTCCCTCCCACTGAACGAGCCTGAAGGAGGATCACAAGATCCTGGATAAAGCGGAGCATTTTATTGACTGCTCAAACAAACTGATGTAAGAAATCAATCAGGCCACAGGAAAACCAAACACCACAAGCAGACCAAAGACTCCACGAAGAGACTGGTTACAGATACCGGGGAGATACAGGATCTTCCCATTCCTCACACACACACACCCCCGAAAATTAAACAACTCTTTTTGGTACCATTTTTTTAAATTTTTTAATTGTTTTCTATTAATCATTTTTTTCTTCTTCTCCTAATTTTTATTTTAGGTGTGTGTGTGTGTGTGTGTGTGTGTGTGTGTGTGTGTGTGTGTGTGTGTGTGTGTGTGTGTGTGTTTGTGTGTGCTTTTTTAAAAAATCAATATTGACATTTTGGTCCTTTTTAAATTGTTTTTTTTTTTTGATTCTTTTCATTTTTTTGTCTTTCTTTTTTTTTTTTTTGCGTGACTTAATTGCTGTTTTGCCTCATCCCCAGATAAATACCCTTCATCAATTATTAGAACTTATCCCCCATTGTGTACATAATTAATCCAGAAATGTATTACTTAATTCACAAACTTTTAGGCTTAAATGTTTAATAGCAGTATTATATCTTTATACCATATAATTTTTAAGTAAATATTTTAAGAATTTTTATTTTTTAGTTTTTCATGTCTCCTTTCTATCATCCCCTCCTGTCATCCTATCCTTTTCTTCTTTCAATATCACTTCTTTAAAGTTACATAATTTTTAAATGTTTCACTTTTTAAATTTAAATTTTTGTTTTTCCATTTTTGATTATCTTCTCTTTAATTTCTCTCCTATCATTCTGTCCAATACCTTTCCCTCTCTGAGATTAGGACTTGATTAAATTTACTTTAATTTCTCCACATATTTCTAATCCTATTTTCCCCCACATTTCTCCTTAAACATAATAATTTCTGATTTGAAAAATTCATCTTTGCTGTTCTTAGCCCATTAATGCATAGTTTTTTGATGTTGAATAGATTGTATCTGTTACACTAGGTTCTTTCTGCAGCCATTTTGACTATGCAACTACAGGACTTTGGTTGATGCTTGCCTTAAAATAGTGTTTTAGCAAAAAAATTGGTGTCACTTTCATATCAACTGTGCAGAACAAGCCGGAAAACACGAGAAAAATGGCAAGTCTGGGTATCTCAACTCCCATTCATGATAATCCAGTGACAGAACAGTTAATGAATAATCCGGAGGAGAGTTCCTGCAAAGAGCACTATAAACACTACTGGTAAACGTGGTGAATGAAAAGAATGAAAGCTTGCAAAGGACTCAGTTTGAACGTGAGAGGGAGAGAGAGAGGAGGCAAACCAAACGTTAGTACAGGAATTTCGTGACTGTGAGGAAACTACTCAAAGACTGATACAGTAATTGCGTGAACAGGTTGAGAACAGTCAAAGAGAAATAAAGGAATTGCGTGAGCAGGCTGAGAACAGTCAAAGAGAAAGAAAGGAATTGCTTGAGCAGGCAGAGAACAGATGAAGAGAGACACAGGAATTGTGTGAGTAGGCTGAGAACAGTCAAAGGTAACTACAGGAATTGCATGAACGTGAGGAAGCTAATTAAAGCATAACACAGGAATTGTGACATTGGGATGAGAATAGACAAAGATCAATAGAGGCATTCATGGAATCCATAAACAGACAGCTGAAAGAATTCAGGGCGACCACAC
Organism: Dipodomys merriami; assembly: GCF_024711535.1. Classification (NCBI taxonomy): domain Eukaryota; kingdom Metazoa; phylum Chordata; class Mammalia; order Rodentia; family Heteromyidae; genus Dipodomys; species Dipodomys merriami. The sequence continues at coordinate 604,454 of NW_027205115.1, read as the reverse complement.
AGGGAATGCTGAATGGAGCCCGACAGCAGGAATGGGAGTCCAAGTAATCCATAACCAATCAACTAAGTGATTTGAGAACACCAAATTAAGGAAGTAAAGAAGTTCATAGAAGATCGAAAACAAGGCTCCAACAAAGAATTTGAAGCCATCAAAGCCAACAAATTAGAAGGAAAAGAAATAAACCAAGTAGAAAGACAACAGTAGATTAGAGCATGCAGAAGATCGAATCTTGGGGATTGAAGACAGCCTAGGTATTATAGAGAAAGAACATACAACTATCCAAGACAAATCCAAGAAATATGATAGATCTATTCAACATTTGGAATACACAATCAGAAGGTCTACTCTGAGGACAAATGGTGTAGAGGAGCAGGTAGAGACAGAAGTTAATTGTTGAGGAAATCTGTTTAACAGGATCCTAGTAGAGAACTTCCCAAACATACAAAAAGATAGGCCTATTCAGATACAAGATGCTTGTAGAATCCCAAATAGACCAGAACAGAACAGCACTTCCCATTGTCACATTATAATCCACACAGGACCAATTCAGATCAAGAATAAGTTCTTAAAAATGTCAAGGAGAAAAAATCAATCATCTAGAAAGGAAAACCAATTAGAATCACCTCATATTTTTCAGCATAAATAAGTAAAGCAAGAAGAGCCTGGCAGGCTGTATGCCATGCCCTGAAGACAAACAATTTTCAACCAAGAATACTGTACCCAACTAAACTCTCCTTCATAACTGAAGGTCAAATAAAAACCTTCCATAGCAAAGAAAAACTGAAAAATATATCTCCACCAAACCAGCCCTATAAAAAATACTTAAAGATGACCTACACACAGAAAACCAACAAGACCACAATAATGGCTAAGAAACCACACCCAAACTGAGAATCCAAGAACCATAGGAAAAACCAAGTTTCCACAGCCCCCAAGGAGGTTACCAAACACCTCTCAGTCCTACCTCTCAACATTAACTTAAAGCTCGAATTTAGCAAAATAGACTGTCTAGTTGGATTAAAAAGCAAGATAATTCTATCTCCTGCCTTCAGGAGGCACACTTTACCTATAAAAGCAAACACATTTTGTTAATGAAAGGATGGAATAAAATCTACGAAGCAAACGGCTGCCATAAAGAGGAAGGAGTTGAAATAATAATATCAGATAAAATATGCCTCGAATTAAAATTACTGTAAAGAGATAAAGAAGGTCGCTACATGAGACTTATGGGTTCTCTACTTCAGGAGAATATTACAATTCTAAATATGGAATTGCCAAACAATAGAGCACCAAAATTTATCCAAGAGACACTATTTTCCCTCAGATCTCACATAGGTCCAACGACATTAATTGTTGAGGATTTTAAACACCACCATCCCCACTATATAGATCAAATCAGCAAAAAAAAAATCAACAGGGAAACCGCAGATTTAAACAACTGCATAGAGCAAATAGATTTAACAGACATCTACTGAATATTTCACCCATTAGCATCAGAATACTCATTTTACTCTGCAGTTCATGGAACATTTTCCAAAAGAGATCACATTTTAGGTCACAAAACAAACTTGTTCAAATTCAGAAAAATTGAAGTTACACCTTGAATCCTCTCAGACCACAAGGGAATAAAATTAGAACTCAACACCAAAAAAGTCTTGTAACACATGGAGGCTGGACGACACACTGTTGAATAACCAGGGGGTCATGGAAGAGATTAGAAAGGAAATTCAAATGTCCATGATATTCCACAAAAATGAACACACAAATTACCAGCTCCTCTGGGACACTGCAAAGGCAGTACTCAGAGGTAAGTTTATAGCTCTGAGTTCCTACACCAACAAATTAGAGAGATCTGAAACCAACCACTTAATGAGACATCTGAACCACCTTGACAAAGAGCACCAAGATAAACCCCAATTCAATAGATGGAAAGAAATAATTAACATTAAATCCCAGTTAAATGAATTAGAAATTAAAAAAAAAGAGAATGAATCAACAAAACAAAGATTTGGTTCTATGAAAAAATTAACAAAATTGACAAACCCTTAGCAAATCTTATCAGAAAAAGAAGGAACACACCCAAATAGATAAACTCAGATGTGAGAATGGAAACATCACCACAGAAAACAACCAAGATTCTGAACATTATAAGGGAGTATTTTCAAATCTTTATGCTAATAACTTTGAAAACTTGGCAGAAATGGACCTTTTGCTAGCAATTATCAACATGCAAATACTAAACCAAGATGAGTTAAAGCATATTAAGGGGCCCACATCAAGCATTGAAATAGACACAGCAAAAAGAGACCTCCCATGTAAGAAAATCCCAGGACCTGTACAAGAGCTTCAAAATAGAGCTCACACCAATACTACTCCAACTCTTCGATGAAATTGAAAGAGATAGTTCACTACCGAACACATTCTATGAAGCCATCATAACCCTCATCCCAAAACCAGACACGGACTCATCAAAGAAAGAGAAGTATAGACCCATTTCTTTGATGGACATTGATGCAAAACTTCTCAACAAAATTTTGGCCAATCGACTTCAAAAATTCATCCAAAAATCATACACCAATATACAGGATTTATTTCAGGGATGCAAACCTGTTTCAATATACACAAATCAATTAATATAATTTATCACATCAACAAGAGCAAGGATTAAAACCATATGGTTATCTCAACAGATGCACAAAAAGCATTGGACCAGATCCAACACCCCTTTATGATGAAGGTTCTGGAAAAATTAGGAATCCATGGAACATTCCTCAATACAATAAAAACTATATGGAAAACGCACAACCAGCATTATAATTAATGGTGAAAAACTAAAGCCATTTCTGCTTAACTCGGGAATGAGACAAGGATGTCCACTCTCTCAACTTCTCTTCAACCTAGTATTAGAATGCCTAGCTACAGAAATAAGGGATCCAAATAAGGAAAGAAGAATTAAAATTCTCCCTCTTTGCAGATGACATGATCTTGTACTTAAAGAATCCCACGGACACCACTCCCAAATTACTCATGCTGATTCAAACCTGGAAAAATAGCAGGGTATAAAATTAACCCTCAAAAATTAATGGCTTTTCTGTACGCCAACAATGAGAAAAGTGTGGCTCAAATCAAGAAAGCGTTTCCATTTGTAATAGCGCCACAAAAAATAAAATACCTAGGAATTAACCAAAGAAGTGAAGGACTTCTATGATGAAAACTTTAAAATCTGAAAAAGGAAATCAAAACAGAACTTAGAAAGTTGCAAAAACCTCCCATGTTCCTCGATAGGAAGGATGAACCTTGTGAAAATGGCAATATTTCCCAAGGCTATCTACAAGTTCAATGTCATACCTATCAATATTCCAACCGCATTCTTCAAGGAAATAGAAGAGGCAATCCAAAAATTCATATTGAACAACAAAAGACCCCCAATTGAAAAAAGCGATCCTTAACAGAAAGAACAGTGTTGGAGGAATATCAATACCAAATTTCAAACTCTCCTACAAAGCCATAGTAATTAAAACAGTTTTGTACTGGCACAAGAAAAGATCTCAGGAACAATGGAATAGAATTGAAAACCCAGAAATGAATGAACCTACAGACCCATAATCATCTAATATTTGATAAAGGGTCTAAAAAGATAAAATCGAGGAAAGGCTGTTCAGTAAATGGTACTGGCAAAATTGGTTAATCACTTGTAGAAAATTAAGGCTAGACCCTTACATATCACCCTGTACCAGAATCAAGTCCAAATGGATCAAAGACCTCGGAGTCAAAGCAGATATTTTGAAAACATTACAGGATGGAATAGGAGAAACACTAGGTCTCCTTGACAAAGGCTGGAATTTTCTGAAAAGAAATGCAAAAGCACAACAAATGAAAGAAAGGTTGGACAAATGGGATTGCATGTAATTGCAGAGCTTCTGCATGGCAAAGGACATAGCTAGCAGGATCAATGAAAAGCCCACGGAATCGGAGAGGATCTTCACTAGCCATACAACCGACAAGGGTTTCATATCTAAAACAGATGTGGAAATCAAAATTTAAATCCCCCAACAACAAATACTCAAAGAAAATACTGCCCAAAAAATAAGTGGGCTAAAGACATAAAGAGAAACTTCTCTGAAGAGGAAAGGAGGGTGACCAATAAAGACATGCAGAAATGCTCAACCTCCCTAGCCATAAAAGAAATGCAAATCAATCAACACTGAGATATCACCTCACCCAAGTTAGAATGGCTATAATCAAGAACTCTAATAACAACAGATGCTGGAGGGAATGTGGACAGAAGGGAACCTTACTTCATTGTTAGTGAGAGTGTAATCTTTTTCAACCACATTGGAAAGTAGTATGGAGGTTCCTCCAAAGACTCCACATAGAGCTCCCCTATGACCCAGCAATCCGACTTTTGGGCATTTACCCAAATGATCACAAACAAGACCATACTAAAGCTACCA